>NC_056751.1:216788294-217093294 GCF_019279795.1 Protopterus annectens
GTATTTAAAGATTGTTACAGATGGCAGTAGGAAAGCCTTCCTCTCTTTAGGTTATTCCTCCTCATCTGCCGAACCAGACATAATTGTTTTCATTGTGACTTAAGGATCATAGAGCTGTGTCCATAGAACAGAAGAGGAAGGGTTTCTTTTCAATAATTTTTTTCTGGTGCCAAAGAAGGATATTTCCTGGATATCAGTTCTTGACTTTTCCTTTCTCAATTTGTCCCAAAGTTCAAAATGTTGACTTTACAAGATCTTGCTACTTCTCATTCCTCATTTGAGCTTTTAACTCTGGACTTGAAAGATGCTTATATCATTCCCATTGCCACAGAGTGGTCCCAGCCTCAGCACCCATTGGCCTTTTGAAATTCTAGTCTTGGGATTTGTAAAATGGGAGATCATGTGGTGTAGACATAAAATTTCTCAGAATCCAGATCTCTCATTCTCTCATCCTGTTCAAAAGCAGTCACTCACAATAGGCACATTATACTATGCTTGGGGGACCAGTGTCAATAGGCATAAAAGTGCAGGATCTTTGGAACAAAAGACAGACCAAAACGCAAACATAAGAGATGAAAGACTTTGCAGACTAGCCATGCTTGCATGGGCTATAGCTTTTCAGTACAGTCTCACTCTACAGGCTTTTTACATTCTATCAGAGCAAAACTATTTGACAGATTATCTGAGCAGGAAGCAGGACCAGGGTAGACCCTCAGAAATGGAAACTGAGTTGGTGGGGGTCAAAGATTTGACCTATCTGCGATAAACACGGCAGGTAGTCCTTTTTGCCTCCTGTCTAAACAATCCACTGGCCTGGAAGAAAGATACCTTTCTTTCCTTTGGACAGGAGTGTTAGCATAGGTTCATATGTGTGTACTAGGATAATGACCCAAGGACCTTTTTAAGCCTAGCCATGGATCCCAAATATGATAAGTTCTGGTACCTTTGGTAAGTGTAAGCAAGGTGCTTGGGAGATTGAACATTTACAAGCAGAGACCTGGGAGATGAATTTCCTTTTCCCCATCCAGTTGTCCAAGTTGCACTTGAATTGGGTTAGAGAGGAACTCTGCTTGACATGGACAGGGATCCTGTTCCAGAGAAAGAACTACCTCTGTGCAGCTGTTAACATGCTTATATAGTGTTTGAACAACTCTACGTGGGCAATATTGTTTCTTGGGGTTTATGCGGGCTTGAAAGTTTGCCAGGTTATCACTTAATAGTAGGAGGTTAGCCTTATTAGTAGTCCCTGAACATTCCAGGGTTAGCTGGGGTTCCGGGTTTTATTTTTACTTCAAAAGAAATAGTTTTATGGTCTGACCTTATCAGAGAGGTCATTACACTTGGGGGGGGGGGGTGTGCAGCAGTCTCCCATATTAGTGAGGACCAAATCCAGTATATTTGTGCCCCTGGTCAGTGTATTGACAATCTGGTCCAGGGAGTTTGTGTTTACAGAATCCAGGAATCTCTCTACCTCCACGTTTGGTGCCTCACATGATTACCACTTAAAAGTTGGGCAGTTAACGTCGCACATGAATATGGTGTTAGGTGGGATGGTGAGTGTTTTTCAGTAAGCTTAAATACATGATCTGATGTTGTCCTTTTCATTCTTCTTCACTAATGGGTCCGGATTCGATCCTTTGATCCAACTCGGCCTCATCTACTAGACTTTGGATCCAGCTCTCGATATACTCACGCTACCCATATTGCCATACTCCATCCCCATTGCCGTAGATCTCGTTTGCCGCCATTTTGGTTAGATGCAGGTTCCGGTCTCGAGCAGTTGTAAGAATATTTGTTTGTTTTTCTTCAAAGCCTTAAAAACTTTATAAATTTAAAATAACTTTACATCTTCCTTTTAATCCTTCGTCTTGCGTAGTTTTTGCTGGCGCTAAGAATATTTTTCTCCTTTTTCTCTTACTAGTTTTAGTAATGTTTTTGTACCATTGTTATTTTCTATACCCTTGATATGTATTTCTGTCTTTACCGTTGTTGGTAATAACCATTGCTTCTTTCTAACTTAAAGAAAAGAAAACTACTTTTTTTATCGCTGTATATTTTGCCTTTTGTGTATTGCTTCAATGTCAGAGAAACCAACAGGTTTTAAGAAATGCACTTCTTGTGAGCATAAAATCCCTAATTCAGATGCCCACAAGAAGTGTGTTTACTGTCTTGGACCCATTCACTTGAATATGGCCTGTGCAGTGTGCTCTATGTTCAACGCTAGAGCTTTGGCTGACAGGTGCAACAAACTTGTATTGAAAGGTTTGCTTCCTGCTTCGCCTGGGGCTCAAACCCTTTCAAGAACCTCGTTTCTTCAGAATCCAGGAAAAGGTCTCCTTCGAAGTCCCCAAGGACTTCTTTGGAGCCTATGAAGAAGGTGAGAAAAATGGATCCGAAGTCTCTCGGCCTTCCCTTGGATCCAAAACCTTCCTCGGATTTGAATGTGTCTGCTCCTGTAGTCTTAACTCCCTCACAGATCACCTCTCCTTTGCATCCTAAGCCCATGGGATCCAAGGTTCAGTACGTCTTGTAGGAGCCGTAAGCCAGAATTTTAACTTGTTTCAGCCTCCTTGCCTACACAATTATTTCAGACTCTGAAGAAACATTCCAGACCCCCTTTCACAACATCTTCTAGGTCTTCCAAACGTTTGTCAGAAGCAGATGTGGATAGGATAATGTGAAGATTCCGCAGAGCCCAGATTCAGATGGGGGTCCTGCTAGCTCCATTCCCTGCTGGATCCGTGAGTGTGCATTCAAAGTCTATTTTATCTCCCTGTCCATTCCAACCTGCTGTTTCAGAGCACCAGGATCTGAGATCCTAGAGAGGTTCAACGTCTGATTTGAGGAGAGTTTCCTCCCTCACTCCGATTTCCCTGACTGGCTCTGCTGTGATACCCTTGGATCAGAGTGGGTCTTGGAGCCGAAATGTCACCTCTGAGTCTGAGGGAATGGGCTGTGCTCTGTTTTTGTCTGATCCATCCCCTCCTGTCAGAGCTTCAGCCCTAGGCAGCTCTGATCCGATTGTCCCCTTGAGGTTCGGATCCCAGGATGGCCCCGGCGTACCTTCTTAGGAACCCTCGGCTCTGAGGGGAGGGTAGAGACTTTCCATGGCCCATCAGCTTTCAGGGTGGTAGAAAGGGCTTTTTCTCTCCACAGAGAAGTCTTCTCATATTTTGGATCTTTCCCCTTTAGCCCTATCCGTTCTGAGGTCTGATTCAGTCAGACATAACTCCAAAGAGACAGCCAGTTCCAATTAGTTTCCAGTCAGTTCCATTAGAGGAACTTCCCCTCTCTTCTGACACCTCTCCAGAATATCCCATAGAGGAGGTCCCCCGGAAGAGGATGTGTAAGAGGGGAGACACAGACTCCCCCATGGAGTCTGTCACAAAAGACTGATTTTGATGAGGGAGAAGGATCCTCCAGATTGCCACTTGACCTCTCTTTTAGAGATATTCTAGAAGGTTTTAAGCAGAAAGGGTGTTTGGTCGTCCCAAACTCCTTTTCTGAAGAATCAGTGTTCTTGGAGGCTTTTGGTTCTGGGCCATCTACATCTTGACCCCCCGATGGATGAACTTATTTTCCTGGTTTCCTGCCATGCATGGAAGGTGCCAGATACTGTCAAGCTTAACCCCAAGCTACCTGTGGAGTTTTTGACCCCACCTTTGGACAGACACCATTGGAGCAAAGGAGTCCTTGTTGATGCTATGGTGGTGGAGACAGCCACTAGGAAAAAGCTAGCAGAACAGAGCTCTTCTGTCCATTTGCCTAACAGAATCTAGAGTGTTGGAGAGATTTGGGAAGTGAGTGATCACCTCTGCTACTTTTACTCTGAGGTCATTAAATTATCTGAATCATTTTACTAGGCTGCTGAGACATTTGACTAAAGAACTATCAAATACTCTCTGTTCATGTCTGCTGAGGATTTCAAAAGGACTTCCTCTCAGCTGGACACTCTTTTTTTGGCTATTTTAAATGATTCGATGAGGTTAATCTCTCATACAGCTTGACGGTACCTTGCAAGCAGATGGTTCAGGTATCACCATAAGGAGACATGCTTGGATGTGGCTATGCGACTTTTGGAGCCCTTTAAAGGTGTCTTTTGTTAATGCCCCATTTGATGGCACTTCCTTGTTTGGGTCATCATGTAAGGATATGCCTACCCACAGCAAACAAGGAGAGACCTTGTCTGACATAGGAATCAATTTGTTTTACCCCTCAAAGGACTTTTTCTAGAAACCAATGAGATGGTAAGAAGATGTGGTTCCATAAATCTCTGAGACCTTTCCAGGATTCACATGGGAATAATTCCTCCAGTTGCAGAGGGGGAATTTTTAATGGTAGACGTTGCCCTAGAAGCAGAGAAGGTCCACAGAACCAGGGCTTTAGAGATTCCTTTCCAGACTATGTCAGCATTCCTGAAGTGATGCTTGACTGTCCAACTCTGGAGGCAGTCGGGAATCAGTTCTTTTTGCACCAGGAAAACATCACAGCAGATCTGTGGATGCTCAAAATAATATCCGGAGGTTACTACATACCATTTTCCCTTCCTCCTCCTTGTCAAAGGAAGAAACTTCCCGGTGTTCCACTCAGAGGAAGGAAGCAGCGCAAAAAATACAAAAACTGCTAGAAAAGAGTCATCCATAAGGTCCCACCCAGCCAGATCAGAACTGACTTGTGCTTCTTTTTAGTGCCAAAGAAAACAGGGGACCTCAGACCCATTTTCAATCAAGCAGATAATCAGTTTGTAAAGAAAGCAAAGATTTGATATTCATCTTCTTTCCATTCATCACTGGCGGATTCGGTTCCAAGCCCTCGGAAATTAGTCTCCCTTTTTACCAAGCTCACGCCAGCCAAAATTCTCTCAAGCTAAGTCTCTACCCAGAATGTTCTTCTCCCTGTTACCTCAGATCTCATTTGCCTTGTAGACGTAAAGCCGCGTTTCAGCCGAGCACTCAGCTAAGTGAAACTTTTTTGATATTTGTGTGAAAAGTTTTGGATATCTTCATATTTTATTAAGCGATTAGCTTTTCTAGTGTCTTTTCTTCTGTCTGACATTGTTTTTTCCTCTCTACCCGTAGTTACCGTTGGTACACTTTCAAGTACCATTGCTGGTACGGCCTTCCTCCCTTACCCTTGTGGTATTTCTTCAATACCATAGTTGGTGTTGATTAACCTATTAGCTCTTTTAATCAGGTGTTTCCTTCTTTTCTCTAGCATACCAGTGTATTGTTATATTTGTGATGTTTTTGAATGGAGTTTACTTTGATTATAGTTGGATTATACAGTTGGCCTGTGGTGTTTTTTTCTCTATCAAGATGTCAGATAACAAGGGTACTTCAGGTTTTAAGCATTGTACTTCATATAAGGGCAGGTTACCTAACAGTGATTTTCATGATGACTGTGTATACTGTTTGGGAGTGTACCACCTTTCGGTGCAACCTCCATGTGACATTTGTCAGAGTATTAGTCAACACACTCTTAATGAGCACAAAAATAAACTCATTCTGAAAGGGTTACTCAAATCTCCCTTCTCAGAGGCCATTTCTTTGATGGAGGTCTCAACCCCTCCTTCTAAGGACAAAAAGAGATCCCACTCCGTTTCTTCTTCACCATTGGGTGATCAGAGCAAGCCTGGGAAATCAAAGGTCCCAAAGTTATCTTCGGAGCATAAATTGGCCCCCTCGGCTCTGTCTTCTTCTGCTCCGACCATCTCAGAGAAGCCGCAGGACACCCCTCTTCAGGGTATCCACTCTTCTGAGTCCTCCTCAGAGACTCCCACTGAGGAGCCCCCTCAAAAGAAGACATGCAAGAGGAAGCACTTGGACTCGCCCGAGGAGTCCTTAACAGAAGACACAGATTATGATGATGGTGAAGGGGCCACACGGTCACCTCCTGATGATGTCTCCATTGAAGACATCCTGGAAATGTTAAAGCAGAGAGGTGACTGGAAGCCCTCCAACCTTTCATCTGAGGAGTCTGTGTTCCTGCAAGCTTTTCGTGCCCGGCCTTCTACCTCTTGGGTGACCCCTCCTGCCGATGAGCTTGTCCAGCTGGTTGTGCATTGAACTTGGAAGAACCATGATTCCATTGAGGCTATCCTTCAGAGACCAGACAAAATTCTTTCCCCTCCCGAGGAGAACCCGCATTGGTCTAAAGGGTTACCAGTTGATGGCTATGGTGGTGGCAGTGGCGGCCACGAAAAAGAACTTGGCTGAGGAAAGTCCCACTGTCCACCCGCCAAACAGGGAGTCCCGGAGGGTGGACATACTTGGGAAGCATGTTTTTGCATCAGGGACCTCTGTCATACAGTCCCTGAATTATTTGGCACATTTTACAAGGCTCCAGAGGGACTTTATCTCTGAACTCTCTGGGACACTTATAGGACAGTTGTCTAGCGAGGTCCGGGACAAAGTGGCCTCACAGCTCGCAACCCTGTAATCAGTATCTAACACGTCCATGAGGTTGCTGTCACATGCAACCGAAGGGGTGGTTAAAGCAGCGGGTTCGGACATTATTACGAGGCGTCATGCCTGGATGCGCATTTGTGACCTTGCGGATCCCTTCAAGTCTTCCTTTCTGAATGCTCCCATCGAAGCTTCATCCCTTTTTGGCTCCAAAGTGAAGGACATGCCAGCCAGGTGTGAGCAAGATGGAAAGACCCTGTCTGCTGTAAACCTATGGTTTTCCAACTCTCTATGTACCTTCTCCAGGAGTCAGAGGAGTGGAAAGATGTGGCACAAGAAATCTCAGGGTCTTTTTTGTGCCACACGTGGTGATGATACTCCCAGAGGCAGAGTGGGTAACAATTCCGGAAGATGCCCCTAAAGAGGCAAAGGGGTCCTCATAATCAGGGCTCCAGGGATTCCTTCTCTGGACTGCCTTATCAGCACTCCTGAGGAGCCCCCCGATTGCTTACCTCTGAAAGTATTCGGGGCTCGTTTCTCTCTGCACCAAGCTGCCTGGCAATCCATCACCACCGATCGTTTGGTGCAGAGCATTATCACCAGGGGATACACCATTCCCCTTTTTTGTCAGCCAAATTTCACAAGAACACTTCTAACATTCCACCCAGTCAAAGGAAAAAAGCAGCTTTAGAGATTATAAAGCTGTCTCAAAAAAGAGTCATCCAACCAGTCCCACCAGACCAGTGCGGATCCGGATTTTACTCGAGATTCTTTTTGTGCCAAAAAAGACAGGGGACTGGAGACCCATCTTGGATCTCAGCAGCTTAAACAAGTCTGTTACCCAAACCAAATTCCGGATGGTCATGGTTCAGTCCATTCTTCCCTTTTTAAGAGAAGGCGATTGGATGTGCTCAGTAGATCTCCGGGATACGTATTGCTACATCAATGTGGATAAATGCTCCAGGAGCATGCTTCGCTTCCGGCTAGGAGCCAGTCCTGATCAGTTCCGTGCCCTGCCATTCAGTCTCTCTACAACCCCCAGAGTGTTCAGAAAATGCATGGCAGTGCTAACAGCTCACTTGAGACTAAAATGATTACGGGTGTTTCCATATCTGGACAACTATCCCCCCACACACACACACACACACACACACACACACACACACACACACACACACACACACACACACACACACACACTCTGAGCATCTTCTGGTATCAGCACTACATTATACTCTCTCTCTCTGGCAAAATTGTTAGGAATAACGATACATTGGGAGAAATCAAACCTTGTACCTACACAACAAATAGAGTTAATTGGAGCAGTGTTCAGTACTCAGTCCTGTCTGCTATCACTCCCAATTCACAGACTACATCAACAGGCTTCAGCTCCGAGTGATACTCTCACAGTTTCTGCAAGGGAAGTTCTTCAGGCCCTAGGTTCTATGGCGGCATCAATCCCAATAGTGCCTATAGCAAAGCTACACATGTGGATTCTGCAACGGCTCCTTCTGTGTCAATGGTTCCCAAACTATCACCCCCTCAGTACCAGATTCGAATAACCAACTCCTGCAAACAGGCCCTGCTTTGGTGGATGAGGCCAGACATTGAACTTGGCAGTCGTCCATTTCAGTCTCCTCAGCCCACAGCCATTGTGACCACAGATGCTTCCCTGATCAGGTGGGGGGGCCATTTACAGGGAAAGGCTGTCCAAGGCACATGGTTCATCTCAGAGGCACACCTGCATATCAATGTTCTGGAACTGAGAGCTGTGCTGTTAGCATTGCAGGCCTTCCATTCGGCTCTCCCTTCCGGGACAGTTGCAATTCAATCAGACAATGTCAGTCATCTGGTATATCCACAAGCAAGGAGGGACCAAGTCCTATCCCCTATGTTGAGAAGCCATGAGAATTTGGCAGTGGGCGATAGCTTCCAACCACTTTATAATAGCAACGCATATCCCAGGGAGCTCCAACCATCCTTTCTCCCCTAAGTTGTTTCTGAATTCTCCATAAACCAGACCATTGACCTACCAGTGTTCCTTCCAAATTTTGCAAATAGAGGAGAGTACTGCCTTCACTCTTTAGACGTACATAGACAACTGAGATTTTATCTAGACAGGACCAAACCTATCCATAAATTTGAACAGCATTTCATCTCCTGTTCTGGGCCCAGAAATGGAGACGCTGTTTCCAAGGTTACTTTATCAAAATGGCTAAAGGACTGCATACATTACAGCTATTCCCTCAGTAATGAACCTATGCCAAAAGTTAAAGCTCACTCCATTAGATCTATGGCCACATCTGTAGTTTTCCATTCCAGGACTTCCTTGGATGACATCTGTGCAGCAGCTACTTGGGTTAAGCCCCATACCTTTATCAATCATTACAAATTAGACCTGGTCTCCAGAGGGAGAGCTGCTTCAGCTCAATGGTACTCAGGAATGTTCTTCCATAAGGGCCACCCATGGACCTCAAGGTAGGTTGGGATTCTGTCCCATCATTGATGAATGGAAAGAAGATTAACAACATCAGACAAAGAAGTTATGTCTTAACATAATGCTCCATCTGTGTTGTTCATTTTATTTCATTCATCACTTCCCACCCTCCTTCCCCCTCCAAAGGCTCCTGGGGGATGACTTGGGTCTAAGTGGTGCCCTAGTGTAGTTGCGCGGAAGTGGCCTTTGCTTTACCTTCTTTTATCTAGCAAACTTGATCTGAGGTAACAGGGAGAAGGACATTCTGGGTAGAGACTTAGCTAGAGAGTTTTTTTTCTGGCACAAGCTTGGTAAAAAGGCCGACTTGGTTTCGAGGGCCCGGAACCAAACCCATCAGTGATGAATGAAAGAACATGAACAACACAGATGGAACGTTATGGTAAGACATAACTTTTTTTTTCTGAATGGTAATGGTTCGGTCCATACTGCCCTCTTCAGGATGATTACTATCACATAAAAATAGACACTCTTCCCATTGGACTCATCACAGCCCCCAGGGTGTTTTCCAAATGCATGGCAGTAGTGGCAGCTCACTTGAGACTGAAAGGATTCCAGGTGTTTCTATATCTGGATGACTGGCTGCTCACCACCCCCTCCAAACATCAACTGCAGCATACCAGAGACTATTTGCTCCAGATTTGCAACACCTTGGGCATCTCGGTAAATCTTGCCAAATCAAAACTTGCCCCAGTTCAGAGTCTGGAATTAATTGGGACAGTTTTGAACACAGTGAATAAGGTGGCATTTTTACCTCTCCACCATATTATCTCTTATCAAAAATCATGTACAGACTATCTTTTCTCTGCCTTCTCCAGCGAGATTAGTGCTTTAAGCACTTGGGTCTTGTCACCCTTCATAATTTAACTGGGGTGGGGATCGTATGTTCTGATTTACAATTTGTTGTTAGTGTTTTAATGAAATCACATTGCCATTAGTTTTTACCGTTTTTTGATGGTGTAACATGTCAGCTAATAGTTGCCGTGTGATATGATTTCTTAACTATTTAAACTTGTAATTAATGCCTCTGTTTGAATCTGAAGAAGTTGCCGTTTTCACGACAGCGAAAAGTGCTTAATTCTTTTAATAAACAGGCTACTCTAAATCGTGATTAGCTTTAACTGTTGGATATATTCTGTGTTTTTAGTTTACCCTTCATAATTAAACATTGAAGACAAACAGGCGGGGTAGTTCATATATGCTTTATTACATAGAAATGTATTAAGATGGATAACAGCAGTACAAAATATAAGCAAACTGATTAACATACTACACAGACATACACCGACATACATGCTTACATCTTAACAGCTTACTGCAAAATGACAGTCAGGCTTGCACATGCGCAGTATTTATACACTTGTGCAAACCCTTAGAAAGCTTCATAAAGGTATACATACATATTGATCTACATCATCTCTCTTTAATGAATTGCCCACAGTATAATGATATTTTAAAAGAAACATGCAGTTGTACAGACAATAAGAAATAAATACACAGCAACTTGCACATCAACTTTGTATCTGGAACATGGCCTGAAAATGCAACTTGATCTAGTGATATAGCAATCAGAACTAGGTTTAGCAACAGGGACAGTCATTGATGAACCACTTACTTCAGGAGTTTCGGGATTCTTCTCAGGAACAGGGATAGTTACTGGAACATCCTCTGGAACTGGAATGCACTCTGAGGTACAGTCTCTCTTGCAAGTATGATACTGAAATACAGGATGTTCATCGTGTTACACTGCTGCAGTCATTACACTTGGGTTATCCTGCCATCAGGCTGTCCCGCAGTCAGCCAGAGTTCCAAAGTCTTGGTCCGGCATCGGTTGCTGTTGCTTCTTCCCTGACATCAGAGCGCCAGGGGTATATAAGATGCATCCAACACCATTTTCTTCAGTCTTTCTTGCCGTGCGGTGCCTGAAGCAGAAGCAGTTTGCAAGTGCTGGTCGGCCGACTCCTGAGATTTTCGAAGTCGGCTTTCAGATCCGAAGACTTCAATAAAGCTAAGTACCCCGTTGGGGAAACTTTTTTTTCTTGCCTCAGACCGATGTCAGAAAAAGTTAATAATTGTATTTCTTGTGGGAAGCAAATACCTCAGAAGGACTTCCACTCTTACTGTATTCCATGCCTAGGCCCTGATCATGACATCACCAGTTGTCGGTTTTGTGCTAGATTTAACAAACACACTATAAAAAGACGTTTTGATTTTGCTTTGCACTACTTTGGCTGAAGGTTCAATTATACTATGCCGTCGGATCAACCGACGAACACAATTCCGAAAAAACACAAAGACAAGGATAAAGACAGGCATCCAAGGTCCAAAACCGACGACGAAACTTCTTCTAGGCCAGTCACCAGTTTGCCGGTTCTCAGTGAGGCACTTTCACAGCCCCTGACACCCGCTACCTCAGAGCCACAGGCTGCCTCCGACTCCCACATGGAGACAAGTAGACCTCTGGAAACTCAAGGTATTGGGCCTATGGAAACTAATCACTCAGATGGGTCCAGAGCCACTGAGCAGGCATCGGCTTCTGAGGGTGTTTTCAGACCTTCACAACTTACAGTTAAAGCAACAGCCAAGACAAAAGTATCATTAAAGACAAAGAACCAAGTGCAGCATTCTCCTGGACAGTCCTCCATGCCTAAGAAACAGATGCTTAAAATGGCCGAAGACCTCATTACTCTAATCAGGGGTCCCCATCCCCCTCCTGAGAAAAGGCCTATTCAGGATACAGACTATGATTCCTCTGATCAGGTTTCCATTTCCTCTGATTCCTCTTCAGACCAGAGATACTCTCTACCCCCCTATGAGGACTCTGATGCTGAAGAATATATCCCTTCAGCCTCTCCACCTGAGGATTATTCTTTTGGGGAAACTTTACATACCATGAGGGAGCATTTCCATTGGGAAAGTCAGGATTATTCAGAATCCAAGAAAAGGCTCAGGGATTTCCTTTTATTGCCTCAGCACAGGCCCCTGGCAATTCCGCCTGTGCTAGATATTGTGGATGATGTGTTCTCTGAATCCAGCTTATCTCCTGATTCTTTGCCCCCTTCACCAGCAGGTATTATAGAGTCCCTGACTCTCACAAGTTTCTTTATAAAAACCCTTCTGCTGATCCAGAAACTATTTCCCAGGGTCCAAAAGGGGTTAAGGCTTCCATTGCAAAAAATCCAGTACCCTCTGACAGAGATTCCAGAGCTTTGGATAGATGGGGGAAGAAAGTTTACACTTCTGCAACTTTAGCAGTAAGGGTTTGAAATTGCCAGTTTCACATGCTTAAGTACCAACAATATCTAATGGCTCAGTTAAAACAGAAAATGCTTGCAAGCTCAGAAGCTCCTGACTGTAAAGAAATGCAGGATTTATTGCATGCAGTTGAACAGGTGGGAAAACATACTCTGCAATGTGGTTTTGATTCTTTAGAGGCCTCTTGTAGAGCCGCAGTTACAGGTTCTGTGATTCAAAGACATGCTTGGTTAA
Organism: Protopterus annectens; assembly: GCF_019279795.1. Taxonomy (NCBI): domain Eukaryota; kingdom Metazoa; phylum Chordata; order Ceratodontiformes; family Protopteridae; genus Protopterus; species Protopterus annectens. The sequence continues at coordinate 216,800,682 of NC_056751.1, forward strand.
AAGAACAGAGTTTACCTGATCATGTTAAGGCAAAATTATTGGATGCTCCGTTACAGCATGATACCTTGTTTGGTGTAAAGGCAGAAGAGGTGTTAAAGAAAATGGAGATAAAGCTAAATCTATGCAAACAGTCAAGGATTTTTTACAGGTACAGCCACCTCGATTTAGCAGAAATTGGCCAACAAAGAATTGGTCCTTTCCAGTGTCAGACAGGCCACAGAGAGGCAGATACAGACGCCCAAGAGGCAGACCTCAACCCCAAGGCTCTAACAGACAACGACAATGGGCACCTCAACCCCAAAAGGAGGTGAGGACAAGTCTCAACCTTACAGGAAACAGTCCCAATAACTTCCCCCTTCGTACGTCAAGCACTTCCCTTTTGGCAGCCCCCTTAGGGGGAAAACTAGTACTTTTTTCTCAAAACTGGCAAACAATCACCCAAGACAAATGGGTTCTGAATATTGTGTCTCAAGGTTACAGGTTCCACTTTCATACTTTACCAAGGCTAAAAGGAATGCCAGACCTGCCACAGAATCAATGGGCAGAGGCACAAAAATAAATTTCAGCCCTCATGGACATGAGAGCTATTCAAAAAGTATCACAACAGGAACAAGGACAAGGATTTTACTCAAGACTCTTCCTGGTCCCCAGAAAGGACAAGGCCTGGAGGCCCATACTAGACCTTTCAATTCTAAATACTTACCTGGATATTCCGAAATTCAAAATGTTGACATTACAGCAGCTTCTTCCCATGCTGGGCAAGAAGGCTTGGCTTGTTACTCTGGACCTCAAAGAGGCATACCTGCATGTCCCTATCAGACAAGATACCTCAGATTCAAAGCTGGTACAATACACTACCAATTCTCTGCACTGCCCTTTGGCTTATCTACTGCACCCAGGGTCTTTACAAAGTGCCTGGCACCAGTAATTGCATTTTGCAGACAAAAAGGAATTCAAATATATCCATACATGGACGACTGCCTCATTCAAGCAGAGACAAAGGACATTCTTCTATAGCATCTGGCATTTGTAAAAAGGTTGCTAATTTCTCTAGGGTACACAGTAAACGAAAAAGTCAAAACTAGTGCCCTCACAACAGATTATATTCCTGGGTGCCAGCTTAAATACAACGGCCCAAATGGCTTATCTCACGCCAGACAAGCAAATTCAATTAACTCAATATTTTCAGTTACTGGCAAAAAAGTCCCATCTCCCTGCAGGAAAAATTCTGCAGGCCCTGGGATTCATGGCATCCTGCATACTACTAATACCATATGCCAGACTGCATATGAGGAAATTACAGTGGTACCTAAAAAGCGTTTGGACTCAACACTCTCACAGTTTAGAAGCAATAATACCAATGATTCCCTGCCTACAACAGGAGTTTCGATGGTGGGCACAGGCATGTCACCTAAACAAGGGTCAGCCTTTTACCCTTCCCACAGCCAGGCAGACTCTAACAACAGATGCTTCAGATTACGCTTGGGGAGCACACATGGCAGGAAAATGCATTCAGGGCAAGTGGGCCACAGACCAGATGCATTTTCACATCAACCAAAAAGAGATGTTGGCTGTTCAAAATGCCCTAACAACGTTCAAGGACCTTCTGCATCCAGGACAATTATTATTAAAGACAGACAACACCACAGTAATGTAGACAAGCCATGACCTTGTGGAACACAGCTCTAACGTATCAAGTTCATCTGCAAGCACAATTCCTGCCAGGAAGGAAAAATACTCTGGCAGACGATCTAAGCAGAAATATCATGGACCCTCATGAATGGAAATTGAATCCACAAATCTTCAGCATGGTAACGCAAAAATGGGGATACCTAGACATAGATCTTTTTGCCTCCCCACTGAATTACCAACTACAAAAATTCTGCACAAGGACTTATCATACACAAGCATGGAAAATGGATGCTCTCTCGTTCAGCTGAAAAAGCCTAAAAGTTTATGCCTTCCCACCACTGCCTCTCCTTTCAAAGATACTCCCAAAAGCCGGACAAGAAAAACCACAGATGATCCTGATTGCTCCAGACTGGCCACGCCAGCACTGGTACCAAATCTTAAAGAACTTAGCTCAAGACCCACCATGGATCTTGCCTCAAATTCCACACCTTCTGCCTCAACAAAACAATCAGATCCTGCACGGTCAGCTCAAAACCCTAAACCTGGCTGCATGGCAGATTCATTAGTCAAACAGGCAAAACCTCTCTCTAAAGCTGTTATGGATGTCATTTTGGAGGCCAGGAGGCCTAGCACCAGGAAAGCTCACTCAGAAAAATGGAAGAAATTCTGCGCCTGGAACCAGGCCTTGACCCTCTTGTCCCAAACATTCCTCAGATTTTACAATACTTAACTGAGATGCCGGACAATGGCCTATCCTTCTCATCAATTAAGATCCACGCCTCTGCCATTTCAGCACATTACAACACGGATCCTCCTTTATTCTCTCATCCCTTGCTAAAGCAGTACCTCAGAGGGACTAAAAACATAAGACTGCCCCGGAGAGTACCAACACCAACTTGGGACCTCAATTTCATTTTGGAAAAACTGACCCTGCCACCTTTTGAGCCAGCCGATCTAAAATTTTTATCATGGAAAACAGCTCTGCTCCTGGCAGTAACTTCAACACGAAGAGTCTCAGAGCTACAGGCATTAATGGCAGTGGAACCTTTTATAATTTTTCATCAGGACAGGGTTTCTTTAAGGACAAATCCTACCTTTATGCCAAAGGTGGTATCTAGTGTGGCTCTTGACCAAACCATCCATTTGCCAACTTTTTATCCAGACCCCCAGAATAAAGGGGAGAAACTTCTCCACTCTTTGGACATACACAGGCAGCTACGCTTCTACTTGGACAAAACAAAAGCTTTCAGGAAAACTGAGCAACTGTTTGTAGCATGCTGCAGGATCACAGGGCAAGGCTATCTCAAAGCAGACTATATCCAAATGGATAGGACACTGTATTCATCACTGCTACACACAGCATGGAAAATCAGTCCCTAATAACATTAGGCCACATTCCACCAGGGCAACAGCCACTTCAACAGCCTTTCTTAGAGGAGTACCTACCAAGGAAATTTTGGAGGCTGCAACTTGGAGTTCAATGCACACCTTTACCAAGCATTACCACTTGCCTCTTTACTCTAAATCCAGAGCAGGATTTGCCACTGCAGTTCTGCAGGGCCTCATAGCCAATCCTAACTCTTTATAGACCAGCCACCCAACCTTAGCTTTGGGATTCTACCCAAGTGTAATGACTGCAGCAGTGTAACACGATGAACATAGTACAGTTTTGTACCTACCATAAATGTAGATGTTAGAGTGTTCACACTGCTGCAGTCCAGGTTACCCTCCCTCCATCCCCTCTGAATTAGCTGGACTTATATATACCTTTCTATCCTATACAACCTTTGTGGTGTATTTGCTTGTATCTGAAGGTATTGTTTTTATTTTATATGTATATTTTCTATTAGCAATATGTATTGCCTACCTACTTGGGGGCACCTGACATCTGGGGCAAGAAAAACTGAAGAAAATGGCATTGGATGCATCTTATATACCCCCGGCGCACTGACGTCAGGGAAGAAGCGACAGCAACCGACGCCGGACCAAGACTTTGGAACTCTGGCCGACTGCAGGACTGCCTGATGGCAGGATAACCCAAGTGAAATGACTGCAGCAGTGTGAACACTCAAACATCTACATTTATGGTAGGTACAAAACTGTACTTTCGGACACCAGGACCAAATGTTTCCAATTCCACCTAAATTCTGCTCCTTGTGATTCCACAATGTACTATCTCTGCTCTGGACATATACTCTTCACATGACTCCAATCTGATCAAAACCTTTGAATGTCTGCATCCTCTCTCTCTCCCCTTCTCATAATGGAGTGAGCGGTTTGCTGGACTTGTCATAATTGGACTTCTGGGATATGTGCTTTTGTAATATATGGGCTTTCACTGATCTGTTGTTTTTAACACATGGACCAGTAATAGGTTCATAGGTTCATAGGTTGGTACTAGGCTATCAGCCCTAGGGCCTATACAAGCCTAGCCATAACAATTCCCTGGCTATTTCTTCCCACATTTTACTTTCCTGGACCCCTGTCTAGCAGGGCGACTGACGTGATCCCTGGGGTGAATTTCCTTTCTCCCATCCAATCGTCAAGGTTCCTCTTGAAGAGGTCCAAAGAGGCACTCTGCTTGACATGTATGGGCAATCTATTCCAGAGTCTGGGGAGTCTCTGGGTCAGGAACCTATCCCTCAAACATGTTTTGTTTATTGTGATGACAAGGTTTAGATCCCTGGAGCGTGTAGCTCTGAGGGATTGGGATTTCTTTAAGTGTAGCATGTCCAACAGCTCTGGGTTTGACATGGCCTTGTATGTTAAGCAGAGATCGCCTCTGAGTAGACGATATGCAACAGAGTATAGCTGGAGTCTTTCAAGGCGGTCAGCGTAGGGCATCTGCTTTAGGCCTGTGATTCTTTTAGTGAGGTATTTCTGAGGCCTTTCCAGTTGTTGCAGATGTCTTGAGAGGTACATACCAAATGGGGCGTTGTATTCTATAATGGGTCTAATGAGGGATGAGTACAGTGGGACAATGACCTCCTTTTTTCTGGATGAAAAGCCCTTCGTGATGAGGTGTGCTACATAGAAGGATTTCCTGACTGTTGTGGCAATGTGGTTATCGAAGGTGAGACCACTGTCCACCTGTGTCCCTAAGTCTCTTATCACACTTTCTGTGTTTAGTGTACTGCCACCTATATGGTAATTCATGGATACATGTTTTTTCCCATAGGGGATAACAATACATTTCTTGGCATTGAGCTTGAGCCCATGGCTCTGGCACCAAGCATCTGTTTCTGTAAGGCCCTTTTGTAGAGTATCCACATCATTTGGGGATTCAATAATGGCTCCCAGTTTGCAGTCATCTGTTAGCCAGAGTCCCTTAGTGTTGACCTGTACTTCAGAGAAGTAGATGCCAAACAAGAGCGGCCCCAGGACTGAACCCTGAGGTACTCCACTTGTCACTTGTCTGGAGCTGGATTTGGAGTCGGCTACTTTTACAGTGTGGGTTCTATCAGTAAGCCATTTAGCAACCCATTGGGTGACATAGGGATTTATGCCCAACTTAGTAAGTTTATCTATGATTCCAGAGTGGGGGATGGTGTCAAAGGCCTTGGCAAGGTCTAGATAGGCTGTGTGGACAACCTTACCCTTGTCCATGGCTCTGGAGACTGATTCAAAGAAGTCAATCAGGTTCAGGAGACAAGATCGGCCCTTCACAAACCCAAACTGGGTGGGGTCCAGTGGTTGAAGGTTGCCAATGTCTTTGTTTATAAGTTCCATGATAATACGCTCCATGGCCTTGCAGATAAGGCTTGTCAGACTGATGGGACGGTAGTTTCCGGGATCCAAGGTGGATCCCCCTTTGTGGATTGGAATAACTGTAGCTCTGCACCACTCAGTGGGCATGAAACCTGAGGTGAGGCTATGATTAAACATGACACTTAGGTGAGGTGCCAGTTCATATTGTAGTTCATGTAGTACACAGTCCGGGATGTCATCTGGTCCCATGGATGCTGTATTCTTGGCTTTAGAGAGTGCGTTTTGTACCTGTGTGGCCGTTATTACTGGAATTTGGCAATCTTCCGGTATTGAGATGGGCCATTTAGGGGGTGAGAGTGGGGTGAAGTTGGCACTGAATCGATCTGCCAGGATATTGGCAATATCCTTCGGATCAGTATATTTAATGCCATTCTGTTTTAGCTCAGAGCAGATCTGAGCATTGCCATTTAGATTCTTGACATAATTATAGAATGCTTTGTGGTTGTCTTTGGAATCTTTGGCAATTTTATTTTCGTAACTAGCTTTGGAGGATTTTATGAGGCATCTCAGTTTCTTACTGAGGCTAGTAAGGGAGTTTTTGCATCCTGGGATTTTCCTCTTTTCTGCAAAAGTTTCTTCCTTTTGTTGTAAAGTTTGTTTATGGCAGGGGACCACCAGATTGGCTTCCTTTTTTGGATGAGAGCATTTTGGTTCTATTTGGGATGGCACGATTCATGCATGAGTGGATGTGCTCGTACAGTGCCATAGTGTAGGATTCAGCAGTTGAACTTTCAGTTCTCGTCTGCATGGGTGTCATGAAGTTTGTCACTTCTGACTTGAGTAGCATGAAGTTGGCTTTGGAGAAGTTTTTTATGGTGGTTTCTTTACTGGGGGTGGGGGTGGGATGTGGATGTTAAGGGTGATTAGCTTATGGTCAGACCTGACTAACGAGGGGGTGACCATAGGTATGGAGCATTGATTTCCCATGTTGGTAATGACCAGGTCTAGGATATTGGAGCCCCTGGTGGGACTATGGATTAGTTGATCCAGGGCGTTGGAATTTATGAATTCCAAGAACCGTTCATAAAGGTGTTGGGACATGAGTAGTTCTCCCAGTTAATGGCAGGGTAGTTAAAATCACCCAGTATTAGGGTGTTTGGTTCTATCTTAATATTTTCCAGTATGTTTAGAAAGGTGTAGTGAGAATCTTGGGGTATGGTGGGGGATCTGTAGCAAGCTACAATTTGGATTGCAGTCTTACCTAGTGTTAGTTGCACTTGGAGAATTTCAGACACATTGTGTTGGGCAACTAGCCTGGTGGTGTGAATATCCTTGGTGAATATTGACACTCCTCTTTAGTGTTTCGGTCCTGGTTTGGTGGCCGAAAAGTGTGGTAAGAGTTGTAGCCTGGTATTGCAGGGGTGCTCTCTGGAGCCTTGAACCAGGCCTCAGTTACTGCACAGATATCGATGTTCTCCATTTTTAGGAGTGCCTCGAGAGAGTGCATTTTGAGGTTTAGTTGAGTAGCATTACCTTCAGATTTTGCATGCTTGTACCTGTTATGGTGTAATGTACTACTAACTGGTAGTGTGGTTCTGGTTTGTCTTGATAGAAGTCTCTGTGTAGGAGAACCAAGATGTTTATCACGAGGAAGATTCATGAGATTCAAGATAACATCACTATTGCCTCATTTCGACTTCTCCAGTAATTGTTTTTTGCACTTTGAACTGCACATTCTGCCAAAGGCTACTTGTAACATGAATAAAGTCTCACCCATCAGCAAATATTTTGAACTGCTGGCTTGTAAACTGTGTACCACTGTCAGATATAACTTTGTGCAGACTACCATGGACTGCAAAATGACGCTTCATCTTAGTAATGACCGTACTGAATGCTAGATTAGGAAGTAGGTCAATCTCGAACCAGTTTGAATAAGAGTCTACTAACATCAAGTAATATTGACCATTCTATTCGAAAATGTCTGCGGCTACTGTCAACCAAGGTACTTTAGGAATCTGGTTTAACTGAAGTGGTTCTGTTTATGTGGCTTAGTAGTGTTACATACACAACAAGATGAACGTACTCTCTCTTAATATCCAGTGACATAGAAGGCCAAAATACTAGTCCTCTCACACTTCTTTTGGTAGAATCAGATCCTAGGTGGCCACGATGCAAGATAGTGATATACTCTTGTTGCAAGGGCTTCGGAAGAATTACTTTTGAACCACTCATGATAATACCATTGTCAAACAAAATCTCATCTCTGTAAGGAAAATAAGGTTGCACTTCCACTGGTAAACAAGATTGCTTTGAAGGCCATCCTCGACTGATAAAGTGGTTGAGCTTCTGAAGTATTGGATCTGAGACTGTATGACTTCTAAGCTCAAGGCATGTGGAAGAAACATTTCTCTCTTCCATTACTTCAAATTTCTCATTTTCATGCTGTTCAGTGGTATTTCTGGGTGATCTGGATAAGGTATCAGCAAGATAAAGTTTCCCTTTTGTGTAGAGAAGATTGAAATTATACTTCTGCAATTTCAACATCATGCATTGCAATCTGACAGGAGCTGTATGCATAGGATTTCTCAAAATAGTGACTAGAGGTTTGTGATTTATTTCAGTCTGGATAGGTTTACTATAAATATAATCATGGAACTTCGAACATGAAAAACACAATTGCCAAGAATTTTTTCTCAATCTGCGCATACGGCATTTCAGTTTGAGTAAGAGTTTTGGATGCATAGGCTACTGATCTACCCTCTTAAAGAATGATTGTATCAAGACCAAACTTCAAAGAATCACAAAACAGAGAAACTGGTTTGTGAACATCCATAGTATCTGAGAGTTAGTTGACTGGCAATTTTATGTATCAGGACATCAAATGCTTTGATATTGCTCTAACCATGACCAAGGTACGTCTTTGTGTGTCAGCTCTCTAAGTGGTGCTGAAAGTTGGCTCAGGTCTGGAATGAATTTGCCTAGGTAGTTAACCATGCCAAGAAAGCATAAGGCTTGAATATTGTCTAGAGCTGGCATCTCAAGAATTGCTGTTTGCTTTGATGGATCTGGTCCTAAGCATGAACTGGTAAGTAAATGACCAACATAAGTTCTCATAGCTTGAATTTGCACTTCTGATGATTCAGCTGAGGATTCACTTCACATGCTCTTTCCAGAACTTTCTTGAGGTTTCTGTCATGTGCAGCTTCACCATTACCTACTACTAGAAAATCATATACTATAATAGCACACTGATACCCAGAACCAATTTGCTCCATTGCATGCTGGAAGACTTCACTGGCAGAATTTATCCCAAATGGCATTCTCAAAAATCTGTACCTGCCAAAAGGAGTACCGAAAGTGGTTAGCAATGAGGATTTTTGGTCAAGCAAAATTTGCTAAGATGAACTCCTTTGCATCCAAGACCGAAAAAACAGTGGCATTTGGCATGAGAGCAGCAACTTCTTCGTCTGTATGCATTGGATGATGGTCATTTCAGTGCTTTGTTCAAATCTCATGGATCAATACATATTCTGATATCATCTGAGATTTTTTTTATGAGCCATGACAATGGAGGATACCCATTCAGTAGGGGTTGGCAAACCTACTGGACAAATCACACTTTGCTGCACCATTTTATCTAGCTCGGCTTTGACTCTGATGTTCTTCGTGTTTCACTGTAGCAGTCATTACATTTGGGTAATCTGCTGGCAGGTTGCCTTCAGTCGGCCTGATTAACAAAGTCTCGGGTCCTGCGTCTGTTGCTGTCCCTTCTTCCATGACGTTAGGTCGTCAGGGGTATAAAACATGCAGCTGACACCATTACATCAGTCTTTCTTGCCGCGCGGTGCCTGAAGCAGAAGCAGTTCACAAGTGCTGGTCGGCCGACTCCTGAAATTTTCATTTTCGAGTTTCAGAACCGAAGTCTTCAACTAAAAAGCTAAGTACCCCATTGGGGAAACTTTTTTTTCTTGTTCCTTACTGATGTCAGTAAAAGTTAATAATTGCATTACTTGTGGGAAGCAAATACCTCATAAGGATTTCATTTGTACTGTATTCCTTGCCTAGACCCTGACCATGACGTACCTTGCTGTCGGTTTTGTGCTAAATTTAATCAACGCACTATTAAATGTCAGTATGTTTTTGCTTCTGAATATTTTGGCTCACACTTTAAATTATCCAGAAATGTCGTCTGTTAGCAATCCGACTACTGGAATACCTAAAAAATGCAAAGAAAAAGAGACAGGCTGTCGCGGTCCAAAAATAACGATGCTTCTCCTAAGCCAGTCGCCAGTTCGCCAGTACTCAGGGAGGCACTTTCGCAGCCCATTATACCCGCTAATTCTGATTCGCAGGCCTCTACTGAGACCCATTCGGAGTCCGGTATGCCACAAGATGCTTCAGTTATGGAACCCACGGATGTCATCCACGGATGCCTCTACCTTAGATGGGTCCGGAGCTGCTGTGCAGGCACCAGCTTCTGAGGGTGTTTTCAGGCCTACAGATTTGTATATTAGACAGACACCATCTTCAAAACTAAGGCCAAAATTTAAATCTATGTCTAAAAAAACAGACGCCTGGGCCACGTGTGCAGGCCCCTATACCTAAAAAACAAATGATCAAAATGGCTGAAGATTTAATTACTCTGATCAGGGGTAGCCAAACCCTCCCTTCTAAGAGGCCTAGGCAAGACATTGATTATGAATCTTCTGAACAGGATTTTATTTCTTCTGACTCTTCTAATGAACATGATTTGTCTGTACCTACTTATGAGGACTCTGATGCAGAAGATTCCATTCCTTCTGCTTCTCCACCTGAGGATTTTTCTTTTGGGGAAACTTTACATACCTTATGGGAACATTTCCACTGGGAAAGTCAGGATTTCTCTGAATCTAAAAAAAGTCTTAGGGATTTTCTTCTTCTTCCTCGACATAGGCCTTTGACTATACCTCCTGACCTAGACATTGTTGATGTTTTTTCAGAATCTAGTATGGCTCCTGATTCTCTGCCTCTGGCTTTGTAAGCCAGACAGATACTACAGGGTTCCTGACTCCCACAAATTCCTTTTCAAAAATCTTATTGCAGATCCTGAAACCATTTCTCAGGGTCCCAAGGGCATTAAGGCCTCTACTGCTAAAAATCCTACCCCTTCTGATAGAGATTCCAGGGCGCTGGATAGATGGGGTAAGAAGGTTTACACTTCTGCAGTCTTAGCAATCAGGGCTTTAAACTGTCAATTTCATATGCTTAAATACCAGCAGCATATTATGGGACTGCTTTAACAGAAAATGATGTTAATTTCTAACTGTGTGGAAAATAAAGATTTGCAGGATTTATTGCATTCAGCTGAACAAGTTTGAAAACATTCTTTGCAATGTGGTTTTGATTCTTTGGAGGCCCCTTGTAGGGCTGCTGTAACTGGCTGTGTGCTAAGAAGGCATGCTTGGCTCAAAGAGCAAACTCTGCCTGACCATGTTAAAGCAAAATTGTTGGATGCTCCTTTACAACAGGACCGTCTCTTTGGTAATAAGGCTGAAGAAGTTTTAAAAAAGATGGAAGATAAAGCTAAATCTATGCAAACTGTGAAAGATTTCTTACAAGTGCAACCTCCAAGATTTAGTAGGCACTGGCCTACTAAGAACTGGTCCTTTCCAGTTCCTTCGAGAGCCACTCAAGTCATACCCAGACATTCCAAAAGCTCCAGGTTTCAGTCACAAGGGACTTTTAGAATAAAACAGTGGGGTGCCTCCTCCTCCAAATCTGGAAACCAGACACCTCCCTATGGTAAGCAGTCTCAATGACTTCTCTCTACACTTACCAAGCACTTAACCTTTCAGCCACCCCTTTGGGGGGGAAACTGGCACTTCATGTAAGAAACTGGCAACTTATAACCCAGGACAAATGGGTTTTAAATATAGTATCCCAGGGATACAGATTTCATTTCCACACGTTGCCAATCCCAAATGGATGGCCAGACCTGCCCCCATATCAGTGGGCAGAGGCCCAGAAACAAGTACTCTCTGTCATGGACATGGGAGCTATTCAACCAGCAGTCCCAGAAGAGGAAAAGGGACAAGGTTTCTATTCAAGACTTTTCCTGGTACCCAGAAAAGACAAATCATTGCGTCCAATTCTGGACTTATCTACTCTAAACACATTCCTGGACATTCCAGCATTCAAGATGCTGACTCTTCAACAGTTACTTTCTATGCTAGGCAAAGATGCCTGGTTGGTAACTCTAGACTTAAAAGAGGCTTACCTGTATATCCCAATCAGGAAATCTTGCAGACGATACCTCCACTTCAAAGCAGACTATTTGCATTAACAGTTCTCTGCACTGCCCTTTGGCTTATCTACTGTGCCCAGGGTCTTCACAAAGTGGCTGGCTCCAGTAACTGCATTTTGCATGCAAAGAAATATTCACATATATCCATACCTGGACGATTGTCTAATTCAGGCAGAAAACAGGGACATTCTTCAAAAACATCTGGCATTTGTAAAAAAGGTTCTAACTTGTCTATGGTAGATCATAAACGAAAATAAATCACAACTGGTACCCTCTCAAAAAATTACATTCCTGGGTGCAAGCTTGAATACAACTGCCCAGATGGCTTACCTTATGCCAGAAAAGCAAATTCATTTGGTGACTTCAAACAGGTGGCCACAAAAACCCTGCTATCTGCAAGACAAATTCTGCAAGCCTTGGGGTTCATGGCCTCTTGCAGTCTTCTAATTCCATACGCAAGACTGCATATGAGGAAACTTCAGTGGTACGGAGTCAACATTGTCGCAGCTTGGAAACAATGATTCCTATCATACCTTGCCTGCGACTAGAGTTCCTATGATGGGCAGAGGCCTGCCACCAAAACAATGGGCTGTCATTCACTAAACCCCCTGCCACCCAAACCCTAACTACAGATGCATCAGACTATGCTTGGGGGGGCTCATCTGGCAGGGAAGTGCATTCAGGGCAAATGGAGCCCAAATCAAATGCACCTTCATATCAATCAAAAAGGGAGGCTAGCTGTACAAAATGCACTGACAGCCTTCAAGGACTACCTTCATCCAGGACAATTAATGATAAAGACAGACAACACCACAGTTATGTGGTACATAAACAAGCAGGGGGGTACACACTCCTACCCCCTTTGCAGACTAGCTATGGCTTTGTGGAACACGGCCTTAACCTATCAAATTCAACTACAAGCTCAATTCCTGCCAGGAAAGCTGAATACTTTGGCAGATGAACTAAGCAGAAATCTCATTTACCCACACAAATAGAAACTGGAACCACAGATTTTCAACATGTTGGCATGCAAATGGAGGAGTCCAGACATAGATCTTTTTGCCTCACCCCAGAACTATCAGTTGGACAAATTCTGCACAAGAACCTATCAGTCTATGCCTTACCCCCTCTGCCTTTGATCTCCAAAGTTCTACTAAAAGTCAAACAGGACAAACCAAAAATGATTTTGATTGCTCCAGACTGGCCTCACCAACACTGGTACCCACTCCTGTGCAATGTGTCATACCTTCCACCGTGGCACCTGCCTTAGACACCTTACTTACTGTCTCAGCAGAACAACCAAATTCTGCACACTCGGCTCCAAACTTTGAATCTTGCAACGTGGCTAATCACTTAAATTCACCCTTGGCATCCCTCAGCAAACCTGTGATGGATGTCATTTTGGAGGCAAAAAGGCCTAGTACTAGAAAATCTTATGCTGACAAATGGAAAAGATTCTGTGCCTGGAGTCAATCACAAGGGATAAGCACAACAGTGCCTAATATTCCTCATATTTTACAATATCTAACTGAGATGCTTCACAAGGGCCTGTCCTTTTCTTCCATAAAAATCCATGCCTCAGCCATTTCAGCTCATTACAACACAGAACATCCCCTCTTATCTCATACTCTGCTAAAGCAGTATCTCAGAGGGGCCAGAAACTTAAGACCACCCAGGAGAGCTCCAACCCCTGCCTGGTACCTCAATTTTGTATTGGAAAAACTCACTCTCCCTCCTTTCGAGCCAGTTGCTACTGCAGACTTAAAATTTCTCTCCTGGAAAACAGCTTTCCTTTTAGCAGTCACTTCAGCTAGAAGGATTTCCGAATTACAGGCTCTTATGGCAGTGGAGCCTTTCATTATTTTTCATGCGAACAGGGTGTCTCTCAGGACCAATCCATCCTTCATGCCTAAGGTGGTATCCAATGTGGCTCTTAATCAGACCATTAATTTGACCACTTTATTTCCCAATCCACAGAATAAGGGGGAACGGATTCTGCATTCATTGGATGTACACAGACAACTTAGATTTTACTTAAACAGGACAAAATCTCAAAGAAAATCTGAACAACTACTGGTGGCATTTGCTGCAGGGGCAGAGGGAAAGGCTATTTCAAAGCAGACTATTTCCAAATGAATAAGCCATTGTATTCATTTCTCCTATATGCACCATGGTACAACTATCCCCCAGGGGATCAGATCTCATTCCTCTAGGGCTGTATCTACTTCTACAGCCTTTCTCAGAGGTGTTCCTACCAGAGACAGTCTAGAAGCTGCTACCTGGAGCTCAGTTCATACGTTCACCAAACATTATCATTTACCTTTCTGCTCTAAATCCAGAGCTGGCTTTGCCTCTGCTGTCCTGCAGGGCCTTATAGCTGGTCCTAATGCTGTATAAATCCATCCTCCCAACCATAGCTTTGGGAATCTACCCAAATGTAATGACTGCAACAGTGAAACATGAAGAACATAGTACAGTTGTGTACACTTACCATAAATGTCGATGTTAGAGTGTATTCACTGTTGCAGTCCTGGTTACCCTCCCTCCAACCCCCTGTTTTTTCTCTTACTATACATCTTCTTTCCTTTACTATGCTTAAAAGCCTTTTTGGTGTATTTGCCTTTGTTTGGAGGTATATTTTTGTGTTTTTAATTACTTAAATATTTGGCTCCCCATTTGGGGGGCACCTGACATCTGGGGCAAGAAAAACTGATGTAATGGTGTTGGCTGCATGTTTTATACCCCTGATAACCTGACGTCATGGAAGAAGGGACAGCAACCGACGCAGGACCCAAGACTTTGTTAATCAGGCCGACTGAGGGCAACCTGCCAGCAGATTACCCAAATGTAATGACTGCAACAGTGAATACACCCGAACATCTACATTTATGGTAAGTGTACACAAGTGTACTTTTCTGCATAGTTACTGGAACCTTCTGGGCTGGTCTGACAAATGAACTAACTTCAGGGTCTAACTTCATGGAGTACACAACTGGGAGTTTGCCTAGTTTGTCTTCGAAAAGATCAGCATAGGTAGAAAAATTAGTCTGGGCAAAATTATAATAGTGGTCTTTTAAGCTAACATGAAGGACTTCCCTATTAAATGAAAGTAGTCCCATTTTCAAACTGTCTCTGAGGCCTTATAATGCCTGTACTTGCCTTTTGATACGTTGTTTTGCAAGTCATAGCTGTTCCCAGCAGAGCAACATGAAAGCACCACTGAACCTTCAGTCTGAATTTCTTAAACATACAAAACAACCCAAAACCCAGTAAACAAGTACTTCAAAATGCAGGAACTGCAGAGCAAGGTACCACACAAACTTGAATGAGGAAACTGAATGACAATGTGTCTATTAGTGGTTTATTAAAAATAGAGGCACTTGATAGACCCTAGTAGATTAGTTTTGTTTATTATTCTTTTTATATATATTTGTGTGTATGTGTATATATATATATATATATATATATATATATATATATATATATATATATATATTTTTTTATATAATTCATCTTGTAAAATTCATTTTAAATATATATACTGTTATCTGTTATATTTATACATGTATTTATTCTATGGATTCATCTTAGAAATCCATTTTATGCCATGGTAGGGCTTTTTTTGTCATATAGGACTGTTATTTATTTATTGCTATTTAAAATTTGTTTAGAAATTGGATAATATTATCATGTAGTATGACAAAGTGTAATTTTGTTATATGAATCATTAGGGCCCCTTTATGTAATATCTAAATATTGACATATATTATGACTTTTTTATGTGCTGCCACGTTAATATTTTGGTTTCCTGCTTAGCAGGAGGAAATTGTCACTATTCATTTGTATTTTAAATGTAGTTGTACTGACAATACACTGTTTCTGATGAAGTCTGTTTTAAAGTTAATTTGAGACGAAAGCGCTTATTTGTTGTAAAATAAGGCTTTGGTGTTCCTGAAGGAGAAGTTCATGTGGTACTTTGCTCTGCAGTTCCTGCATTTTGAAGTGAACAAATTGTGCAGAAAGTACTCTGGTTTGCTTTGGTGTTCCTGAAGGAGAACAAGTTTGTGTGGTACCTTGCTCTGCAGTTCCCGCATTTTGAAGTTTGAATTTCTTCACTACCATAAGCAACAAGCTTTGTACACTTTGCCAAGTCAAGCTTCTCACCAGCACATACTCTAGCTAGTTTCTACTGACATAACATTGTACTTTGAACCTGTGTCAACTTTGAGCTGTATTGGTTTTCCATTCATCCGAACAGTACAAAATACTTCATTCTTTTCCCATAAATCTACTGCATTGACTGTTTCATTAAGCACAGGCACACCATCAACATAAAAAGCTTTTTAATTGATCAAATTGTCTCTTTGAATGTTCTCTTTTAATAAAAGAATGTCCCTTATTTGATTTACAAAACCTTTTGAAATTATTCCACTTTTTGCATTTGTGGCACTGCTGACCAAAAGCTAAGCACTCTTCTTTTTTGGGGTTCATGATTTGCATCAGTTACAACAATTAGTAATGAAACTGGGTAGAGCCACATTCTTTGAGTTTGCTGACTCAGCCTTGTGCTTCACTGAGACTGTGCACACTTTGGAATTTGCCAGAAAGCTATGGGGTTTCCCAGTGACTGTTACAGGGTCTACAGTTGCTGCCATGTGCTTGGATCTGTTTCTTTTAGCCACATGCTGCATACTATCAACATGTGCTTTAGAAGATGCTGGAACCATGCATTTCTCATTTGTAAGCATATTTGTGTGCTTTTCTGTAAGCTCATATATCTGACAAATCTCAATGGCCTTAGTCTGGATCCCACTTCTGACACCATGTCACTCGGAACAGGCAGGGTAGTTTGTTTATACGTGTTATTACATAGAAACACATCAGGATGGATAGCAGCAGTACAAAATATTAACAACCTGATTAACTGACAGACTACACAGACATACATGCTTGCATCTCAACAGCATACTACAAAATGTCAGTCAGGCTCGCACATGCTCTGTATTTATACACTTGCGCAAGCCCCTAGAAAGCTTCTTAAAGGTATAGATACATATTGATATACAGGTCTGTGTCAGCTGGCATAATACTGCTCCCTCTTGTGCATCTTTTATGAGCATTCTTCAATGTACTTCAGCTGCACAGTGGTTCATTCTACATCAACCCCTGTCTTTTCAAGTAAAGCTCACCCCAATTCGCAAGTGACACACTAATTGGTGGATACAATATGATGATTTTGTTCCAAATCCAATCACCACAGTGACCACAAACTCTTCCCAGATGGAGTGGGGTGGGTCAATTCTTGGGGAAAAAAGGTCCAAGGCATGTAGTCCTCCCAAGAGACCAAATTACCTATCAGTGTCCTGGAGATGAGAGCAGTCATTTTAGTGTTGCAGGCATTTTAAGATACTCTCCCCTTGGGGACTATTGCAGTTTATATGGACAGTATGTCTGTAGTCTGTTACATTAAGAAGCAGGGAGGAACTCTCTCTTAGCTCGTGTGCAGAGTGGCCATGAAGGTTTGGAAATGGGCGCTTTCATCAGACCACTTTCTTATTGTTATGCTCATCCCAGAGAAAACCAACATACTGGAGGACAAACTAAGCAGATTGTTGGGACCTTTTTGCTACCCATCTCAACAACAAATACAGCAAATACGTCACTCTGATTCCCCTCAGGGAGAGTCACCAAGAGATGCTCTGTTTAATGCTTGGCCATTGGATATCCTTTATGCTTACCCTCCTCTTCCCTTGATTCCAAACTTCTTTCAGAAAGCAACCAGGCTGAAGAGCACAGTTATCCTCATTGTCTCCTTCTCTTTTTACAGTCTCATCTTTGTTATCCTCCATGGTAACTGGAGCCTACTCAGAATCTCTTGTCTCAATCATCAGGGATTCAACACCCCAACCTTCACGCCCTTAGGTTGACTGCATGGTTTCTCCACTTCCAGTAATAGAGAGTCTAGGCTCTCTTCAGCAGTTCATGACATTATTTTAGCTTCTCAAACAGATTCTACCAAGAAGTCTGTAGAAGCAAATGGAAAATAAATTCTATTTGGGCTTCTGACAAGGACATCAACCTCTTTTCTGCACCACCGTCTGTTATTCTTCATTTTCTGACAACTTTTTAAAGATGGGCCCAGTTTTCCTACAATTAAGCTTCAGTTGGCAGCAGTTTTGAATTTCTATACAGGAAATAAATCGTTTTTTCCCATGGCTTCATCCAGATAGTGTAAAGCTTTTATGAAAGGCATTTTTGCTACTGAGACCTCCAGTAAAGGATCCTTCACCACCTTGTGACCTTACTATGGTGCTTCAAGGTTTAACTCAAAAATCCTTTGAACCATCAGAAAAGTGTGATCTAAAAATTCCATCATGGAAGACTTTCTTCTTTGTAGCTATAACTTCAGCAAAAAGATTCTCTGAACTTCAGGGTCTGTCAGCAAACCCCCCTAACATTGTTCTTCATAAAGACAGGGTTTCTGATTTTTTCAAATAAAGGAGAGTACATGTTATACCTCCTTGATGTACACAGCCAACTATGTTTTTACCTTCACGAACAAAATAGTTTAGAAAGTCAGATCAGCTTTTTGTATCTTTTTCCTCAACTTGCCTAGGTCAGTCAGTTTCTAAAGTTACCCTAGCTAAATGGATTGCAGACTATCTCAATGATTTACTCTCAAAAAGGTATGATCTTACCAAGATCTCTCCAAGCTCACTCAACTAGATCCATGGCCACTTCACTGGCTTTTTGGTCAAGGGCGTCTATCGATGACATTTTTGCAGCAGCTACATTTTCTAAGACTCATACCTTTGTTTCACATTACAACCTGGACATCATATCCAGAAGTAGAGCCTTCTTTGGTTCAGCAGTACTCTGGAATATCCTTCCATGAGGGCCACCCAAGGTCATCGTAGCTGGGGACTTTGTCCGATTAGTGAGGAAGAATGAAAAGGACATCAGATTTATAAATTATGTACTCACAATACCGAGGCATCTGTGTTGTCCATTTTCATTCTTCCTCAACTTCCCTCCAATCCGTCCCCCATCATTTTTTTTTCTGGAAGAGCATATTGGACTGTGTTTGGAAACATCTTTTTGTCTACCTATGCCTATTTTTCTCTTTAACTGTAGGGAGATTAGGCAACAAACTCTATCCGAGGCAATGGGGAATGGAGTAGAGCATTGTGGGTAGAGGGAGGAGCTTGAGAGCTAGATCCGAAGTCTAGTAGATGTGGCAGAGTCAGATCCGAGGATCAAATCCATACCCATTAGTAAGGAAGAATGAAAATGGACAACACAGATGCCTAACTATGGTTAGTACATAACTTATAATTATGGCTTTACTGGGTTGTAGAGGGGGACCTATATCTTGCAAGGAAGTGGTATGAGATTTTGTCTGTGGTGATTTGAATTTGGAGAAACTCAAGTGCATTGCCCTGTTTAACCAGCCTTGAGGTATATTTAATGATGTAAATCGAGACATCTCCACCTTTAGTCCCTGTCTGTGTAGTAGCTGGTCTAAAGGTGTAGAAGGCATTATAGTGTTGCATTGCCAGTGTGCGTCTGCAGCTTTAAACCATGTCTTAATGACTGCACAGGCATCAACATTCTCTAGAGTAAGGAGAGTTTGTAAGGAGTGGAGTTTCTTTAGACTCCTAACATTGAGCAGTAACACCTGTAGACTTTCTTGGTTTTGATTTGCTATGTTTGAAGTAATAGTTTTCTACCCTTTCCTTCAGATTCTGGGGTTCCCCTGAAGATTCAGAAGGACTCCCCAAAAGTTCATTGTGTTGACTTCCTTCTGGCTCAGGCAACAGTTGTTCTTACTTCTTTTCTAATTGGCCTGGAGCAATT
This sequence comes from Protopterus annectens, assembly GCF_019279795.1. NCBI lineage: Eukaryota > Metazoa > Chordata > Ceratodontiformes > Protopteridae > Protopterus > Protopterus annectens. Next base: position 216,820,162 of record NC_056751.1, read on the forward strand.
ACCACAAGCTTCCTCAGACTGGATTTAATTACATGAGATCAGGGGTGTTTAATACATACTGACCCCAAACAACTGCAGCTGGTGTACTGGATGATAGGGTGTTAATACAGCTTGGACAACTGTTTCCTGAGGACATGCAGCAAGTATTAATTAAACAAGAAAGCCTGCTACTAGAAAATCATATATTATTCTAGTTAGGACTAGTAAAAGTATTGGCACCCATTCAGAGTTAGTGTTTCCTCTGGTTTATTATCTTCTGGCCTGCATTCCTCCTCAGTCAAGGTTCATTTTTCAGCCATTTTGGCATGTCTGCCCATGGAACCTCTTCTTTCAATGCCATCTCATGTGAAAGTGTTTTTGAAAGGGGTTCTGATGAAGATGCCTCCCAGAAAATCAGCGACTCCTCCTTGAAATCTTATTTTTGTGTCAGAGCAGTTAAGCTGGCTCAAATGGAGCCAATGTTATCAAGCTGACTTGAGGTTGTTAACGTGGACAGCTGTCTTACTCATTGCTGTGACTTCTGCAAGAAGAGTGTTTGAGTTGCAAGCTGTAGTAGTGGCCATCCTTATCTTAATTTCCACAGAGAATGTGTTCCTTTGAGAACTAATTCTTCTCTTATTTCTAAAGAGGTGTCAGAATTTAAATTAAGCCAATCTATCCATCTCCCTGTTTTTTTTCCAGAAATAAATGAGGGAGAAAGGGCACACTATACTTTGGAGGTCCACAGACAACTCTGGTACTATATTAACAAAACAAAATATTTCAGATCGTTTAATTTCTTATGAAGGTAAGAAGAAAGGACAACTTCTGTCAAAGCAGACTCTTTCCAAGTGGTTACCTCAGGCTATTATCTTTTTGTAATTTCCACCACAACAAAAATATTCGAGGCAGGGTTAAGGCTCACTGTGCCTGGACCTCAGCTTCATCTATAGCTCTTTGTAAAGAGTTGAACTGTAGACAACATAGTGTAGAAGCAGTTACTTGGTCTTCTGTGCAAACTTTTACAAAGCACTATAAACTAGATTAATTCTCAAGGTGTAGTTCATGCTTTGCTAGGACCATTCTACAAAGACTCCTGGGTTGTCATCCTCTGAGTTGTTTTAAGCTGCAGTAGTCTACCCATATAGCTTGGACTACTGTAGCAGTGATCAAAATGATGAACATGGCACAGTTGTGTAAGTAAACTTACCATAAACGTAGATGTTTGAATGATCAGTGCTCCATAGAACCCTCACATCATCCCCTTTATTTTTGTTCCTATTTTTTGATAGGGTATGGACATGTGTTTTTTTTTTCTTTCCCTAGCAATGTCCTCTCAGGGCTTAACCTTCCTGTACGTTTTGGCTTGAAAGCTGTGAAGGATTTTGCACACACACCTGACTATAGGTTTGGGCATGTGAAGGGTACCCTGAGTCTTTGGAAGCGGCTCAGCTGTTCTATCCTGTGAAGTATGTATCTCTTGTAGCTCAGACAACTGCAGCAGTGATCATTTGAACATCTACTGTTATCTTAAGTTTACTTACACAACTGTACTTTCCTTTCAATTTCAACATGAGGTTTGACATCAAATGGTTTGTCCAGATCAAGGTAAGATGTATGAGCAGGCTGTCAACAGTGGTCACTAAGATGCCCCTGCACTGGCCCAGTAATCAAGTAGCCTCAATCCTCACCACTAGCATCAGTAAGGGACATCCACATTGGGAGGATATCAGGTTAATACACAGTAAAGTACAATTTCCCTTAAGAGCATGCAGAGATCACAGTCAGTCTGGGGCTGGTTTCTCCCCTCCCTCTCCTGATCCCCAATAAGACTCCCCACTGGCACAGCTGTAGAGTTGAGTCTTTAGCCAGGGTTCCAAGCCAAGTCCTCCTAGCACTCTCTGTCCAACCAGTGCTTCGTGTCCCTGCCCAAGTAGCTGACACACACAAAAACACACACACACACACACACACACACACACACACACACACACACACACACTTTGAGATTTGATTTCTACACAAACACACATCCGGGAAAGGACAGGTTTACTAGCTATGTCCCCTTCAGCCCAGACCATAAGGTGATTAGGACTGCCACCAGAACCACTAATTAGCTACTTTAAGGCCCTTCTCAAAGGGTGACCAGTCTTGCTGTGTATTGTTACAATTATCCAAATGGTAAGCGTGACCAAGATTAAGGCTATTGAAGTGGCTTATACAGTGTCAGCAAATACATATGCAAGTACTCTAAGAGCTTAACTATCTCTAAACAAACCAGCCACAATTAAAAGGTTTAAATATATTTAATAATAAAAAAAAGCAAGACAATATTCAGTAACTCAGCACAGTGACTACAGGGTTCAGAATCACAGGAAATGTTTTAAAACAGCATTGCAGAACAGTCTCAAATACAGAAAACATCTAAACTAATCTTTACTATATTCCTATATATATCTAAGCGATATCACTCTACCATATACTTACTTACAGAGCAAGATGCAGACAGAAATGTTGATGAGTGGGATGTTTCTAGGTCCAAAGACAAATACAAAATGCACAGACTCACTGTCTGAGATGGTTCTTTAATTATGCACATTACTGCTAGATTAGCTGGATAGGTACATATCTGTCAGAAGTTGGCCTAGAACCAGAAGTCGTAAAACACTTTTACATTTGAAACCTAATAATTATGTTTCAAGACAATAGAAAAACCTTCAACTCTGGACATTGTGTCTGCTCTGAGTTGAAACCGAGATGACAGAATCATAAAGCTATTTACTTTTAAACTTATTTTCTTGAGGGTTTGCAAGTTAACTCTGTGTGTTCCAGCTTCTACCATGAAAACACATTTGCACAGGCACACACAGTCCATATACATTTCTGTTCTTTTCCAGCTGGGTACACTGTGGTTACATTCTTGAAGCTCAGTACATAACATACAGTTAAACACTTCTGCACCAGTAGTGTAATATACACACAACATGTAGTTCTTACATTTGTAAGACAAGCCCTTGGATCATATTTATATTCACAAATGACATGATTATTTACAAAATTCAAGATAGCTGGGCTGGCAGTGTTGCATTTCTATATAAACCATATTAATATTTTCAAGTGAAATATAATTATTTACAAAATTCCAGCTAACTGGGCTGGCAGCATTTTGGTTTGTCACAGTCACGATGCTGAAAAAAATTAATAAGTTTAACCGACATGATCTGTCTTTGACAAAGCTAAATTGTTTAGGATCAAGCTTAATGAGATTCTTGATAACAGTTGGTGAGATTTAGTTATGATGCACTTCATAATTTTACATCAGACTCCTAAAGCTGATTGGTCTGTAATTTCCAGGATCTGTGGTAAGACCACCCTTGTGAGGGAGCATAACCACAGCAGATCACCAGGGTTCGGAAACCTAGCCTGTGGCTAGGCTTACGTCAAACGGTTGAAAGAGAAGTTTGATTAGATCCTGCTTGATGTTGTTTAATAAGAACCTATATATGTTGTCAGAATGCATGGAGGAAGTGCTTTTGGTTTTTGTAATACCTTAAGAACATGATCTTTAATTATGATAGGTGGTATAGGAGATTCTGAGATGATTTTAGAATGTGTTGTGTGTGTGAAGTTTTTGAAGAATGTATTTGCTGGTATAGTTGCTATACCATTGGACTGGGGTCCCATTAAGGATAAGCTCAGAAGAATGGAGTGTTGTTTTTTGGTTTTCTAATATAGTTAAAGGAGGATTTGTAGTTATCCTGTACTTCAGAAGCTAATATTGGCTAATGGTTTGCTTTACTGGTCCTTGCACTGCTTTTCTGTTTATTGGTAATTGGAACTTCTTGGAATTAGGCTAGTATAACCTTACTGTACAGCGAGTTTTTTTTTACTCTTGGTTGGCCACCAGATATTTATTTTTAAATTTTCCATTGTATTTTTCTCTAGTTGGGAATATTTTTTTAAATGGATATAAAATATTTTAATGAAGCTGGCTGCTATAACAGGGCCAACAGTAATGACATCATGGGTAAATTTAGAGATTTTATTATACAACTGTGTAATGTTTTGATTTGATGTCAATTTTCTTTCCATCCTCGACTGGTTCGGATCCGGCTTGGCCATTACTAAAGCTCATGGCCACCAAAAAACTCTCAATCTCCTCCCTTACCCATAATATACCAACCTCTAACATACCTCTGATCTAGTTTGCTGCTTTTCATAAAAAGAGGTAGTCAGCCTCCGCTCTTGAGTTTTTCTCAGATAAGTGTGTTTTTCTCATAGTTTCCCTTTTCCTATTGTAAATCGTATTATATTACTCCCTTACTCCTCTTACACTTGTCTACCATCATTGGTAATTCCTTGTTTTCTGCTATTACACACTAATGTAGTCTTTCTTACCATTGCTGGTATTTCCTTTTTTTCACTTTATTTTCTATAAAATAAAACCTTTTTCCTTTTCCTTTGTTGCCAGTATGTCTGAAAAAGGGCCTTCTGGTTTTAAAAAATCTCAAAAGTGTGGGCACAAATTGCCCCTTTCAGATGCCTATGAGTTACGAGTTTACTGCTTGGGACCACAAAATCTCCAGGAGGATTGTTTAATTTGTAAGTACCTCAATCCTAGAGCAGTAGCCATCAGGAAGAATAATATTAAAGGGATTGCTTCAATCAACCTTCGGTGAAGCTGTTTCTGGGGCTGAATCTTGCAAAACATAAACTAAGGAGTCCCTGAGACCCTCTACTTCCTTGACTCTATCTTTGGAGCCTCCAAAGCAAAGGCCAAGACTGGATATTAAACCAATTCAGATCCAAGTTCTTCAGATCTGATCATTAAAAAATAAAAAGATCAATGAATCCAAATTCTATAAATCTGAAGATCCTACCTAGGACAAACTACTCACCAACAATAGACCCGGTACCTTCCAGGGTTCCCTCCCCTTTTTTTGGAGCGAATTTGTTCTAGATCACCGTCCCTTCCCTCATTTTGTTCTTCCAGGAGTTTGAGGAAGATGCAGACAGAATGATGAGGATGTTCCTTTATGCAAAGATACAGATGGGTGGTGTTCTGGCTCCTACCCCCTCAGGACAGGAAGCCCGTCCATCCACCACACAAGCACTACTTGCTCCCTCTGTGATCTGTCCAGTTGCTTCAGAGTACCTGGATCCAAACCTTCTGGGTCCATCTGGCTTGGATCCAAAGATACCTTTTATCTTCCGATCCAAAGCTTTCTCTGAGTGTACCAGCTCTAACATCTTCAGATCCAAATGAATCCCTGGAGCTGAAGCTGCCTTGTTGGGCCAAGGCATTGGAGTAGACTCTGAGGTTTTCAGAGCGGTCTCTGCCCCTCAGAGCTTCAGCATTGGATAGCTCTGCTCTCGGGGAAATTGCTCTTGTGGCAGAGGGAGGCAATGGTCCAGCAGCCTGCCTTCTCAGAGCTGATGTCTTCCTTCTCTCAGGAGAGCTCTGTCTTCAAGGTAGTGAAGAGAGTATTCTCTGCTCAGACAAGACAGACTGATCCAACCCCCTTGGATCTTCAGTCTGGATCCCAAATGTCTCTGTATTTCGAGCCACATCATTCTACGCCATGGTGACAGCAAGTTCCAGACCACCCAGCAGGGCTTTATGATCTTTTACAACACTTTACCGGGACATCCCACTGAGGAAGTCCCTAGGAAGACTAAGTGCAAGAGAAGGCACTTAGACTCTCTGCAAGGGTCAGTCACTGAGGATGCTGATTTCGATGAGGGAGAAGGGTCCACATGATGACCTCCAGAAGATAAGTGTCTGGTCCTCCATCACCCTTCACCAGAGGAATCAGTATTTCTGGAGGCCTTTGGAGCTGGCCAGTCCACCTCCTGGGTTACTCTGCCCACCAATGAGCTCATTGATTGGGCCTCTACGTGGGCATGGAAGAAACATAACTTTATTGAGCCAATCTCTAAGAGGACAGATCGGATTCTGGGTCCACCTATCAAGAAGGAATTCTGGAGTAAGGGGGTGCCCGTGGATGGTAGGGTCATGGCGGCAGCCACTAAGAAGGAACTTGTTGAAAAAAATTCCTCTGTTTATCCCCCTAACAGGGAGTCTAGGGTGATGGACAGTTTTGTGAAGCATGTATATGCATCAACGACCTTTGCCCTTGAGTCGGTGAACTGTTTGACACATTTTCTCGGACTGCAAAGGGACTTAATGAAGGAACTTTCAGAATCTGTTTCTGGGACCATTTCTGCTGATGCTAAATCTTCTGGGGCCACTCAGTTGGTTGCCCTCCAATCCATTTCAAATCTGTCCATGAGGCTTGCCTATCAAGCAGCCGAAGGTGCCACAAAGGAAGCAGGTTCAGGCATATCCATTAGGAGGCATGCTTGGATGCACTTATGTGGAATGGAAAGACCCTGTCTGCAGTGGGTGCATGTTTTTTGACCCCTCAAATATTCATTTCTAGGAATCAATTAGGTGGCTGGAAAATGTGGTTCAGAAAGTCCAAGGGTCCTTTCTAGGACACGTGGAAATGGTTTCCCTAGGGTATGGGGGGAACTCTAATGGACAATAACACCCACCTGGCAGAGGAGGCCCATAAAACCAGGGGGGTCCAGAGATTGTCTGACAGACCCTGTCAATACTCATGAAAGGAGGCCTGATTGTCCCCCTCTACCTTGGAGGCAATTGGGGGTTGACTATCCCTGAGCCAGAGAGCTTGGCTAGATATAACAAGAGATACTTGGGTGCAGAGGATTATTTCCAGAGGTTATATAATTCCCTTTTCCCTTCTTCCTCCAACTGTATGCAAGATTCCCAAAGTTCCACCCAGTTAGAGAAGAGCAAAAGCACTAGAAATAAAAATGCTGCTAGAAGAAAGTCATCCAACAGGTCCCAGCAGGCCAGTTAGAATCGGGAACATACTAAAGATTCTTTTTGGTGCCAAAGAAAATGGGGCTAGAGACAAATTTTGGATCTCAGCATCTTGAACAAGTAAGTTCAACGTACAAAGTTTTGGATGGTCATAGTTCAGTCCATTCTGCCCTTCTTGGGCAAGGATGACTGGATGTGGTCGATAGACCTTCAGGATGCATACTACCACATACAAATGAATAGACAATCTAGAAGGTATTTACACTTCTGGCTGGGAGATGGTCACTATCCATTCAGAGCACTGCCCTTTGGCATCATCATAGCCCCCTGGGAGTTCAAATGCATGGCCTTGGTAGCAGCTCACTTGAGACTGCAGGGATTCAGTGTGCTTCAGTGTCTGTATGACTGGCTCATTAACACCCTGACCAGGCATCTACTAATAAGAGCAAGAGAGCAGGTTTTTGTTCATTTGGGGATAACCATAAATTATGAGAAGTCTCAGTTACAACCAACTCAAACCTTGGAATTCATAGGAGCAGTCTTCAACATGATATCTGTGATGGCTTCTCTTCCTTTCTCAAGTGCAGACCATCAAATTCCAGGTCAAGAAAATAAATTGCAATACCAAAATTTCAGCACGGTTGATCCTTCAAGCTTTGGGGTCAATGTCAGCTGCCATAAACTTGCTAGAGGAACTAAAATTTCATACGAGGATTCTTCATTTGATGCTAGCAACACAGTGGTAGATTCTGTATCAATGCTTGTCAGCACAAGTAAGAATCACTCAGGCATGCAAAAGATACCACTGTTGGTAAATTTAATCAGATCAGTTCTACAAGGCCGTCCTTTCATTCTCCCATAACCCAAGGCCATAGTGACCACAGATACTTCCCTGATTGGATGGGGGGAGCACTTATTAGGTAAAACAGTCCAAGGCAGTTGGTCCCTGAAGAAGACCATATCATATCAATGTCCTAGCTCTTAATGTTGCAGGCCTTCCAGGATGCTCTCCCTTTAGGGACAATTGTGATTCAAACAGATTGTCAGTAGTTTGGTACATGAGCAAACAAGGAGGAACCAGATCTTACCTCTTTGTGTCGAGAAGTACTCTGTGTATGGCAATGGACAATCTCATTCAACCGTTTTCTCATAGCAACACACAATCTGGGAAAGCCCAATGTGATAGCAGACACATTGAGCAGGTCCATTCTTCTGCCCACAAGTGGTCCCTGAACATGAAAGTGACAGAAATGATGTTCTGTCAATGGACAGAATTTGCTTCTCTAAACAACAAATGCAGTATCTACTTTGCCCTAATCCCCCCTCTGAGGAAACCCCAGAGGGATGCTCTACTCCACAAATGGCCTCCCAGTCTACTTTATGCTTACCTGCCAATTCCTCTATTTCCAAAATTTCTACAGAAAGCTGCCAGGTTGAAGAGCAAAGTCATCCTTATTGCACCTTACTGGCTTCTACATATTTGGTTCCCCTTCCTTTGGCCTCGTTTGCGTTACCAACTTTGGATTCTGGATCCAATACCAGACCTGCTGTTTCACCCAACCTGTATTATTCATCCGGATATCTCAAACCTCAAGTTGACAGCATAGCTTCTCCAATTCCTTTAATAGCCAGTCATCCGATGCTCTCTTCCCCCATCCGTCATATCCTTTTATCTAACATAAGCCTTCTAAAAGAAAAGTTTACACAAGTAAATGGAAAAGGTTTGTTTTCTGGGCACAACAAAAACATTATTAATCCCTTCTCAGCTGCTGTACAAAAGCATATTTGAATTTTTAGCAACAACTTTTAATGCCTAGCCCCTTCATGATTAAAGTTCTGTTAGCAGAAATTTCTTATTTTCATATTTGGTTTGAGAATTCTTCTGTAGCCTCATCTGAACTTTGTAAAGCATTTTTTAGAGGCACACTCCTGCTGAGACCCCCATATAAAGATCCTACTCCACCAAGGGATTTGAACTTCGTACTGCAGGCCTTAATTCATTATTCCATTTTGATCCAGCAACAAAATGCGAACTTAAGTTCCTGAGCTGGAAAACTATTTTTCTAGTGGCCATTACCTCTGCTAGAAAATTTTCAGAACTTCAAGCATTGTCCTCTAAGCCTAGCCTCCCTACTTGAGCTTTCATAAAGGTAGTCATTTTATGTACCAACGCTTCCTTCCTTCTTAAGGTGGTGTCAGAATCGATCAGTCCATTAATTTGCCAGTTTTCTTTCCTTTTCTTGCAAATCAGGGTGTATATATATATATATTTTGTATTTACTATATGTTCGCAGGCAATTATGTTTTTACACAGAACAAAAGAAATTAGGAAGTCAGATCAATTATTTGCATCCTTTGCATATTCTAAATTGGGAAAGCTGGTTGCAAAGGTAACTTCAGCCAGGGTCTAACCTTACCAAAATCTTTTAAGAGCCTACTTAACTAGGTCCATGACAACTTCTTCAGTGTTTCTGTCTAGAACTTCCATGGATGATATATGTGCAGCTGCAACTTGGGTCAGTCATCATACCTTTATCACTCTTTGCAAACTGGATCTGTTCTTGAGGGGAAGAGCAGCACTGGCTCAGCTGTACTCAGCTATATCCTTCCTTAGAGTCCACTTGAGATTTTAGGTAGCTGGGGACTCTGTCCCATCAGTTGAGGATAAAATGAAAATTGACCACATCAGAAAATAAAAAAAAAGTTATGTACTTAATATAACATTCCATCTGTGTTGTCTGTTTTCATTCTTCCTTGACTTCCCACCCACCAACCCCAAAGTGGAGAAGGGACGACTAGGGTAGTGGAGAAGGAAGAGGTAATATTAGTGAGGGCCAGATTAAGAATATGTTTTGGTCCCTAGTACGTTTGCTCATTATTGGCTTCTAGTGCATTCCTGTTTTCAAATCGAAAAATCTCGAGACATACCCTGCATCAGAGGTATAGGAATTCCAGTCTGTTTCTGTGTAATTGAAGTCCCCTAGGATTATAGAGTTATTGCTTGTAGGAATTTTTTCTGACGTTTCCAGAAATCTGTCATCATCTGGAGATATGTAAGAGTTCTGGAACATGTTATAAGCTAGTAACTTGTCTTGCCGTTGGTAAACTGACACTCTAAGAGCTCAGTTTGTTGGTCTTTGAGTGTCTGTCTAGATGAGCTGTGGTCCTTGACAAATATCGAAAGCTTTGCAATTTTCAGACTTGTAAATGTAAAGGACTCAAAATCCAGATATGGCAGGAGCAATTCTTTTACATTTAAGTTTCCCTACCTACATACATATGGACATGTTCTAGATGGCAAAAGTACATCTGTATCTGACGATTTGTTTCTGAGACTCTTAATGCTGAAAAGCCATTTTTAATTTTTTCCAGTTTAGTTTTAGATAAATTTGCTAAGTTAATATGACCATTTGATGGTCCCTGTCTAAAAATGGCATTATGGGAGCAGCAATAGATTTTCCCAGTGTGTTAAAACCATTGAACAAGTATATACACGAAATACTGGAAAAACGTATGCTTTTGGTATTGATTGTGCTGCTTCTAAAGAAGTGAGAGAGGGATATCCTTTTATCAACAAGTTTAGTCCTTTCAAGTGTCTTGGGATCTGTGTGAGCCCTACTATTAAAGAGTCTTGATATGATATCTTCAAAATAGCTAATAGGGTGATGAGTATTCTCAGCTTTGGGGGGAAAAGGGCATTGCAATATGGATCAGAGAATTCAAGTAGCATGTATTGCCAATATTAATTTACACAATCAGAGGGGATGTCTGTTAGAACCCCCTCCAAGAAATATTTGAATGCATTGAAAAGCTTGGTTTCAAAGTTCTTGTGGGATAATGGTAATCCTAGAAGTAGTTAGGAACTCTTGACCTTTTCCCCCAGCAATTGAGGGGATTAGGTGCCCTGAATTTTGGTATGTGTGCATACTCTGTTTTCCTTTTCATTTGTTATAGACTGAATAATAGAAACTATGGGGCAACCTGGAAATCAGTTTAGAAGGGTGGTGGAGGAAATTTATTGAGAGAAAGTATAGTGTGGATTGGAATACTTTAGGTTTTGCTAATGACCTGTTGCAATGCTTTTGGGTGAGATGTAAAATGGCTAAAGTGGAAGACTGGATGGTAGAGCTTGCATTGGTGTTTTTGCACCAACGTTTAGGACTGTTGGGTAGGTGTACAAAAAGAGAACCAGCTGGAAGGATCTGTTGTCTGCTGGGAGATTATTTAAGACATTACTTTCATTGACTTAAGAGGATTTTTAAGGTATGTTACAGAAGGCCAAGGCCAGATATTGTATAAAGGTTTAATAAGTGCCAACAGGTTGATAGGTAAAGCTAAAGCATCTGGCTTTTGTGGTGTTTGGATGGCAGTCTCTCTCCGGATTTTATTTTGTTTTATACTCTTTCTATAGATTGTCGCCAGTGTTCCTGGAACAGGGCAGTAAAGTGAGGGTGGAGTATTAGTGGATTGGTGTCATATTTTTTGGGAATGTCCTGCCTTGGATCAGTTCCAGAAAGGTATATACAAGCTATTGAGGAAGATTTGGGAGGGTTTGGTAAGATTATCTCCCTCATTAGTCTTGATATAGTTTGTCAGGTGAGGGTTTTTCGGCCGGGACAAAATGGCTGTACTACACAGGATTATGTTATTGGCCAATAAGGTAATCGGGGAAAATAAAGGAAGAGTACTCAAGCCCATTCCATTAGTATGGTGATGGTGTTGATGAAACATCTGTATAGTTGGAAAATGAAAGCAACACTAGCCAAATTAAGTTCAGGGTGATGAATTTATGTTCTAAGTTAGGTTGTGTAACTGTTTTAATGACATGTTTTTCTGCGTCATATTCTCTCTAAACTGTTACACTTTTTCAGATAACTGGCAGGTTTGATTGCCTGTTTGTTGGGAATATTGATTTAAAGTTTTATTAATGGAATTTATTATTAGTGTTGTCTTACTGTTAATAGGATTTACTATATTTGTGTAACACTTTGTTCTGATACCTTTACTGTGATGTCAGTAAAATAAAATATTGGTTTGTGTTTTGTAAATAAAGTAGTACGCCTGCACTCCTTGGGTCACAAAAGCTTCAAGATTTCTACTGCATATAAGCTTGAGAGCATGAGCATTAGCTGCACTGCATGCATTGTCTGGCTGGAGGTATTTTGATCCAGCACTGTGCTGCCCTCCCTGGATAACCCATATCTGTGACATTCTTGCAGTGCTGCCAGAGTTGTCTTCTGCATTCATCCACAGTTGAATAAGTGGCCAACATGGCTCATTCTTTGAAGCATCCCTGCGTTTTGCCACCATTTAGTCATTTCACTTGCAAAGGCAAATAAGTTACTGCTTCACACAGAAGTGGCTTCCTGGAAACTACATTGATTAAACTCTGAAATAAATTCTTTACATCTGTATGCAAGGGATTAAGGACATGCATACTAGTCTGACTTGCAGTGATCGTGTCAGCCCCCCCAAGTCATTACTGTTTTTTTTTTTTCTCTGATGATCTTTTCTGAAGGTGAAAGCACTTAGAAATTAAATTATACTTGTTTATTCAGCTCTGCTGTTTCCAGTCTGTTCATTTCAGTTGTGGTCTGCTGGAAGAGTCTGGTGTGTTTCTTTTGCCATTGGAGTTTCACCTAACATTGGCCAAACTACTAGTGGTTACTTGTGTCTGGTTGAGGTCCTCGTGGACACGCAATACTTGTTAAAGGTAAAGTTTTTAATTATAGTTTTGCAGTTAGAATGTTGTGGATAATTTGGTATTGAGGATCGTCTCAAAATCATCTCACTTTTACGAAAGTACGATATAAAAGAGCAGTGATGAGTTCTGTTTCTCAGTGCATTGACTAGTGTAAGAATGACAAAGTAGGGGCAGATTTCTTAGGGACACTTAGTTTGCTTTAAGTTTGTAATAAAGTAGATACAGCTAATACTCCTGACAACTTGGCATGATCTGCTTTGAGGCCATTTTCCTGTCTTTGTAATATGCAACTTACTAAAATTGATGAACCTAAATTTTATAAAAGCTTTAAGTAAGCCCCAGTGTCTTTTCCTATAAAATCTTATCTAAAAACTGTGTCACAATGATATTGTAAATCATTGCAGAGTTTCTCATACACAGTCATGTACCTACCTCATCCCCAAGGAGCTCATCTTAACAATTCTCAGATGATCTGTTGAAGTATCCTTCTAGCAGTATCAGTTCCCCAACCAACTGTTGCCATAGTGATCACTATAGTAGCAACTTATCCCTTTAAACTAGGCTCATTAATTGCATGAATGTAGTGCAGATGGCTAGCAATAATTTAGATGAAGGTGCATATCGTATTTAATTAACAAGTGGCTCGGTTACCTTTAGATCAGAGCTTCAGAATGTAAAAAGTTTATGCTGATGAGTAAAAGAGTTTTTACTAGTAATTGTTATTATTATGAAAGCTTTTTTGTGCCATGGTAGAAAACTAGATGTATGTATTTGGTTTTATGTAACTTATTTCAAACAGAGCTTAGAGAAAATTGGATTCAGGTTTCCACACATGAAGTGGGAAATATGAAGTTCTTTATAACCGTTAAGAGACACTAATTCCAGCTGTTGTCAGAATAGTAAAACTCTGTATTTTGCAGGCTGAGACTAAAGTAATTAATAAGATGGTGATTAGCATTGGAAATTTAATCGTAATCAGTAAAATTAAGGTTGTTGGCTTGCAGTTATTTTAATGACTGTATTATGCGAGATAAAAAGCCAGATGCCATTAAGAGTACCCACAGATATGTGGTACAGCACCCTGGTTTTAGACTCAAGGTTGCCACTGTTGCCTCATAGCCCTTGGTTCTATAGTTCAGCTATTGGCTAGGGTGTCTTCTGTGTCAAGTCTATATATACTCCCTGCGTTTTTACTGGGTGCACAGGTTTCTTGTCAAATCCCAAAGATATGTGGCTTTGACGCATGTTTCTCTAAATTGCCTGTAGGTGTGTATGTGCACTCGCACATGTGCATGTTGTGTGTGTGTGTGCTTGCCATCTATGCATTCTGTGATGGTCTGGTGCTTTTTTCAGGATTAGTTCCTCTGCCTCATGCCTAGTGAGTCTCATTATCAACTCCCAGCTTCCTCGATCTTAAATTGATCTAAGCACATCATCAGATAATGAATTAATGAGTGAGCATCTTAATAATTTGTACGGTAAGGAGTGCCACACCGTAGTGATTGACAACAACCATAAAAGGTCAAAATTCCTGGCTTCCATGGAATTGCCTTATTTCTGACTGCAGACTACAATATCCTGGCTTACAGCATTTGCCTTGTAACATGTGTCCAGTTTGCAAACACTATATGTTCATTTCATTCTTTATGTAGTATTTTTTTTTTCTTGTTAAACAGATAAGCCCGTTGGGTGCCTCTCTTCAGGGGCATCCTGGGAGCACTGTCTGGTTAAATGATTTGCTAAGAATTACACAGTGGGCAAATGGAGGTGGAAGGAATCGCCATGTGCCCTGGACTAAAGGAAGCTGTCTGACAGCCAGAGCCCTTAATCCTTTAGTCTGCCTTTTTTAAAGTTAGCTGTATTGTAATTCAATATTTGATTCTAACTCTATAAATTGTGGTGTTTTGGAAGATCTTGGTGGTACAGTGCATGTTTGTGCTTATGTGTTATAACTTTTACTCGTAAAAGCTATGTCTGTCATTCTTAACACCATGAAGATGGAAATGGCAGTCGTGTTAAAATGAAAAAATGCCGAGTTCACTTTTCTAATTATGTTGATTATGTACAGTATGCTAATTATCTTGTGTCTCTGTATTTGTGAAATGTTTTACTTGGTTATGTTCATCAGGTTAGAGGGAAGATAAGTTCCCTATGTTATCCAAGCAAACACCAAGTTGAATGTGTTTAGCCAATACAACCGAATATACAATTACATTTTCACTTCATACTTCATTTTTCATAAAATAATTTCTAAATTTCTTGCATTTAGATGTAACACAAGAATTATTTTGAAACTCTTAAGAAAAGTGGTTGCAGCATAGATTTTTCACTTTTGTCCTCTGTATGGGCATATAATGACATGTTTTTTCTTTTACTGATTTGTGATGACTGCCTTCCTTTGAAGAGAATAGTTGCTTGTTTACACTGGTTCTGTATTTAACAAATGACAATTACAGATTTAATAATCTCAAATGGAATGAACTTTGTCACCAGTAATGATGTAAATATAGAAAACTACCACATAATATGACCTACCCTGTTATACAGGTGAATTAATTTTGAATGTTTTATGTAGATCTGGTAGTTCATGTTTAGTTGATTAGTTGCAAGGCCAAAATTCTTGGCAGCTGTAAACAACACTTCTTTGGAAAGAAGATTAAGCATGTTTCATGGGTGTATGGGTACAGTGTGTACATTAGAGTTCAAAACACTTATTTCAGATAACTTGCTTTTGTTGAAATATTTTGAAGAAACAGTATAATTATGTTTAAAGCAATTTAAACTGTACATAAGCTCAGCTGAAGGAATATTGCCCAAGCTGTGTATAACTGCAAAAAGAATAAAATAACTTTTGTCTTATTCTGGGGCACTTTTTATTAAATGTAATTGAGTTGTGAACCTTCAGTCTTGGAAGCATGCACGTGTTGGTGTATCACACACCGCATGTGAAAATCCCATCTTTGGTATATTGTGGTCATTTGCCAACTCCATGGCTTAGAGGGGTAAAACTGAGACAATGACCCAAGTTTGATTATAGGCTCAGGTGTTTTGACAAGGAGGGAAAGGAATGAAGGAGCTTAGTTCACTTGCCTCTCTCTCAGGGGAGTAAAAAGGAGCATGTATCCAGAGGTATACGTTTTCCCACCCTTTCCTGGTAGAAACATCCAAATTCAACTGTAGCAGAATTTAAGCTTGTGTGTGTTTAGTCTACTGTTCTTGGCGGTAGTTACAAATCTCCCTTTCTAGTAACCGGTAAACATTTGATGTGATAGTGTTCAATCTCGCCGTTTGTTCTTACACATGGGTTCGGAGCCGATCCTCGGCTCCGTGTCGGCCGCTTGCAAGCTCTGCATCGAGAAGAAGCTCGAGACAACCTAATACCCACAATCCCCCTCTGCCTTTACCTCAGATCTAGTTTGCCGCTGCTGCGTTCGCATCACTGGGATCTAGCTCGAGCAACTTCAGATAAGAAATAACTTTATTATTGTTATTTTTGAGAAAAAATTATTCTAAAAGTACTTTTTGGTGACATAGTGTATGTGTGTGTGGTAAGGTAGAAATACTCGGTACCGTTAAGTTTAATTAAACTTGTTAGAGTTTTTCGGGGCCTTCCACCCCTTACTTGAATTTGACAACCGGACTGACTTATATATCGGATTCGACCTTTTTTACTGGATTTGTCTACTCTACTGGACTTGACTTTTTTCTCTTACCTGTTTCTTCTTTAAGATGTCTGAGAAAATTAAATCAGGTTTTAAACGTTGCCAGTGTGGCCAAAAAATGTCAGTTACTGACAACCATAGTTCCTGTGTCTACTGCCTTGGCCCTCTCCACTTACAAGAGGACTGTTCAATTTGTCACTCTTTTAGTGGGAGGGTCATGACAGATAGGCGCAGGAAACTCATGGACAGGGGGTTATTAAAACCTTCCTTTCAGGAGGCTCTGGATGCTTCAGACCAGGCATCCAAATCCTCGAAGGAATCGAAGACGTCGGAGCCCAAGTCATCGGCTCCGAGCTCTGAGTAAAGTTAGATCACCGGTTCCACAGACTTGGGGCCGAGTGTTCAACTGTTGTCAGTTCGAGCCTCGAGTCTTGGAACCGGTGATGGAGCTCCCTCCCTCGACTCTATTGAGGTCGGCTCCGTCTTGGTTCCTTCAACCCGTTCTTCTTCTAAGCTCTCCGATATCGATGTGGATCGTGTGGTGCAGAAGTTATTGGAGCATTCGGCCCTATCCAAACTTATTTCGGTTTCCACCCAGTTGGTGTCGAAACTTGAAGGCCTCCCATTGTCTCCATCCATTCCTCCTCCGAGACCTGTCCAGTCTTTGGAGCGGAAGAGGTTGATCTTCTGATTGTGGAGCCCTCGGGTCCAGAACCGTCCTTTCTCGGTCTGTTCCTCTCACCTCGACTCCGTCGGATCCGGTACCGAGTCTCGGAGCTGACGATCTGTCCTTGGTTCCGGGGCGAGAGTCGAACCGGCGTTCTGTTCCGACTCTTCCCTCGGGGCCTCGGCGGATCGATTCGGCTCCGTCCTCGGGTCGATGCCTTGTGCCTGTCTCGGGATTCTTCCCATTTCTTCGGAACTGGGAGATTCTTCGACTCGGGACCCGGGGGCCTTCGATCTCATGAGGAAGGTGTTGTCTACCCAGACAACCACATCAGTAGAAGTAACCTCTCCTCCCCATAAAGGGCCGTTATCCTCCTCTGCACCCACGGCTACATCCAAGCGTCGAGCACGGTGTCTCAGCCACCCCTGGAGGGTGCCCCTCTTCCTCGGAGGCTTCTTCAGATGCTCCCCAAAGGCGTTCGAGGAAAAGATTGTGTAAGAGGAGACACTTAGATTCTCCACAAGAATCTTTGACATCGGACACTGACTTAGATGAGTCAGAAGGGTCCCCAAAGTCACCCTCAGAGGATGTCTCTTTTTCTGACATCCTGGAGATCCTAAAGCAGAGAGGTGATTGGCAAGCCCTCCCCCCTTCTGAGGATGAGTCAGTTTTGCTGAAGGCATTCGGTGCTCACCCTTCCTCCTCCTGGGTCACTCCGCCCTTCGATGAATTAATGGAACTTATTGCTCGAAGGGCGTGGGAGGCTCCTGACACAGTGGAACCAGTCCCTAGGAAGCCTAATAAGTATATCACTGCACCCCAGGACAAGACTTACTTGACAAAAGGAGTTCCAGTGGACGCTATGGTGGTGGCAGCGGCCATGAAAAAGGAGATGTCGGAATCTTCCTCATCTGTTCATCCCCCTAATAAAGATTCTAGGACTATGGACAGGTATGGGAAGCGCATTTTTAGTTCAGCGGCTTTTTCCATGCGATCCCTGAACTATTTGACCCACTTTACACGACTACAGAGGGATCTAGTCAAAGAGTTGGGAGATACCCTCCAGGGTACTACAGATGCTGCTGTCTCAGAGAAAGTGACAGCGCAACTTAATACCCTTATATCCATTGTGAACTCGTCCATGAGGCTGATCTCTTACGCGGCCGAAGGTTCGAGTAGGGCAGCAGCTTCAGCGATTGCTCTTCGCAGACAATCCTGGATGCGCTTATGTTCATTGCGGAAGCCTTCAAGTCTTCCTTTACTAACGCCCCATTTGACGGTGCCACTCTTTTTGGCCCCAAAGTAAAGGAGACCCTTACCCGGTGTGAGCAGGAGGGAAAGACTCTGTCTGCTGTCTGAGTCCGTTTTCCACCCCAACCAGACCGTACCCCACAGGGCAACGTGGTGGAAAAATGTGGTTTGAAAACCCCAAGGATCTTTCCCAGGCACACAGGGTGATGCCCTCTAGAGGCAGAGGAGGGGCAGAGGTGGAAGACGCCGCCCTGGCGGCAGAGGGTCCGCAGAATCAAGGTGACAGGGATACACTCCCTGGTAAACCTTTCCAGCACTCCTGAGAGGAGGCCCGACTGTCCTGCTCTGGAGGCAGTCGGGGGTCGCTTAGCTTTATACCCTCAGGCCTGGCAAAACATAACTACAGACAAGTGGGTAAAAAGTGTGGTTACCAGAGGTTACAATATACCATTTCTATCCTATCCCATTCCAAAGAAAAGACTCCCAGATGTACCGCCCCATCTGAGAGAGCCAGCAGCTATAGAAATTTCAAAGCTGCTAGAAAAAGAGTCATCCAACCAGTCCCAGCGGACCAAAGAGGATTCGGAACTTACTCAAGGTTCTTTTTAGTTCCAAAGAAAACAGGGGACTGGAGGCCCATTCTGGACCTAAGCGACCTCAATACCTTCGTCAAGAAAGAAAAGTTCCGAATGGTCACGCTTCAATCAATCCTTCCATTCTTACAGAAGGACGACTGGATGTGCTCAATAGATCTGAAGGATGCATACTACCACATCAAAATGGCCAGGGCATCCAGAGATCATTTGCACTTCCGGCTGGGTGCCAGTCACTTTCAGTTTCGAGCCCTGCCCTTTGGTCTGACCTCAGCCCCCAGGGTCTTCACCAAATGCATGGCAGTGGTAGCGTCTCACTTGAGATGCCTAGGATTCCAGGTGTTTCCGTATCTGGACGACTGGCTCCTTTCTGCCACCACCCAGCGTCAACTAGTACAGGCCAGAGACTACACTCTTCAACTGTGTATTCACCTAGGAATTTCCGTAAACTTGAAAATCCTTACTACAGCCATCACAGCGTATCTTATTCATAGGAGCGGAATTAGATACACATCAGTTAATTCTAAGACTTCCTCCAGAAAGGATACTTTCACTTCAGACTCACATACGTCTTCTTCTCTTGTCCAGGAAATCCCCAGCAAAACTGGTACTGAAGGTTTTGGGACTCATGTCAGCTTCTCTTATTGCAATACCCTTGGGAAGACTGCACATGAGAGTCCTACAATGGCTACTGTTTGCACAATGGTCGTTCCAACAACTACCTCTAACACACGAGATTCTTATAACAAACACATGCAAAACACACCTAAACTGGTGGCTTCAGACTTGCAACCTTTCCAAGGGGAGACCATTTGTGCTACCCACGCCTACAGTTACGGTGACCACGGACGCTTCCCTGATAAGGTGGGGGGCATCTTTCAGGGACAGACAGTCCAAGGCGAATGGACCAATTTAGAGTACAATCTGCACATCAGTGTTCTAGAGTTGAGGGCAGTGTTTCTAGCGTTGCAACACTTTGCTCCCCTTCTTCCTCTGGGAACTATTGCAGTTCAGACGGACAACATGTCGGTAGTCTGGTACATAAACAAGCAAGGGGGAACCAAGTCCTATCAGCTATGCAGAGAGGCCATGAGAATCTGGCAATGGGCGGAGTCCACGGGTCGCTTTCTGATAGCAACGCACATCCCGGGGTCATCCAACGTCATAGCCGACAGGCTGAGCAGAGCAATACTGTTACCGCCGAGTGGTCCCTAAAACAGTCAGTTGCGAAAAAGATTTTTCGCACGTGGGGCCAGCCTTCCTGCGATCTGTTTGCATCTCCAATGAACGCCAAATGCAGGAGCTACTTTGCCCTATTACCCCCTCCAGGGGAAGTCCCCAGGGACGCACTGATTCACGATTGGCCCCCAGGTCTCCTGTACGCATTTCCTCCCTTCCCCCTGATCTCAAAGTTTCTCCAGAAAGCCAACAACCTACACAGGACAATAATCCTCATTGCCCCATTCTGGTCTCATCAAATTTGGTTCCCCTTCCTCATGACACACTGCATTCGGGGACCCTGGATCCTGGACCCAGAGCCAGATCTATTGACTCACTCGTCAGGGGCTCCCCACCCCTCGCTCTTGTCCCTCCATCTAGCAGCTTGGCTGCTCCAATTCCCAACTTAGCCAGGTCTGATCTTCTTTCGCCTGCAGTTCAGAATATATTAGTGGCTTCTCATAAAGCTTCCACTACTAAAACATATACTAGTAAATGGAAGCGCTTTGTATACTGGGCGAATACACAGCAAGTGGACCCTGTTATAGCTCCTTTGAATAAAATATTAGAGTTTTTAACAGACTTGTTCCATCAGGGTGCTTCTCCTGCCACATTAAGAGTTCAATTGGCTGCCATTTCTAATTTCCATGTGGAAGAATGTGGGGCTCCTGTTATGGCCCACAGACTTTGTAAAGCCTTTTTAAAAGGGGTTTTTCATATTAGACCACCAATTAGATCTCCTACGTCACCTTGGAGTCTAAACTTATTATTATCTAAGTTGATGCTGCCCCCCTTTGAACCAGCCTCCTCTTGCCCATTGAAATTTTTGTCGTGGAAGACTCTCTTTTGGTAGCCATTACATCCGCTAGGCGAGTATCTGAACTTCAAGCTCTCTCCATTAAACACCCTTATTTGATCTTTCACTCTGACAGAGTTTCTCTTTGCACTAATTCATCCTTCCTTCCTAAAGTTTGTTCTATTAACAATATTAATCAGTCCATTGAATTACCCACTTTCTTCAAGAATCACTCCAATAAAATGGAGTATATGTTGCACAAATTAGATGTCCACAGACAACTAAGGTTTTACTTGGATAGAACAAAAGATCACAGGAAATCTGATCAACTTTTGTAGCCTTTGCTGATAACAGAAAAGGAGTAGCGGTTACTAAAAGAACTCTTTCTAAGTGGTTAACTGATTGTATCATCTATGTCTATGATTCTTCAGATCAAACTCTTTTGCACAAACCCAAAGGACATTCCACAAGGTCAGTGTCTACATCCCTGGCTCATGCAGCTCGCCTACCACTAGACGCTATTTGTGCAGCTGCTACTTGGTCTAAACCACATACATTCATTTCTCATTATAAGGTAGACAAGGTTTCTAGGGACAGGGCAACCTTTGGTTCCACTGTGCTCAAGAACGTCCTTCCGTGAGTTCCTCAGGAACAAGGAGCTAGGGACGCTACCCATGTGTAAGAACAAACAGCGAGATTGAACACTATCACATATAGAAGTTATGTCCTTACCATAACGTTCCATGTGGAGTGTTCATCTCGCCTTTGTTCTTACATTCCCACCCTCCCACCCTTAGGAAGAACGTTCAGTTTGGTGCCTGGTCTGGGGCATTCTGCTTCTGCATTGCAGTTGTTGTATATATAGTTAACATGTATATATATATATATATATATATATATATATATATATATATTTATATATATAGACTCTTAGTTTCTGTGCATATGTGATATTGGCATGAGTGTTCTCTCTCTGACTGCTGGTTTGCTTGCAAACTAGATCTGAGGTAAAGGCAGAGGGGGATTGTGGGTATTAGGTTGTCTCGAGCTTCTTCTCGATGCAGAGCTTGCAAGCGGCCGACACGGAGCCGAGGATCGGCTCCGAACCCATGTGTAAGAACAAAGGCGAGATGAACACTCCACATGGAACGTTATGGTAAGGACATAACTTCTATTACTTCACCTTAAAGTCTGCAACACTTGTACTATTCTGCACCATGGCTGCTTGCAAACCTTCACTCCATCCATCCACAGTTCCCTTTTTCCCATTTTTACACATGAAGTTGGGGTGTCACATCAAAAGTAACTGTCGGCTAGAGCTACTACACCATCTTTTTATTCAAATGGGTAGTCCTGGTAATGTTTGGTGCAAGCCTTATTTAGATGCATGGATAGAGTAGCAGTATTTTTAGTTTGCTGTCCCTCATACCATGCTTTGGTATTACTATCATAGGATAATGGCTTCCTGTTATACACTGCTTTAACTACTGTGTGACACAACCAAAAATGATGCAGTGTGGGCTTTCTTTGCTTCATGCCATGTGTGTTTTCCTTGTGTCTGGGCTATGTGTATAAAATATTTTGTATGCATCATGTCACCATCCCAGGTAATGAACCTTAAAACCAGCAGAATTGACTCAGACTATAGACCTTAGACTTTGCATGGCTGTGTTACAAGTGGTAACACTCCAAGAGAAGTAAATGACTACACTGAATGGTTTTGTTGCCTTTTACGAGTGCTGTAAAACATTTAAATTTGGTAGAGAGAACTAAACCTGGGAAATGCTTTGTGTAAGCCACCCCTTAAAATATGTAGTTGAGTGTAATCAGCATACTTTTTAAGCAAGTTTAATGTACAGGAGAAAATAAATTTTATTCTTTAAAAGAAAAAAAACTGGGATGTCCCTAGATTCTGATTATATTTACTAGATGGCATTGGACTTTTTACTACTTTTGCTGTTTGTGATAATGCATTGTTGTTTAGGGGTAGTTTGTTTCCGATTTATCTCTTGAGGTAGTTTGACTTTTTAAATTGTTGCAGTAGTTCTGCTCTGGGTGACCTTTATAAGATTCAGCCATTGCCTTTCTTGTTGACAGTTTGATTTGTCCGGCCTGAGCAGTATTATCCCCATCAAAAGCTTCTTCATGATTGCAGTGCTGCAGTGAGCACTTGAATTCCTTTTAGAAAGAAACTGCATGTGCTTTTTTGGCCTCCAGCACACCAGTTTATTTAACCAAGTAAACCTGCATGCCTCTTTATGCTATTTACCTGTATTGTGTGATGATTATCTTTCATTATATATTTTATATATATTTGCTGACTGAATATTTGTAGTCTAGTAGGTATATCTTTGGTTTCTGTCATCACGAAGTGTTATACCTAAAGAAACCCTTTGTATACGAAAGAGATGCTGTATCAGTGTTAACTTTGTTATATTAATGCTGTGTGCAACTGTGTGAACTTTAATTGCCATTTGATATAGAACTGCTTTTATGGCCCTCATTATGGATGAAAATTTTTTTCCACTCCAAACATGTAAATGTTAGCACATCAAGACTGTTAGGATGTTAAGGAAGTATATAACACTTTTACAGGAGCCAATCCTTACACATTCCAGAGGTTTCCTAGCCAGTTCTTACACATTCCAGAGGTTTCCATTTGGTCTTTCTTCATCCTGCAGGGTGTTAAACAAATGGAATCCATAGTAGCAGTTACCAGAGGCTGCAGGGATCACAATCTTTCCATACCTAGATGACTGGATCTTAATTGCTCCATCAATTCAGGTTTCGGCTGCATCTGAGGAGCCCCTAAATATAGCCTTTAGGTATTCCATTGAACCTTGTAAAGCTGCAACAGGCTGTGTCCCAGCTGCTGAAATTCATTGTCTGTAGTTTAGAGACTGTTGATTGCCAGGCATGTCTCCCAATATATTGTATACTCTCTCTCTCTCTCTTTCTCTCTCTCTCTCTCTCTCTCTCTCTCTCTGCAGAACAAAGGAGGGACATGGGGCTGTAACTCTGTGGCAGAGTGCATGTTTGCATGTATGAAGTCCTGGGTTCAGTCAACAGCATTTCTATAGAAATTATGTTGACTTGAACTCAGGACTTCATACATGCAAACATGCACTCTGCCACAGAATTACAGCCTCATGTCCCTCCTTTGTTCTGCAGAAGCTTGCCTTGCAGTGTCAGTGGCTTAACAGAGTATTCTGATCTTTCAGCATCAAAGGCAAGTTTGCTGTTTCCACAACAGGTGTTTGGACTTGTTTTCCAATATTGACACTGCATTGCAGTATAAGGTGAATGCCATCCTCCTGTGTGTGCCATCCTTCATTTAAGGACCGAGTAGGTGGCATCTCAGGTTGATGTAAACTATCCCATGACATATATAAAAGAGTAGGTGAATCTCCCCATGCCCTTGTCAAATTTCCTCTAATTAGCAGGAATGTCACATTGGGTCCCCTTGAAAAGAAGCATATAACCTAGTGGGACTAAACCAGTCTAAGTCCACATGACAATCACTTCTGTTTTATGTGGCATTATTTCTTTGATTATAACTTCCAACAAGGTGTCTGCTCACCTTTCTTTGAAGATCATAGCTACTAAAACAGTGGTGTCCTGTTATGGTTTCTACATTAGATTGTTCCACTAAACATTCAGGGTCCGGTCATCTCAGAATTCAGATACTGCATCTCGCCATACCAGAATTTCCAAATCCTGAAAAGAGCACCTTCATTGGTTGACCATTTTAGTTACCCACAATCATAGCTTTGGTCACCATGGGTGTGTCTGTCTAGGCTGGTGGGTGCAACACATGCTGTTCAGTGTATAAGGATGTTTATTGGATCAAGCTTTTGCATCACTGTCATAAAGATGTAGTTCTCCTTACAGTGTTAGCCTTACCAGACTGTTCACCTTAAGTTGCTGTCTGGTCAGACAACACAGCTGTGGATGTTTGTCATATTACTCACTGCTTTAGTAGCCTTAGCTATATGAGTTGCATCCTGCCAAGGATATA
Source organism: Protopterus annectens (assembly GCF_019279795.1). Taxonomy (NCBI): domain Eukaryota; kingdom Metazoa; phylum Chordata; order Ceratodontiformes; family Protopteridae; genus Protopterus; species Protopterus annectens. The sequence continues at coordinate 216,844,900 of NC_056751.1, forward strand.
ACCGCCGTCCAGCTTCCAAAGCTTCAAGGCACCTTCTGTGTGCCCAAATTTTCAGGCAGAGCTGACTAAAAGACAAGTGTAGGCATGAAGCCCTACTGCTGCCAAAGAGTACTCTAGTCTGATGCTTTCAAGGATTGATGGTTGACGTGTCCTTTCCTTTACTGGCAAATAAGTTCCCTATGAGAAAGAAAACTATCCATTTTCTTTAATTTTGTTGGTTTTATTACTTTCCTCTTTAGGAAAGTTATTTTAAATCTAGGAGTGTTGAGGTTTAATGGAATGTCTCAAGAATGTAATGTACTCTGAAACAGAGGACCTGTTTTTTTCTGTCAGTTAAAATGGTATAAAATAATTGAAAACTCTTTTCCACAAAAAAGTTTATTTTACTTTTGTGGGGTTGGCATAGTGTTTTGAAGTACTTTCTACTGTGTTTTTCTGACGGCCTTTGTAGCTGGTACTGTTTACCAGCAATTGCTGCATGTCTTCCCCAGGAATGAGGCACCATTTTTGGCTTGACTGTGGAACAGACTACCAGTCCCACAATCTGTGCTTCTCCAAACCACAAAGAAAAAGATTAAGCAAATGGCCTTTGCTATCAGAGCAGGCTTGCAGTTTACCTCAGCCAAAGGTGGGTGATTCTGCTTTGGCCATTTTTTGTACTTAAGACCACTCATTTTATCCCAGATCCCTCTAGTATTGTGCTTGCAGCCACAATGAACCAGGAGTTAGCCATGTCCTCTGCAGCAGTTGCGGTCCCCTCAGTGGGCAAGGAGGAGCCACTCTTGTTAGTCCTGGGAGAGTGAACAGGGACGTTTCCCCTGTTGTGTCAGAATTCTGTGCCCATCCCTGGGGAAGCTGCTTCTGCTGTTAGTAACCCGGTTGGTCCTATTTTTCCTGCCAAAAAAAAAAAAAAAACAGAAAACCAAGCATGTATCTACTATTCCTCATTTTTCTTTGGATAGGAGTAGTTTAGTGGGTGTGGCTCAGGGTTTAATTTAGATGATTGATCTTTCTTGTAGAGTAATTTCTGGTTTAAAAAAAAAAAAAGGATTCCTTTTTTTTTTCCTGAAGTGATTCAAGATCCTGAATCTGAACAGGAAGATGTAAGGACGACAGACTCAGGGACTTTTCCCTCTGATTTCTGTTTCAGACTCAGAGTTCAGTTTCTGATTCTCCTTGTAGGGGGGTTCTCTTTCTCTGAGACTGTTTCTAGAATGAGCCAGAGTTTTCAGTTGGAGAATACTACATTTTCTCAGTCCCTCAGAAAATGCTGTAAGTTGCTACAGAATGATTTTCCAGAATCTACACCCATTCCTCTTGTTCTATCTGCTTTAGAGGATGTGTGTTACTTTTTGATAAGGGTGGGATAATTTTGAAATGGCAGGCTCATATGTTAGTTTGTTCTGACTAATTGTAGATAAAATATTCCTCATACTTTCACAGTTTTCTTTTGAGGAAAAATCTGCTTGAAATAAGTATTGATCTGATATCAGTTTTCATTTTATCCTCACGAGGGTTCTGATCCAAGCACTCTGATCTGACTCAACCATTGCAATAGCCCATGGCAACCAAAAAGCTCTCTAGTACCCTCCTACCCATGACGCCCCTCTCCCAATCATCTCAGATCTTGTTTGCCACTTTGCAAGTACATGGTCATTCCTGACAGCTCTCGAGCAGTAAAGGTTTTTTTTATATTATATATTACCTTTCCTTCATAGTTTTGTAAAAGCTTTGGCCTTTGTCTTTTTTCAAGCTGTTTTTCTCTCTTCCAATTCTTCTCAGAGTTTTACTTAATTTCTGTACAGTACAACTTTCCTCACTGTTTCCCCTTCCCACCCTGCCCTTCACTATTGTTATATTCTTAGAACAAAAAAAAAATAGTAGTATTAGTGTCTCTCCACAGTCGTTGAAATAGAAACTTTATACTTGTTTATCTCATTGACGGTGTTGTGTTGTGTTCTTATTTCTTGCCTTAATTATCATGCTGTGCCCTCATTATTTCAGAAAAAACAGACAAGAGGGCTGGCTTTAAAAAATGTTCAGAATGCGGTCACAAAATTATGCTAAGTGACTCGCACAGTATGTGTGTTTACTGCCTTGGTACATCCCATCTCCAGGAGTACTGTGACATTTGCAAGGTATTTAATCACAGAGCTCTAGCAGAGCCTAAGAAGATATTGATTTTAAAAGGCATGTAGCCCTTCTCATTTGGAGAGGCCATTTCTGACACAGACAAAAAGAAATTTGATTCTTCCTCTATACTACTATCCAAGTGCAACTAACTCTGGGCAAAACTGCAATCCAAATTGTAGCTTGCTAAAGATCCCCCACCATGCCCCAGGATTCCCACTCCTCTTTTCTTGATGTACTGGAAAATATTAGGGTTCAACCAAACAGCCTAATAATGGGCTACTTCATCTACCCCACCATTAACTGGGAAAACTCGTGTACCAACTCCTTAGCTCAAAGCTTTCTGGAATTCATAAACTCCAGTGCCCTGGATCAACTTATCCACACCCCACCAGGGGCAACAATATCCTAGACCTAGTCATTACCAACATGAGTGACCGGTGTTCCACACCTGAAATCAACTCCTCGTTGGTCCGATCCGACCATAAGCTAATCACCCTTGATATCCACATCCCGCCCCCACCTCCCATTAAGGAAACCACAGTAAAACATTTCTCCAAAGCCAACTTCATGCTGCTTAAGACAGAAGTGGTGAACTTCATGACAACCATGCAGATGGACAATACAGTTACAGCTGCTGAATCCTGCACAAATGCACTCTATAAGCACTTACACGAGTGCATGGATCATGCTATCCCAAACAGAGCCAAGATGCTATCCTCCAAAAAAAGGAAGCCAATTTGGTAGTCCCCTGCCATAAAAAAACTGTACAACAGAAGGAAGAAACTGTTGCAAAAGAGAGTAAAATCCCATGAGTGGAGGAGCTCCCTGGTCAGCCTCAATAAGAAGCTGAGATCCCTTATAAGATCTTCCAAAGCTAGCTATGAAAACAAAATCACCACTAATTCCAAGGGCAACCACAAAGCATTCTATAGCTATGTCAAGAATCTCGATGGCAACACCTAGATCTGCTCTGAGTTGCAGCACAAAGGCAAGAAAATTACAGAACCAACTGATATTGCCAACATCCTGGCAGATAGGTTCACTGCTAACTTTACCCCCCCTCTCATCCACTAAAGGACCCATATCTATACAGGAAGAATGCAGTGTCCCTGTAATCACAACTACGCAGGTAAAAGCTGCACTCTCAGCATCCATGGGACCAGACAATATCCCAGGCTGCGTTTTACATGAACTTCAGAACAAACTGGCTCCCCACTTACGCACCATATTCAATAATAGCCTCGCATCAGGCTTTGTGCCCACTGAATGGCGCACAGCAGCAGTTATCCCACTCCACAAAGGGGGAGCCACCACTGATCCCAGTAATTATCGACCTATTTGCCTGACGAGCCTGGTCTGCAAGGCCATGGAACGTATCATCATGGAACTCATAAACAAAGACATTGGTAACCTCCAAACTCTGGATCCCACCCAGTTCGGGTTTGTGAAAGGCAGATCATGCCTCCTGAACCTGATCGACTTCTTTGAGGCAGTCACCAAAGCTGTAGATGAGGGTAAGGTGGTTCACGCAGCCTATCTTGACCTCGCCAAGGCTTTCGACACTATCACCCATTCTGGAATTATAGCTAAACTCACTAAACTAGGTATAAATCCCTATGTCACAAGATGGGTTGCCAACTAGCTCACTGACAGAACCCACACTGTAAAAGTTGCAGACTCCAAATCTGACCTCAAAGCAGTGTCAAGTGGAGTACCACAGGGTTCCGTCCTGGGACCTCTCCTGTTTGGTATCTACGTCTCTGAAGAAGAACAGGCTAACGAAGTTTGCAGCAAACTAGGAGCCATAGTCAAGTCCCCAAATGATGTGGACATCCTACAGAAGGGCCTCGCTGAGACAGATGCCTGGTGTCAGAGCCATGGCCTCAAGCTCAATGCCAAAAAGTGCAGTGTCATCCCCTTTGGTAAAAACTCTGTACCCATGAACTACCACATAGGCAGCAATCTACTTAACACCGAATGCATGATAATTTGGGACCCAGGTGGACAGTAGTCTTTTTTGATAGTCGCATCGCCGCAGTAGTCAGGAAGTCCTTCTACATGGCACACCTCATCATAAAAGGGTTCTCATCCAGGAAAAAAGAGGTCATTATTCCCCTCTACCCGACACTCAGTGGACCCATTATAGAGTACAATGCCCCTTTTGGAATGTACCTCACGACATCTGCAGCAGCTGGAAAGGCCACAGAAGTACCTCACAAAGAGGATTACTGGCCTCAAACAAATGCCCTACACTGACTGCCTCAAAAAACTCCAGCTTTACTCCATAGCATATTTCCTACTCCGAGATGATCTCTGCCTAAATATAAAGCTATGTCAAATCCAGAGCTATTGGACACCTAAAGAAATCCCAATCCCTCTGAGCTACATGCTCTAGGGACCTAAACCTTGTCACCGCAATAAACAGGACATGCTGGAGGGATAGATTCCTGTCCCAGAGACTTCGCACACTCTGGAACAGGTTGCCCATCTATGTCAAGCAAAGTTCTTCATTAGCACTCTTCAAGAAAAATCTTGATGAGTGGATGGGAAATCGGAAATACACCCCGGGGATCACTTCTGTGTCTCTGCTTGTCACTAGCACAGGAAAATAACTTTCTTGGGTGGCGTAAGCCAGGGAACCTTGTTGGCTCTGCTTACATAGGCCATTGGGTCGATAGCCTAGTACCTGCCTATGAACCTAAGTATGAACACTCCATCCCAGCTTCCTTCCTGTCCTCCAGAGGTGTGGACAGAGGAAGGAAAAGACCTTTGACTCCAAAGATCTTGATGGAGCTGACTCCAAAACTTGCTAAAGTCTGGATCAAAATGAGGTTTCTTCAGATCCTCCTACTTCGAGGACTTCTCCGTTGACTCCAACAGCTTCAGATACAAATTTCTCTGTGTCTAAAATAAGTCAGATCTGTCACTGTTGGATCAGATGGGAAGTCTAAGCCAATTTTGCCCAGGAGTCAGTACTCCCCCTGTGTAGATTCAGTACCATCCAGGGTTCCATCACCATTCTTGGGAGACCAAGATCACGGTTGGTGTCCTTGATTCATTCCACTAGAAGCCTTGCAAAAGATGATGTGGCGAGGATGGTCAGGAAGATCCTCTGTGCATTGGTATTGCAAGGCCCCCTACGGCTTCTACCCCCAAGGGTCAGGAGTTATGAATTTTGTCATCCCTGCTTCATGTTCCTCCTCTAACCCCCAAAAGTATTGGAGTCATTGGATCTGATCTGCCCAATTCTGATGACACAGAAGCAGAGGATCCTTCTTTCCTTGCCTCCGACACCTAATCTGAGTCCTTCAGCCCAGTCAGATCCAGGTACCTCTCTGGGTTGTGGCAGCCCAGTTGGATCTGAGAGGTTGGGTTCAGCACCAAAGTTCTTGGCGCCCCCCCTGTTTTAGAGATTCTGCCCAGATCAGCTGGCCTCGACTTCAGCTTTGAGACTGCTGTTACCTGAGGTTGAAGGAACCAAGATTGGAGGACACCATCTTTTTCATTTCTCAGACAGTCAGCTTTCGAGGCTCAGAAGAGAGCTGGTTCTGCTTTGGCAGTCCAGACAGTGTCTGCCTCATTGAATCCACCTCATTGAATCTGCAGTCCACTACTTTGCAGACCTTGCCCCATATGTCTTGATCAGACCTCCCACAGGGACAGCAGATCCATAAGCCCCAGGCTACCTATCAGGGTTCCACCTACTCCTCTTATACCTCCCCCAGAACTTCCCACAGAGGAGGCTCCTCAGAAGAGGAGTTGCAGGAGGATGCACCTAGACTCCATGGGAGAATCCATCACTGAAGACACCGACCTTGATAAAGGTGAGGGATCCCCCTCGGACATCCCCTGACAATGTTTCCTTTGTAGGTAACCTTGAGATCTTGAAGCATACAGGTGGCTGGAAGTCCAGCAATCTCTCATCTGAGGATTTGGTGTACCTGTTGGCTGTTGGATCCCACCCACCCATCTATCTCCTGGGAGACCCCACCCACCAATGAGCTTATCGAGTTGATCTCTTGGCAAGCATGGTAGGCTCCAGACTCCAATGAACCAACCTCCCACAGACCGACTGAAATAATAACAGCGTCTGAAGATATGTTTTGGTCAAGAGGTGTTCCAGTAGATGCCATGGTTGTGGCAGCAGTTATGAAGAAAGAACGTGCTGAGGAGAGTTCTATTATCCATCCTCCTAATAAGGATTCTAGGATGATGGATGGATGTGGGAAGTGTGTGTTTTCTTCAGGGATCTTTGCTCTAAGGTCCGTCAGTTATCTTTCTCATTTTACCAGACTCCAGAGAGATCTGATCAAGAAGCTCACTTATAGCCTCTCAGGAGCCTTGTCTGAAGAGGTACAGGCTTCGGTTACTTCACAGCTGGCCACCCTACACTGCGTTGCAGACTCCTCCATGAGGCTCATTTCATGTGCAGCCAAAGGGAAGAGTAGAGCTGCGAGTTCAGGTATCTCTATGAGGAGAGCAGGCCTGATGTGCTTGTGCAACTTTGCTGAGACCTTTAAATCTTTATTCTTCAATGCTTCATTTGACAGCACTTCCCTCTTTGACTCAAAGGTTAGAGGTATGTTGTCCATGTGCAAGAAAGATGGGAAGACCCCTTCTGTCATGGGTGTTCAATTCTCCACTCCCCAGAGACCATATTCAAAAAGTCATAGGAGCAGTGATGAAATGTGGTTCAGAAAATCTCAAAGGTCTTTTCCTCAAGCACGTGACGAAAGTTCCCTCTGAGGCAGAGGAGGGTAGAATGATAGAAGATGCTGCCCTAGCAGCAGTGGAGCTCAACATGATCAAGGGTCCAGAGATATGTTCTTTGAACACCCTTTCAGCACTCCTGAGTAGAGGCCCAATTGCTCTTCTCTGGAGGCAATTGAGTGGGTTTACTATCTCTGCACTGGAGAGCCTGGCTGAAAATAACAAATGACAAATGGGTGCAGAAGATAATATCCAGAGGGGATACTGTATACCTTTTTCCCATCCACCACCCCAAAACAAGACTCCCCAATGTTCCACCCAGTCAAAGGAAGCAAGCAGCCATATGGATACAAAAGCTGCTAGACAAGAGTCATCCAAGAAGTCCACCAGACAAGAGAGGATCTGGTACTTACTCAAGGTTCTTTTTGGTACCGAAAAAGACAGGGGACTGGAGACCAATACTGGATCTCAGCAGATTAAACAAATCAGTTCAGTGGAACAAATTCTGGATAGTCACAGTTCAGTCTATCTTCCCATCCTTGGGAAAAGACACTTGGATGTGCTCTATAGACTTTCATGATGCGTACTACTATATAAAGATGGACATGTGATCTAAAAGTCACTTGGGCTTCCAGCTGGGAGCCGGTCACTACCAGTTCAGAGTACTGCTGTTTGGCCTCATTACAGCCCCCATAGTATTTACCAAATGTATAAAAGTAGAAGAAGAGAATCCAAATACAACACAAAGCGGGTATTTCCAAACACAGATTTATTGAATCCAAACGGATTAAGCGCTTTCGTCAGAAAGTCTGACTTCATTGGAATAATGACCATAAAAACCACAAACCGTATATACCCTCCCCCAGCACAGGTAATATGACATCACATCCTCAAAAGCTAATACATCACATCTTGAATGCATAAAAACATAAAGTTTAGAAATATTATTGTTAAAAAAACATGGATACTGTAAAATATACCCATAACAATACCTAAGACAAGTAACACATAATATAAATCGCAAAATGTGACAAAAAATGGCACCATATCTGAACTACTTATAAAGCATAGATCTGAGCTTCAACAAGGGCATAATACTAATACGGTCATTAAGGCCAGGGTATAAGCCAGCGTTAAGTTTGATTTGCCATTTTAATTCCAAGAACTCTAAATAATCATCCAGTGGCTCACCCAAGGCCCTAAATCAGCGTGGTCAATGGCAAAAAACCTAAAAAAATGAGTGGGATGTTTTTCCACATGATTGTATAGGGCATTCTTTTTGTTTTTACATTTAATGTCTTAACAGTGCTTGTATACCCTTTGCTTAAATGCCCTTTTTGTTTTGCCCACATAGAATCCATCACACAACCCGCACTTAGCTATGTACACTACTCTTTTTGAAAAACAAAAATATTTCTTAATGGGATATATAAACCCATAGTTCTTGATGTACAAGGAATCATCTTCCAACATAAATGAACATTGTCAACACCTACCACATTTAAAGCAACCACTTTTTGTATTTTCTTTCCTAGGCCTTTCCAACAAAGTTTTAAAACTGGAATCTTTTTTGTAAACAATAATTGGTTTCCCTCCTAAAATCTTAGAAACTTCTTGATCCAACATCAAAACCAACCAAAATTTTTCCAGTATATTTTTGATATCATAAAAATTAAGAGAAAAGGAAAAACAAAAGCTCTAGCAAAACTATTGTTCATTATTTTGTCACTTGAATGAGAGCTATTAGTCCCACTATTATTGAATACAATTTTGGCAATGGCACCAGTTTGTCTTTTGATTTTAACCTCATTTTCAATAGCTTTGACAAAACCCAAAGGGTATCCTCTTTTTGTGAACATATTGTTCCAACTTGTCTCATTCAGCTTGAAAATCAAGTTCATCTGACACCATTCTGGTAATTCTGATGAATTGCCCCTTCACCAGTGCCTTTTTCTGGTGAACTGGGTGCCAACTGTCAAAATGTATAAGTGTGTTGGAATAGGTGGGTTTTCGATATAGTTTGAAAACAAATGTTTTTTCTCATAGTCTTTGACAATAGTCACATCAAGGAAATTTAGTTTGTCCTTATCAGTATTTAAAGTAAACTTAAGAAAATCAATAATGTTATTGATATACTGATAGAACTCCCCTAGTTTTTCCTAACCACCCTTCCATAAAAGAACCATATTATCCAGGTAGCGGCTATAGAGAGCCAAAAGGTCCCTATAGCAGGAGTTCATAATGTACTCCTCCTCCCAGTAAGCCAGTACCAAATTGGCAAAAACCGGGGCACAGCAGGCTCCCATGGCCACTCCTTGAATTTGTCTGAAAAGATGTCCATCATAACTCAGCAAGTTGTACTCTAATATCAGTTCCATACAAGTCCTAAGAGTGTAGCTCGTATTAAACCCTAATTCAGTGTGCCTACTCAGATATTCGTAGAACCAATCCAGCCCCTCCTCATGTGGTATTACTGGGAATAGGTCTTTTATATCTGGAGTGGCCATAATCAGGCCATCATCATACATGTCCGGTTGTAGCTTACTTAAAAAAATCCCAGGAATCCTGTATAATCCAAGACCTCTTTTCCACTATACCCTTAAGTTGAAAATCAATGCATCTAGCCAGGCAGTATGTTTTTGAAGCCGTGTCATCCACTATGGGAAGAAGAGGAGGGCTGGCAGTGGACTTGTATCTTCGGGATGCCGAAGATAGTGGGTGTTCTGGGGTTCTTGAAATCCAAAAAGTCATGGACGTTAAGACTAATCTGCCCATTAAGCAACATTTTTTTTACAGTAAGGCTGATATCCCTGTAGGCTAAATTCATTTCATTAACTGAAACTTCACAGTAGGTGTTACTATACAATAATTCAAGCATTTTGCTGTTATAATCCATAATGTTCATTATGACAAGCCCACCACCTTTATCAGGTTTCATGAGCCTGATGTTATTACAAATGATATCCTGTAACAGACACCACTCTCTCTCATCTAGGCTGTTGGTAAAGCCCTTCTGATTATTTTTTAATACTTCTCTAATGTCATTTTCACAAAGTGTTTCAAAAAGTGACACTAAAAGATGGGTGGTTGGAATAAAAAGGCTGGGCCACTGCAAACAATTAAGGCCATCAATAGATGTGTTACCAAAATGCATACCTAAATTTAATTTCCTGACAAACATTTTAAAATTCAAAATACTGTCAACAATATTAACATGTCTGCCAGGAACATAAATCAGGCCTTTAGAGAACAGGTTAGCCCACTCAACATCAACATTTACTTGGCTATAATTATAAATAGTGAAATCAGCATCAACATTCTGAATAATGGTTACAACCTGGTGAATAGGTTCAATTATCTCCGGTAAGCTCCCCTCCATTGTTGGTAATGATTGCTGTAAGAACCAGTTTCACCCCCCTCTGGATGTTCTTCATCTCACATTGCTGCAGTCCTTACACTTGGGTAGTCCGCTGTCCTCGGTCGGCCCGAATATCAAAGTATAAGGCTGACGTCGGTCAAGGCGCATTAGACTGACATCAGGACGTCAGGGTACAAATGCGCATGACCGACGTCATATCCTCAGTCTTTTTTGCCGCATGGTCCGATGCAGAAGCAGCGTTGCAAGTGCCGTTCGGCGTTCTGAAATTTTTCGAATTCGGAGTTTCAGACCGAGTCAAAGTTGGCTAAGTACCCCATTGGGGAATATTTTAGTTTTTTCTTGCCTCAGTGGTTTACCGGATGTCAGAAAAAGTGAATAACTGTATTTCTTGTGGGAAACAGATACCGCATAGAGATTATCATACTTTGTGTATTCCTTGTTTAGGGCCTGAGCACGACGTTGTTGGGTGTCGCTTTTGTGCTAGATTCAATAAGCGCACTATTAAGAGAAGGTTAGATTGTGCCAGGTTAGTCTTCGGAAGCGGTGCAATTATAATATGCCGCCGGATGCTCCGACGTCCGCTTCTTCAAGAAGCGCAAGGACAAAGCAGCTAAGCCTAGGCAAGAAGAGCCGTCCGTACCGGACGCCGGTTCTTTAGAGGTGTCGGTGGAGCCGGGGGTTCCGCCGGAGGTTTCTCTGGAGTCCAAGGGGGAGACTTTGTTATTGCAGGATGTGGCCTCTCAGGAGGCAGGTCAGGCTGAAGGGGCTTCTCAGGTTACTGTACTCCCCTCCCTTCCTAGGGTGGTTAGGCCCTCTCCTTCTGTTTCCAAGGCTTCTCCCAGAGGCAGGCCAGGTTTAGCTTCAGTTGGTGTCACCCCTAGTTCTTTAGGATCTGTGCCCAAGAAGCATATGCTTAAAATGGCAGAAGATTTGATTACTTTGATTAGAGGTTCTTTGCCCCCTCCTGATAAGAGACCTAGGGTGGAACCTGAGTTGGGGAGTTTTGAGCAGGCTTCGGATGTTTCAGAGTCTTCGGCTGAAGACTTGCAGGAGTATTCTCCTTATTCTGATTCTGATGTGGATGATTCTACTCCTTCTGCTTCTCCTCCTGAGGATTTTTCTTTTTCAGAGACTCTTCATTCCATGAGGGAGCATTTTAAGTGGGAAGGTCAGGACTTCTCTGATTACAGGAAAAGGCTTAGGGAATTTTTGTTTTTACCCCAGCATAGGCCTTTGGCTATACCTCCTGTTCTGGATGTTGTGGAAGATGTGTTTGCAGAGGCTTCTCTTAATCCTGATTCTTTGCCTCCTGCTCCTGTTAAACCGGATAGGTATTACAGGGTGCCTGAAGCTCATAAGTATATTTTTAAGAGTCCTAGGGCGGACCCAGAAACTGTTAGTCAGGGGCCTAAGGGTGTTAAGGCTTCTGTTGTTAAAAATCCGGTTCCTCCAGATAAAGAGGCCAGGGCTTTGGATAGATGGGGAAAGAAAGTCTATACTTCTTCCACCCTAGCTATGAGGGCTTTGAATTGCCAGTTTCACATGTTGAAATACCAAAACTATCTACTTTCTCAATTGAAGTCTAAGGTAGATGCTCTGGCGGAAGGTATTGAGTGTAAAGAGTTACAAGATTTAGTAAATGTTTCTGAACAGGTGGGTAAGCATTCTTTGCAATGTGGTTTTGATGCTGTACAGGCCTCGTCTAGGGTGGCTGCCACTGGGTCAGTTCTTCGCAGGCACGCCTGGCTGAGGGATCAGAATTTATCTGACCATGTTAAGACAAGGATGTTAGATGCTCCTTTACAATCTGATGTGTTGTTTGGTTCACCTGTTGAGGCAGTCTTAAAGAAAATGGAAGACAAGGCTAAGTCTATGCAGACTGTTAAAGATTTTTTGCAGGTTCAGCCTCCGAAGTTTAGTAGAAATTGGCCTACCAAGGGGTGGACGATCCTTCTTATGATTCCCAGTCTAGGGGTAGATCTAGACGTGGTAGGGGCAGAGCTCAGGGCTCTTTCAGGCCTAGAACTGGGAGTTCACCTGCACAGTCTTCGGGTGAGGGCAGGGGTCAGTCCTTTCGTAAACAGACCCAATGACCTACCTTTTCAGCTGCCAGAGCCTTCTCGTCTGGCAGCACCTTTGGGAGGAAGGTTGGCACTTTTCAAGGAAAATTGGAGTTTAATTACCCAAGACAGATGGGTATTGGATATCATACACCAAGGTTACAGGTTTTATTTCCATACCTTGCCTCCTTTCAAAGGCATGCCAGACGTTCCTCCTCAGCAAAGAATAGAGGCTCACAAACAAATTTCTCTGTTACTTCAAATAGGGGCCATACAGCCGGTCCCTATGCCAGAAGTGGGCCTAGGATTTTATTCTCGCCTGTTCCTAGTACCAAAGAAGGGGAACACGTGGAGACCAATTTTGGATTTATCTATCCTCAACACTTATCTGGACATTCCCAAGTTCAAAATGTTGACGTTACAACAGCTTTTACCTCTGCTGGGCAAAGATCATTGGATGGTTACTTTGGATCTCAAAGAGGCTTACCTTCATGTTCCTATCAGACTGAGTTGCAGGAAGTATCTGCGTTTTCGGGCTGGGACTTCTCATTATCAGTTCTCTGCATTGCCCTTTGGCTTATCTACTGCGCCCAGAGTGTTCACAAAAGTTCTGGCTCCAGTGATAGCTTTCTTCAGGCTAAAAGGAATACAGATCTATCCTTATTTGGACGATTGCCTGATTCTGGCTCAAGGAAGGGACGAGCTTCTTCATCATTTGGAATATGTGATAGCAGTGCTAAGATGCCTGGGGTATTCTGTGAACGAAATAAAGTCCAGTCTAGTACCCTCTCAGGACATGTGCTTTCTGGGTGTAAGACTGAATACAGCATCCCAGATGGCCTTTTGACCCCGGACAAACAAAAGAATCTTTCCCTTTACTTTCATCAATTGTCTCATCAGTCCAGGCTGACTGCAAGGACAGTCCTTCAAGCCTTGGGGTTCATGGCATCTTGTATTCTGGTGCTTCCCAATGTCAAACTGCATATGAGGAAGCTACAATGGTATCTCAAAAACGTATGGACACAGCACTGCCAGGATCTGGACACTGTCATTCAAATAATACCTTGCATTCAAAAGGAATTTTTGTGGTGGGCTCAGGAATGTCACCTAAACAAGGGACTCTCTGTGACCCGGCCAGAGGCGAGTCAGATTCTAACGACAGATGCCTCAGACAAAGCTTGGGGAGCTCATCTAAATGGAAAGTGGATACAAGACAAGTGGCCTGCCAGACTACAACATCTACATATCAACTTGAAGGAGATGTTAGCAGTCCAGTTTGCATTAATAGCTTTCAAGGATTTACTTCTTCCAGGGCAGGTGTTGATTCTAACAGACAACACAACTGTCATGTGGTACATCAACAAGCAAGGGGAACACATTCTTATCCTCTATGCAGGCAAGCAATGATTTTGTGGGAGACTGCTCTCAGTTTACAGCTAAATCTTCAGGCAAGGTTTCTGCCGGTAGCACAGAACTCCTTAGCAGATGTGTTGAGCAGACGAATTATGGATCCCCACGAGTGGAAATTGGATCCTCATGTATTTCAGAAATTGACAGTGTCATGGGGAACTCCAGACATAGATCTGTTCGCTTCTCCACTAAACCACCAGCTGCCAAAGTTTTGCACGAAAAGGTTTCATCCCACAGCTTGGAAAGTGGATGCTCTTTCTTTCAATTGGAGCAATCTTCATGTGTATGCCTTTCCACCTCTGCCTCTCCTCCCAAAGGTACTTCTAAAGGTCAGACAGGACAAGCCAAAGATGATTTTAATAGCTCCAGATTGGCCTCGACAGCACTGGTACCCATTACTGAGAAGTCTGGTACGGGAGCCTCCATGGCCTTTGCCTTCTATTCCACACCTGTTGTCTCAGGAGGACAGTCATTTACTCAATGTCAAGCTTCACTCTCTTCACCTAACAGCCTGGCATATTCTGTTTTGAACCATAGAGGGTCTCAACTTCCACAGCAAGTTTTGAATGTTATTTTGGAAGCTAGAAGGCCTAGTACAAGGAAAGTGTACGCAGATAAATGGAAGAGATTTTTATTTTTGAGTGCAGCAAAGGATTTTGATGTTTCTGAGCCTAATTTAAGTGTGGCTCTTCAATATCTTACTGAGTTACTGGACAAAGGTTTGTCCTTCTCTTCTATTAAGGTTCATGCTGCAGCAATTTCGGCTCACTATGATTGTGACCCACCATTGTTTTCTCATCCTTTGTTCAAGCAATTTCTTAGAGGGGCAAAGAATATAAGACCCCACGTAGAGCTCCTACTCCTGCTTGGGATCTCAATTTTGTGTTGGAGAAACTCACTCTACAACCTTTTGAGCCTGCAGCTACTACCGAGTTGAAATATTTATCATGGAAGACTGCTTTTTTGTTGGCAATTACCTCTGCAAGAAGGGTTTCTGAATTGCAGGCCCTTATGGCGGTTGAGCCTTTCTTAATTTTCCATAAGGATAGGGTATCTTTGTGTACTAATCCTTCCTTTATGCCTAAAGTGGTTTCTAGTGTGGCTTTAAACCAAACTATTCATTTGCCTACTTTTTATGCAAATCCCCAAAATAAAGGGAAAAGATTTTGCACACTTTAGATGTACACAGGCAGTTGCGATATTATTTGAGCAGAACTAAAGGGTTCAGGCAGTCTCAGCAGTTATTTGTTTCTTTTGCTTTGAGTTCTCAGGGCAAGCCTGTGTCAAAACAAACTATTTCTAAGTGGATTGGGTTTTGCATTGCTTTCTGTTATTCCCATCATGGCAAGGAGATTCCAGCTGGGATTAGGCCTCATTCCACTAGGGCTACTGCCACTTGACAGCTTTTTAAGGGGTGGCAACTAAAGATATTTTGGAGGCAGCTACTTGGAGTTCAGTGCATACTTTCTCTAAGCATTATCACCTTCCACTTTACTCTAAATCTAGGGCTGGTTTTGCCACTGCTATTTTACAGGGCATTTTGGCAGCTCCTGCTTCTTTATAGTTTTGCCATCCTCCCTTACCTCTGCTTTGGGATTCTACCCAAGTGTAAGGACTGCAGCAATGTGAGATGAAGAACATAGTACAGTTTTGTACCTACCATAAATGTAGATGTTCGAAGATCCACATTGCTGCAGTCCAATTTACCCTCCCTCCTTCCCCTCTGTAGTTAGAGGCGGTTGTGTGGGTTGGGTTGTAAATTTTGTGTATATTGTATATATTGTACATATTATTAGTGCAAGGGTGGTTGGTTAGTTGTTTGCTGTCTTTTGGTTCTGACCTTTCTTTTTAGGGTCTTCTGACATCTGGGGCAAGAAAAGACTGAGGATATGACGTCGGTCATGCGCATTTGTACCCTGACGTCCTGATGTCAGTCTAATGCGCCTTGACCGACGTCAGCCTTATACTTTGATATTCGGGCCGACCGAGGACAGCGGACTACCCAAGTGTAAGGACTGCAGCAATGTGGATCTTCGAACATCTACATTTATGGTAGGTACAAAACTGTACTTTCCTGGTCCTCTAGGACCTCATCAATGTAGAGGGATCTAAAGGGACATCCCTGTTTAAATAATCATTAACTTCAATGTTCTCATTAACATCCTTGTTACAGGCTAGCTGTTGTTCACTAAAATACCTAGCTTCTTGTCCCCTAGGTGGATCCGGGTAAGTCTTACTGGCTTCATAATCACCCTTGTCCCTTTTTAATTTACGTAGCTTCCTTATTTTCAAGTCAACTAACCCATCATCTACATGTTTAAAAATGTTATAAAAATATTTTTTTTACATTGAAACAACAAATTATTTTTAATACAGGATTCAGTCATATCAATGTCTCTGATAGTTAATGTCATTTTTCTGTTATTGTCTGCATTAAGAATTTTAAGAAACTTGCATCCCTGTTTGTTGAAGAAGGCAGTCATATCCTGGTGTAATTGTGAATTTTTAGTGAGACCGGAAGGATATTTCCACAGTCTCAGACCTTTTGGTATTTGTTCACGGTTAACACACTCCTGAAGATACGAGTTCTCAAGTTGGAGTTTTTTGTATTTAAAGATAAAGTCCTGAAAACTATATAGTTGTTGATCCATAGTCAAAGTGGATTAATCCTGCCGGTCACCGTTATCATCAAACCTCGTCTCGTTTCTTAGCTATTCCTCAGTTGATAAAGACGTCACAATTACATCCCTTCCGCTTGGAGCCATTTGTCTAGACCTTGTAGTAGGACCGCAAGGGTTATTCAACCCAGCAGAGTTACTCTGCATGCGGTCACTGTTAGTACAAGATCTCTGTTGTGGAATAGCAGTAGCGAGGTCATTCCTAGTTGCTTCAGCATTCTACTCCTGAAATAGTGTCGACCTTTTGATTAAGGTCCTTAGCTGAGGCAGCTAAAGAAGCTAAAGCCTCAGCCAAAGAAGTTAATATCCATACCGCTTGAGGTGTTATCGGGCGAACCTCCTTCCATACAGTCAAACCAAAAAAGTCCAAAAGCACAAAACACAACCAGGAAGCACAAAAGTAGAAGAAGGGAATCCAAATACACCACAAAGCAGGTATTTCCAAACACAGGTTTATTGAATCCAAACCGATTAAGCGCTTTCATCAGCAAGTATGAAGAGCTACTCTTGTCTATCCTGGGAGAGCAACAGGGTAGGCTTCCCTGTTTTGTCATAATATTGTGCCCATCCGTGAAGAAGCTGCTGCTATTAATAACAATGTTGGCCTCATTATTCCTGTCAAAAAGAAATATAAAACTAAACCTGTATCTACTCCTCCCCAAATTTCCTTGGACAGTAGTAATTTACTGGGTCTGACTCTGGGCCAAATTCAGTCTATTGATACTTCTTGTGAAATAGTTCCCCGTAAAAGAAAGAGGGATACCTTTTTTCCTTAAATGATTCAAGAGTCTGAATCTGGACAGGAAGATGAAGGGATAGACAGAGGATTTATCCTCAAATTTCTGATTTCATATGAGGGGAGCACATTTTCTGATTCTTCCTGTGGGGTTTCGTTTTCTGATACTGTTTTCAGAATGTCCCAGTGTTGTCAGTAGGAGAATACTAAGGTTTCTCAATCCCTCAGGAAATAGTGAGCTGTTACAGAAGGATTTTCCAGAACCTTCACCTTTTCCTCTAGTTCTGTCCACTTTGGAGGATGTGTGTGTTACAGCCTGCAGTTTTCAAGATCGTAAGCAAACTGCCCCTAAAAAGGCAAATACAATGTATAAATTTCCTCAGTCTTTTTAAGTTTTTATATACTCTTCCCAAACCTGACCCAGCAGCTATAGCTTTAGTTAATCCTACTGCTCTAAACTTTAATTCTAATCTTACTTTTTCTGATAAGGATAGGAAGATTATTGATAAGTATGGGGAAAATTGTATGCTTTTGGAACTTTGTTTTTCAGAATTTTGTAAAGAATTCCTTTTGTAAAGAAATGTTAGTTTCATGGCGTTGCTGCAAAAATGAAGCCTGAACAGAATAAGACGTCTCAGCTTGTCTCAGTGCCATACATATGACCACAGCTAATTTCTTTGGTAACAGTAATACATTCAGTAGTTTATAAACAAAATGGTGTTTTTAATTACTGTCCCTGTTGATGTCAAATAACCTCTTTCTCTCCAAAGTGTCCCAAAAATCATTAACTACCCCATAAGCATTATAAGAGTCTCTGAAAATTGAGACTGTTATCCTTCACCAAGCTATACGCTCCTGTAATAGCTATGAGTTCAGCTGTTTGAGCAGAAACACTTCCATTTAATTGCCCCAATGGCGAAACTCTGTCCTGGGTACTAACAGAAAAGGCTACTAATAATGTTCCATCTTCTCTTATGAACACTAGAACTGTTAACAAAATGGAGCAGTTTAGAATTTGGCAGTGGAGCATATTTTAAGTCTGATGTAGGAGGAAGCACAGAGTTAACTACAACACCATCATATGGTTCTACTTTGTCTGCTGTGGGAATTAAAGAAGCAGGGTTAAGTGGTGGACATTGAACAATTTGCATAGAAGGGCTGTTAAGCAGAGACAATTCATAATTAGACAACCTTGCTGCAAGTAAATACTGTGTCTTGTTCATAAAATGTGTCTCTACAGAATGTGGAACTGCCATTTAGGTCTTGTGCCCGAGAGTCAGAGCATCTGCCATTTCCACTAAGCTTGCTGTTGTGGCCAACACCCTAAGACAGTGGGGGAGGGCTGCTGCTACAGAATCAAGAGTTGTATTAAAATAAGCAACCGGTCTAAAACTATCATGTCTGCATTGTGCTAAATACTCCTAATGCCACAACAAAACAAGAAAAATCTTTTGGAATAGTCTGGTAATTAAAGTGCAGGAGGGTTTGAAAGTAGGGTTTTTAGTTGTCTAAAAGCTTGTTCATGATAATCTTGCCATGGTAAAGGTTCAGAGGTATCTTTCTTTACTGTTCTAGTAATGATTTTACTACTACTGCAAAGTTAGAAATACATTATTGGATTATTGGATTACTGATTGGCCTGTATGCATTTTTAAACTGAAGAATAAAATGAGGTAGTTGTCTGATGAAGCAGCTATTCACTGCAAAAGTGCTCACCGTCTGCATTTTTATTGGAATAAAGTTGGTTCGATTTAATTAGCTGTGGTCTGGTAGCTCCTTTTTGTTATATTGGACACCTCTAAAACTACTTATAAATGGTAACAGTTGCACATAATGCTCATGTGTCTTCCTATATATCTGTGGTAGCATTATGAGGGTTGAGTATATTTTTAAAGTGGTAGGTGGGTACTGGAGTTAGCAACATTAGGTTTGAGTACAAAATACAAATCTCTGACTACCCCCCTGTTTGGAATATCAAGACATTGTGGTAAAGTAAACAGTACATCTTAATTTACACAAAGAATCTCGACCTAAAAGATTTAAGTGGCAACATTTCCTACACTAAAAGCGTGTTTTTTTTTTAGCAGACTGATCTGAATAGGAACAGGTTTTGTCTCTGTGTAGTCTAAAGGAATTCTGGACACTTCCATTCTAAGGACTGTTTTGGTGAAAAGTGGGAGATTTTCAGTATTTGCAAAAGAGATCATTATCTAGCTGCTCCTGTGTCAATAAGAAAAGGGAGCTGAATTTTTCACTAACATTTATAAAAGGACCATCTTGGTCATCTGGTATCAAGTGAAATCGCTGTGGTTCCTGTTCATGCCAGTGGCTGACAGGCAGTACCACACAGAAGGATGTCTTTCTACTTGCTGTGGCATTTGGACATTTGCCAAATTTGTCTGTTGTAGAGGAAGTGGGCCTTCTTTTCATCAGTGTCCAGGCTTGCCACAATTGAAACAATTTGTTAAATGTGATTCACTTTGTGGTGATTGTGGTGGCAAAGGAGGGTAATACATTTGTTGATAATTATCCTAATTTCTGTGGTAGGAAAAAGCGAAATCTACCTCCACTTCTTCCTCTGCAATTCTTTCTTTCCCTTCCCCATCCCTGAGAGTCTGTATCAAATTGTTGGAGCTGAAAACTACATTCTTTTACACTCTGCTCTCCGAGTATGCTCGCTGCTACATATTGTGCTTGTTTTAACAGTTTCACAAACGCCTAAACTTGGTCAGATTAAACAAACCTTTTTGATTTGCCACTCATGAAACCTGCTTGCAAGGCCTCAACCTGGTCTCCTGACATTAATAGAACTTGTTGACGGGATAGATTTGTGTCCCAATGACTTTCCTATCTGTGGAATAAACTCTGTCTCCATGTCAAGCAGAGTACCTCACTAGCCCTCTTTAAGAGAAACCTGGATGGCTGGATGGGAAACAGAAAATATACCCCTTGGATCCTATCTATGTCCCTACAGGACAAGGAAAACAGGTGCTGACTTTGTGGGAACATGTGTGAAATTCTTGGCTAGGCTTATAAGGGCCTCTGGGCCAATAGCCTAGTATTGTCCTATGAACCTATGAATTGGAGGCAATAAGCTTTCTACAAAAGCAAAAACTGGTGCAGGTCTGGAAAAAACTTCAGCACAGCTCGAACAGTGAAACTCCTTTATTAAAATAATGCAGAAAACATCCACTAGTTGGTAACATCCACTGGTTAAGCGCTTTCATCTGATAGTATACAGACTTCCTCAGAACCAGTATAGTGGGATATACCTTAATTTAAATAACAAATTTGGCGCCAATTATTTAAAGAAACATCCTCCTACCTAACATAAAACATATTGCTATACATTTTCATTCAACACATAATATGTATAAAATATATATATAAAAAACATATTACCAATATAAACTCTAACTTAATATTAAAAAAGGTTTTATACTGATACTATCATTAATACCCGGAAACCTAGTGGCATCTGTGAGGATTTGCCACTTACTTTCTTTCAGTGCTAAGGACATTTTCCAATTCCCTCCATATGGATTACTATCTACTTGATCAATGATAGAAAATTTGAAACAATGTTGTTCACCTTTATCACATAAATGTCTATATAAAGCATTATTCTTATCTTTCACCTGAATTTTATAATAATGTTCATAAACTCATTTTTTTAACTGTCTCTCCTTTTTGCCTATGTAAAATGCTGGGCAGGCAAGGCAAGTAGCAAGATAAACTACCTGCTTGGTGTTACAATTGCCTGCCCTGCATTTAACATACGTATTATTAATGTCCTCAAGCTTAATACTTGTGGCTTCATTGATTCGCCCACATTGTTTACACGATCCACATTTTTTAGTCCCTGTCAAGGTTTTCTTAATTTTTCCATATTTACTAACCCGTTCTAACAACCTTTTGATATTCGGCGCTGTTTTATATACAAAAGACGAATGACCTCCTAATTTCATGCCTATATTATCCGAAATTGTTATCAAATCCCAGTGCCTATTTATTATTTCCTTAACAAAATTCACGTATGGTGTGAACATCAAAACACACACTCTATTTTTAACTTCACACACCAAATTATTATTTTGTATATTTTTTGTATGTATATCCGCACTGGCCAAATTCATTCTACCCAATAGTGGTAAATATTTATTACCCCATTGTTTTTTTTACATAATCTACTGTATCTTTCAATATAGCTAAGGGGTATCCCCTATTCCTAAACATGTTAAAAATTAAATCCATTTCAACTTCCATTACTTCTTTTGTGGATGACATGCGCGCCACTCTAATGCATTGTCCCTCGAAGACATTTTTAAACATATATGGTGGATGATTACTATTAAATTCAATATAATCATTAGAAAATGTCGTTTTCCTATATATCCTAGGGGATAGGGGATACCCCTTAGCTATGTTGAAAGATACAGTAGATTATGTAAAAAAAACAATGGGGTAATAAATATTTACCACTATTGGGTAGAATGAATTTGGCCAGTGCGGATATACATACAAAAAATATACAAAATAATAATTTGGTGTGTGAAGTTAAAAATAGAGTGTGTGTTTTGATGTTCACACCATACGTGAATTTTGTTAAGGAAATAATAAATAGGCACTGGGATTTGATAACAATTTCGGATAATATAGGCATGAAATTAGGAGGTCATACGTCTTTTGTATATAAAACAGCGCCGAATATCAAAAGGTTGTTAGAACAGGTTAGTAAATATGGAAAAATTAAGAAAACCTTGACAGGGACTAAAAAATGTGGATCGTGTAAACAATGTGGGCGAATCAATGAAGCCGCAAGTATTAAGCTTGAGGACATTAATAATACGTATGTTAAATGCAGGGCAAGCAATTGTAACACCAAGCAGGTAGCTTATCTTGCCTTGCCTGCCCAGCATTTTACATAGGCAAAACGGAGAGACAGTTAAAAAAACGAGTTTATGAACATTATTATAAAATTCAGGTGAAAGATAAGAATAATGCTTTATATAGACATTTATGTGATTAAGGTGAACAACATTGTTTCAAATTTTCTATCATTGATCAGGTAGATAGTAATCCATATGGAAGGAATTGGAAAATGTCCTTAGCACTGAAAGAAAGTAAGTGGCAAATCCTCACAGATGCCACTAGGTTTCCGGGTATTAATGATAGTATCAGTATAAAACCGTTTTTAATATTAAGTTAGAGTTTATATTGGTAATATGTTTTTTATATATATATTTTATACATATTATGTGTTGAATGAAAATGTATAGCAATATGTTTTATGTTAGGTAGGAGGTTGTTTCTTTAAATAATTGGCGCCAAATTTGTTATTTAAACTAAGGTATATCCCACTATACTGGTTCTGAGGAAGTCTGTATACTATCAGATGAAAGCGCTTAACCAGTGGATGTTACCAACTAGTGGATGTTTTCTGCATTATTTTAATAAAGGAGCTTCACTGTTCGAGCTGTGCTGAAGTTTTTTCCAGACCTGCACCAGTTTTGTTTTGTGACAGTTTGTCGTTCTACAGTTGCTTTTCTACAAAAGCAGCTGACAGCCCCCTGGCTGCCGCTCACTCTGTAGGTTCTGAGTGTCCAGAAAAAGCTTCAAACACATCTATTTTTTGCATTGCAAATATGCACCAGTAGACTTATTTTCTTTTTGCACTATGGCCTTATTTCCTGCCCTGTCGTGTGTTGTGGGAGAGCTGTAGTAATAGGTTTTAATAAATTATTTCTAGCAGCAAAAAATCTATCATCTGTGTGCTCTGGAATATTATCACCCATTATTTTTTTGTCCATATATTTCTGAAAATGTCAGGAGATGTTGAAGCTTTCAGAATTGCTTTCAGTTCTCCTATAGTTGGGCATCGTAATTATATATGTCGTCCTAATATTTTGTCATATTAAGAAGAATGTGCCTGAATTTGAAGGGAGGAAGTCTACAATAGTTTGGAAACCTACTACAGCTTCAGTATTCTAAGTGACTGCAGAATTAGGTACTTCTCCGAGGGTGCATTTGTGGATTTGGTATGTCAGCATCTGTGTTAGAATCAGTCTGTTTCTTCCTCAGCATCTTGTTTAGGAGGTGGGTTCCATTGATATTCTTCATCAACAGCTATTAGAAATTTTGTAATCAATTGTTTGATCTTATTAGGGTATTGGCTTTTTGTGGAGCACTTTTATTAGCAAATCATTTTGTTTTCCTACATGCTTTTTGTTAGCCCCGTGTATTTTTGTAATATAACTAGCTTTTTATTGGCTATTTGTATTAACATTTGTTCTAATGGTATGGTGGCAGATGGTGTTTGTTGCTGTTGCCTGAGAACAGTATTATAAACTGACCCATGGGTATTAGCAGAAGTACTGGAAGTAACTTGTGTTTGGGTAAAGTGTACCCCCACCTGCCCTCTTGGAGAGGGAGAGCTGCCTGCCTCATAAGTAGCAGGTTGATCAGGTTGAGGAAGGACAGAAGGAATTGGGGGACCAGTTGTCTGAAGACTCTGGCTGTGTAACTGCTAACTTTTCTTATTATCTTAAAGGGTAACATACCCCCAGGAAATGGAATTTTTCATGTGCACCTTTTTGTAATGAGTTTACTGTTCTATTAGCATTTTTGGCTTCTTGTCGGTCATTAAAAGCTGACCAACAAGAGGCACTTTATTATATTACCTTTCCGTTTTAGTTTATTTTTGAGATTTTCTAAAATTTTCTTGTCAAAAGTCCCTTTTCCAGAAATTGTAAAGCACTATAATTTTTTTTGTGAGCTCAGATCATTTTACCAAGTAATTACAGCTGTTTCTACCATACTTAATAAACGTATGTCTGGCCGCAGTCCCATATTCCAGCTCTTTTAAAACACCTGCACTGGCAATCTTGATAAAAACCCATACTTGTACTAAAGGTATAGATGTGCGACTTTAATTATAAATCCCGCTATCTTACTAGTAAGGAATTATCTGTTCCTTTTTTCATTTTGTTTTGATTAAACCCACTCTTGTATGTACAAGGGCACTCTGTCCTTGTTATTTCATGATTAGAAACCAGACACATACAGTTAAAGAATTGTATTATTTTAACCAATTGGTTATTCCTTGCATCCAATTTCCCTGCTCACACACAGTTTATCCACGTAGATCTAATTGTATCTAATGTGGAAGTTGTTAGTAAAGCTTACCTGTAGAGACTACAAACTCTGCCGAAGGTCAGAAATAAAATTTATTTACTGAGACAAGAGAAACTTGCCTGACAGAAAACCTGTCACAGTTGGCATAGGGGCAATTTCTGGTACAGCAGTGCACAAAGACTGCATGAAGAATCTGAGATCCCACACCATCAAGCTGTTAAGGTGTAAAATAATGTTTGCAGAACTGTGTTATGTGAAAGTTAATGCTGTCATTTATTGTAAAGAGTACACCTACATGGGAGACTAGGAAATCAAATTCCTGTCTCTTCGAGCACTAGTACTTTGAATCATTTATACCATTTTTGATCAAATGCAACATTATTTTATCAAATATAGCTACTGATCAATTAAAAATGAAGACTACAACATTAATTTTGCCAACTAAGATTTCTTTACATTCTCTCTCTACCTTTCCATATTAGATACAAGTTCCAAATTCCAGAAATTAACTTTCTGCACTTGCCATGTTGGCAGGAAATAAGCACACAATTGGGGATCAATCGTGAAATAAAAACAAAATTAACATGCATATACTAACATTTTTCTTTTATTTTAACTTCTTCCTTCACACTGTGAGATGTATCAATTTTTTTTTGTATTTGTTGCATCTGTTACATCATTTAATTAGTGTTTAGTAATAAATTTATAGCTGTCAGAAAACAGATTACCAAAGCAAAAATCAGTAACCTGTTTAAACTATCTACAAGATGAATAATTTCTTAAGCAAAGGTACAGAGATTGTCTTTAAGTGAGAGTTTTAAGTAACAGAAGATCAGTTTCATATTTCAGACAGAAAGTTTGTACTTGAGCAAGCTTGAACACAACTACTACATTAGTAGCCAATTCAGTATTAATATTTAAAAGTTCTTTGGAAGGAAGGTTTGAAAATGGCCACTAGCAAAATCAAGGGTACTGTCTCAAAAAGATGAACTAACATGGTCGCCAATGATGCTCAGAAAGTCTCAGAATTCCCATTGTAAATGAATGCAGAGAGAGGACGACCACACAGTATTTTACTTGCTGGATGTAATCTTATTGAGGTTGTGGGCTAAAAAAATCCTTGGTTAAAAAATGAAAGCATGTCAGAACCATACCCCCAGGTCATTTTTTGATATAAAAATCAGAAAATGCAGGCCACTTTAATGATGCAGGGATTAGTACCGTGGATGTTTTTCACATGTTCAAAGTGGTTGTAGCCCCTCAGCTCTATGGTCTTTAAATTCACTCCCATTATTCCACTTTTGGTGCAATTTTTTATTCTTGCTATGTTGGCATAGTTTTCTCTATGTTCTGTAACTTTTCAGTCCCTCAAGAATATGCTGCGTAGATTGACTGATTGATTAGAGAAAGTGTTCATATGTTTGCATTAAGTATTTCTCACTTGCAAAAAAGGCCTTTGGCTGTCTAGTTGCTTCAAACCAGCCTCACAGATCACATCATTACACTGCCCTTTACCATCTAACCTGGATTGAAATGCCTAACTTACTTTCTCTCAATCAACTAATAGTTGCCTATTCTGTCATTCATAAACCAGACTACTGTCCAGCTCTATCTTAGTCCTCTCAACTGTCCCTGATTTTCAGGGACGTCCCTGATTTTGACTCAGATTTTAGCTTTGTCCCTCTTAATCCCTCCTAAAACTAGTGACTTTTGAAGGAAAGGTGGTGAATTACACTTAATGAATAATGACAATAATTAAGAATTATAGACTTCTTTTACTTCATAAAATGTGTATTAATTCATATGCTCTGATTCTGTCAATGTTTCAAGTTATTAGCACCAATATTTAAAAAGTGTCCCTGATTGCCCTTGATTTTTTCTTGACTTGTCCCTGATTCTGTTGAAATTTGTCCCCGATTGGTTGAGAGGTCATATTATTCAACCCTACACCAATATCATTTCACTCAGGTCAGCAGATAAAATATTGCTCAAAGTTATCAAAACCCATAACTTTCATGTTGACTCTGTACAGCCACACAATAGCCAAATTCTGGAATTCTCTTCCCCAGCATATTCTATCCATGCCTTATACTCAGAACTTAAAATGGCTCCTAAAATAATATTTCTCAAATCATTGGTTATGCTCCTGTATACCCTCTGGCTAAGTTATTCCTACCCTTCTTCACTGTCTACTAATACATTCTCTCTCTTAGCCTATTGTTATCTTCGAAATTCTGATTTCTGTCTTCAAACATTACATTAATACTTTTCTAAAAAAAAAACAAAACAAAAAAAACAACTTTTCTGATTCTTAATTTGATGTTCTAGACTTTTAAATTGTTATTTCAGATTTTACTGTGTGTGTGTGTGTGTGTGTGTGTGTGTGTGTGTGTGTGTGTGTGTGTGTGTGTGTGTGTGTGTGTGTGTGTATGCGTGTATGCATGTAATTTTTTTAATCTCTGTTTTAATTGTATGTAAACTTTAAACTTTTTTATCATGTTTGTACCCCTGCTTTATCTTATTGTACTATTTATATTTCTGTAACTTTTTGTAACTTTCTTGGAGCTTTTCTCCCCGGGCCTCCACTGAAAACAGGCTATTGGCCCAGTTGGACACTACCCAGTAGTCAAATGTAAATAAATGCATAAATAGTTAAAATGAATTAAAAACTAGCCTGATATATTGTATGAAAGGTTCTTTATGTCTTTATTTGTCTACTGTGCATCTGTGAGCAAGTCACAGATAGTGTCCCTAGGTCATCCCTGAAAAGTACCTGTGCCTGGTGGAGCTAGTGAATTTGTTAACCAACAGAAATAAGTAAAATGCTCTGTTTTTTTCAGTATGGGATAGTTGTCTCAGGAAGGTGGTTTGTTTCATGTAACATCAACCTCTGTTGTCTTAAGATCAGTGAAGAGGTGTAGTTTGGCTTCACAGATTGGGGCACATTATTTGAAGAAATCATTGTTGCCCATGCTATTATGGTCACATTAGTAAATTTGTACCATTTTCTCTTTCAGCTCCAAAGCTTAAAAAACTGGAAAGCAAGGATGTATTTGAGGGAAAAAATCTGAGCTTGACATGTGAAGCAAGTGGTGGACATCCACGACCAGAATTCCGGTGGTACAAAGATGAGAAGGCGATCCAAGCTGAGAACTCTGACGATATCACAATAAAGAAATACAAGTAAGTGTTAGAGAAGATGCTTACCAGACTAACAGATAATGGGCGTTCTATCATCTTGTCATTCTGTTGTCGAGACTCAACTATAGTAGAGTTTCTGCTGACTCCGTGTTTACTTGTTATACAAAGGCAACTGTGTAGTACCTATTAGTCCATTCAAAGGGAAACTGAACATTTATTTCACTTGTTTCTGCATAAATATTTCATGATTAAAACTGAACATTTATTTCACTTGTTTCTGTATAAATATTCCATGATTATTAGAACTGATGAAAATACATATTGAGGGGAGCACAGTAGAGCAATAGCTAGCATTTCTGTCCCTATTGCTTGACTCACTAGTTTGGTTCTTGTTTGGGTGTACTTTGTACAGAATCTATTTGTACTTTCTTCATCTGAGTTTTAAGTGGTTGGTCCAGTTCCTCCCACAGTCCATGCTGAAATTGCCTATAGATGTATATAGAGTGTTTGTGTGTGTGTGTGTGTGTGTGTGTGTATATATATATATATATATATATATAAATATATATATATATATATATATATATATATATATATAGTGTGTGTGTATGTGCACGTGTGCACAAGTCCAGCAACATGCTAGTGTTGTATCCAGCACTAGTTTCTCTGTCTTGTGCCCATTAAGTTTTAGATGGGCTCCAACTTCCCATGACCCAGATTTGGATGAAGCAGGTGGTTTGCACAACAAATGGAATATGGTTCGTTGTTTTTTAAACTTGGTTTTATTACATTTGCCTTTGTCATAACATTGTCTTCAAAGCAGTGTTGATTTTACTTTGTGTAGTTTTCATACAGTGTAGCCAAGGGGCCGTCTGTTGTGGAGGATGCTTACTAGTTCCCTTTATGGTCAGCATTCACCGGTAATTTACTGCTCACAAAAAGGGTGAAATGCTTTTGCATTTATTGCATTGTATTTTTTTTTTTTATTCCATTGTATGTCTTTGGTATTGTACAGAAAAATGAACAGCAACATAAATGACATAATGAACCTATGTTTTCAGTGGTTACCAGTATTGTTCATCTGTTTCTCTTTACCAGCAGCATCATCATAAGGAAATGTCATTTAAACTGAACTAAACTGAACTGTTTCTTGGGAATCTGCACATATTTTATATGGCACTGCATTATTTGATAAGTTTGCTACACAAAATATATTCTATGTTTACTCTAAATCCTGTTGAAATGGAATAGTTACCTAATTGTTTACTGAATAGTGTGCTGTATGTCTCTCTGCTGTAAAAGGGGATTGTGGTCTTCTCACTTCTTTATCTGACGGTTTCCTCTGTACTTTAAGTGCTAGCCACAAAGTTTTCAGAATTCATTTTTTGCTCAATTTCTGAGTGACTTGGTTGGCTACAGTCACCTGCGTTAGAAGCTGAAATTACATGCAGACTTGCAGTACTGTATTTTATTCTTTTGTTAAGTGCAAACTTCCAGTTTTAAAAGTACTGTATTTTATTTTTTTTTGTTACCTAATTGTTTCACTGAATAGTATGCCGTGTGTCTCTCTACAGTTAGTTCCCCACCCACCTTCCTGTTCTTGTTTTGGTGTTAGTGTTGGTGGCCCTCCTGTACGTCTCTATTTGAACACTCCTCCTGGATCCATCTCATTTGCTCACTTAACTGAGTACAGTGAGATCATTTTCTGAGTCTAGTGTTCACTCACTTAATACAGAGAGAAGATTTGAGAAGGCCAACCCACTTAGGTTCTTTCTTCCTCTCTCCTTGCACTTTACTAACAAAAAAATGCACTTTATTCATCTGCTTTTACTGTATTTGTGTTTCCTCCTACTTTATTTCGCTTTTGCCTCTTCTTAAAAGTACTCAATTTTATTTATTCTGCTGCATTTATTACTGCTTGGTAGTAGCCTGATTAAATTGTAACTGTTATTCTAAGTCTTTTGGTTTAAGCACTTGGGCTTCATACTAATTATTTTACATTAAGAAGGTTTGTGATCGCACTGTTGTGGCAGGACAGAAAGCGTATATCCTTCTAAGCTGGAAATTGCTGATCGAAGGCTCAATGTCTGCTATTCTAAAAGTGCATTAGTTCTGGTTTAAGCACTTGGGCTTCAGGCCAGTTATTCTACATTAAGAAGGTTTGTGGTCTGCACGCTTGTGGTAGGAGAGGCTGGATTCTGCCCTTCTAAGCTGGGAATTTCTGGTCACAGAATTTATTGTGCCTGCTTATTTGGACTGTTTCTTTCTGAAATTGGTGTGCCTTGTTGCTGTAGCATAGACCAGACTCAGGCCTGCTGAATCTAGCTTTGTTTGTATAACTTGATCACTAATGCAGGCTATCTTTTTTTGGAAAAGGTTCCATTGCACCCTAGTGGCAGGAGTGTGAAGTTAGAACTTGTCTGATTTGAAGACTGCTGGAACAGGGCTTAATTTTGAGCTTTTTCTGGTTAATTTGGTAACTTGTTTAAATCAGTTCATTTTCTATTGTTTTACGTATACAACAACAAGCAGCACTGAGACCAAGGCCAAGGCAGGTTTGTTCCACTACCACTTCTCAACACAAAAGTTTGTTTGTTGCAACACCTACAGGTGTTTGCTTACGATTGTACTCCACATGCAAAAAAGCACAGCAAGACACTTGGTTGAGCAGCCATAAGATAAATGTTTCAAATGTATTGTCTTCCCAAGCACAACGTATATAATCAGCTCTACTTGAATATCGGCAAGTGTAGTTCACCTTCGTTACCATAGACGACAACTCATTAAAACCATCAAGTATTTATTCACATCGAACAATAACTTAAAAATAAAAACAAAAATAAAAAACAAACAGGACAAAGGATATGCGCTTTCAGGTCTCCTCAATGACCCTTCATCAGATCCATGTGTACTGTGCAGTTAGTGCCTGTTTAAAAATTGCTCTCTACCAATAGAGTGCTAGATAACGGGTGATGTCACATCACACAAATCTTCTCAAACCACGCCTCTTCAGTGCTGGTTTCATGGGAAATGTAGTGTTCAGTCCCGGTCTTCTATGAGCTTGTAGTTTTCCAATCCAATACATTTCTTCCTGCTCCAGTCTGTTATTATTGTCACCTCCCCTTTCCGAGGTTAGAACAATTCTAAGCACTCTGAACTTGAAATTATGTCCTTCATTGTCCCTGACATGTTTGGCAATAGAATTCTTATAATCTTTGAGTCTGATGTCACTTATATGCTTGGATAGTCTCTCCTTAAATTGTCTTACTGTCTTTCCAACATAGAAATGGTCACATAATGAACATGTGGCCAAATATACTATATTTTTTGTGTTACAATCAGCATAGAAACTACAGGTGTATTTCTTTTTGGTAATGGGATGCTCAAAACTGTTCTCTGTGCATATATACCTGCACATAGTACATCTTCTACATGGAAATGTCCCTCTTCTATCAGAGTTGACATGTGGTACTAAGTAGTCTTCTTTGCATAACCTATTTTTCAGATTACTTGCATTCCTGTAACCAAACGTAGGTACTTCTCTAATCACTTCTTTGCATTCTTCACTTGACAATAGTATCTTCCAGTTCCTTCGAATAATATTACATATCCCCTCAGTATCTGTTGTATGTGTGAGAATCATTTTAACTTCTCTTTGCTCATTCCTATTGTTTCTTGAAGGTGCACCATTTTGTTTTCCTTTCAGGTATGGCTTACCTCTCGTTTCCCTTTCCAACAGCACATTGTGTCTCACTCTCACTATCTCTTCCTCTCTGTATCCTCTCGCCTCCAAGTGTTCAGACATATCATTCATAGCTCTGTCAAGGGTTACATCATTCGAATGTATCCTAGATGTTCTAAGGAATTGACCTCTCATAACATTTCTGTATGTATATTTTGGATGCATGCTGTTCCTTGGTAGTATATTGTTCTTCCAACATTCTTTTTAAATAGGCTGGTTTCTATGTTCCCTTCTTCATCTTGTAGTATTCTCACATCCAAAAAGTCCATTTGACTTTCATTACTCAGAATAGTAAACTCCAAAAAGTTGGTTCTGTTCTCTAAATATCTATGGAAATTGTTGAGCTGTATGACATCACCTTCCCATAAAATATAAATATCATCCACAAATCTCTGGTATATCTTTAGGCATTTATTCCAAGGATTATTTTGATATATGACTTTATCTTCCCATTGCGCCAGCACTATGTTAGCATAGCTGTTGACGCATGGCATACCCATTGCCACACCACATAGTTGTATATAGAATTTACTGTTGAAAATGAAGACATTGTTCTCAAGTATCTCATTAGCTCACATATAACTGTGATTGTATTTTCTTCATAATCTCCTTTATTCAACATGAATTCTCTTAATGCGGCTATGACATAGTCATTGGGAATGCTTGTAAATAAACTCTTGATATCCATACAGACCATTAAGTGTTTCTTCTTGTCTTTTTTGTTCTTCATATATACACTTAATTTCTCAATAAATGCTGCCGTATCTTTCAGAACCGCTGGTGCTTTTACTAGCTGTTTCTTGATATGGTTCTCCACATATATAGAGGCTGGCTCAGTAATCCATCCTGCCCCTGCCACAATAGGTCTCAATGGTGGTCTCTCTGGATTCTTGGGTATTTTAGGAAGGCATTTGAATGCCGGAGTCAATGGAAACTCCACCTGCAGGTAATTACATAGCTCAACTGATATTTGACCTCTTTCTTTCATTTCTTCTATGTGCAGCCTCATCTTCATTTTGATCTTCTCTAGGTCACAGTGGTTTATTTCTTTATATGTGGAATCATCCTGTAATAGGATTGTTACTTCCTCTATATATTTATCACTGTCCATTAGGACCACGCCTCCCCCTTTGTCAGCAGGTCTAATTGTTAGACTCTTATTTTCCTCTAATTCTTTTAGAGCCTGTCTCTCTTCCTTTGTAATATTGAAGGACCTTTTTTCTATTGTTCTGTATATATTCCAAGATATCTTTTTCACAGACATTCAGGAAAGTATCCATGACTGCACTATTCTGTGGTACAAAACAACTTGGTTTCTTGAATAGGTCTAATTCCATTCCTTTATTATTCTTATACATGATGTTTATCGTGCATACAGATGCAGTCATAACAGATGGGTTATCCTGCCGTCAGGCGGGTCCTCGGTCGGCTGAATTCCAAAGTCTAGGTCCGGCGTCGGTTGTCGTCGCTTCTTCCCTGACGTCAGTGCGGCAGGGGTATAAAAGAGGCAGCCGACGCCATATTCTTCTGTCTTTCTTGCTGCGCGGTGCCCGAAGCAGAAGCAGTTCGCAAGTGCCGGTCAGCCAGCTCCTGAGATTTATGAAAGTATTTCAGCCGAAGTCTTCTTGAAAGCTAAGTACCCCGTTGGGGAAACTTTTCTTGCCTCAGACCGATGCCAGACAAAGTTAATAATTGCATTTCTTGTGGGAAGCAAATACCACATAAGGATTTCCACTCTTTCTGTATACCTTGCTTAGGCCCAGACCACAATGTCTCGGCCTGCCGTTTCTGTGCTACATTAAATAAATGCACTATTAAGCATCGGGCGGAGTTCGCCCTTCACTTTTTCGGCAAAAAATGTAATTATATTATGTCGTCGGATACTCCGACTCCAGTTTTGAGCAAAAAACGCAAAGATAAGGACCGACATACGAGGTCCGCACCACCTACTGAAACCATGCTAAGGCCGACTCCCGGTTCTCCGGTACTCAGTGAGGCACCTACGCAGCCCCTGACTACCGATGACAATGCATTACCGGTGTCTTCAGTACCCGAGGTTGCAGGCTCCTCGGCCCCCATTCCTACTACAGATCCCGACGCCACTCCTGGGGGGGAAACTCAGAATTTAGACAGGCCTGCCATTTCTCAAGGGGTCTTCAGGCCTTCCTCCTTCTCTATTAAAGCCTTCACTAAATCTAAAGCAGCCATGAAAACCAAAACAGGTTCCTCAGACCCCCTCTCAAGGCACCATGCCTAAAAAACAGATGCTTAAAATGGCTGAGGATTTGATTACTCTTATCAGGGGTTTTCAACCCCCCTGTGACAAAAGGCCCAGATTAGAGGAAGACTACCCTTCCTCAGATCAAGCTTCTATTACCTCAGAACTATCTGAGGACCAGGATTATGCCTATTCTTCATTCGAAGACTCTGATGCAGAGGAGTCTATTCCCTCGGTCTCCCCCCCTGAGGACTTCTCTTTTGGGGAAACCCTGCATACTTTGAGGGAACACTTTCATCGGGAAGGCCAAGATTACTCCGACTCCAAGAAAAGGCTCAGGGAATTTCTTCTGCTCCCCCAGCATAGGCCTCTGGCTAACCCTCCTGTTTTAGATATATTGGATGATGTGCACACAGAAGCCAGCCTTAATTCAGATTCTTTGCCTCCAGCTCCTGTTAAACCAGACAGGTATTACCGGGTTCTGATTCCCACCAGTTTCTATACAAAAGCCATACTGCTGACCCAGAAACAATTTCACAGGGTCCCAAGGGAATTAAGGCCTCTACTGCTAAAAACCCATTACCTTCAGAGAGAGATTCCAGAGCTTTAGAAAGGTGGGGGAAAAAGGTGTACACCTCGGCCACTTTAACCATGAGGGCATTAAACTGTCAGTTCCATATGTTAAAGTATCAACAGTTTTTGATATCTCAGCTGAAAAGCAAGATGACGCAACCAGAACAACCAGATTTAAAAGAGTTGCAGGATTTGTTGCATGGTGCAGAGCAAGTGGGTAAACATACCTTGCAGTGTGGTTTTGATGCTTTAGAGGCCTCATGTAGAGCTGCTGTTACGGGGTCTGTTATACGTAGGCATGCTTAGCTCAAAGAGCAAACCTTACCAGATCATGTCAAAGCTAAATTATTAGATGCACCTCTTCAAAAAGATGTATTGTTTGGTGTTAAAGCTGAGGAGGTGCTAAAGAAAATGGAGGAAAAAGCGAAATCAATGCAAACAGTGAAAGATTTCCTGCAGGTACAGCCTCCACGTTTCAGCAGAAACTGGCCTTCAAAAAATTGGTCCTTTCCAGCCACGGACAGACCTCAAAGGGGCAGATACAGGCGCCCAAGGGGTAGAGGGCAACCTCAAGGATCTTTCAGAGCCAGACAGTGGCAAGCACCAACCCCAAGAGGTGCAGAAGATAGATCACAGTCTTTTAGAAAACAGACACAATGACTTCCCCCTACACCTGCCAAGCAAAGCTTTAATGGCAGCACCTTTGGGCGGAAAACTGACATTATTCTCAAAAAATTGGCATATTGTTACAAAAGGCAAATGGATTCTGGACATTATAGACAGAGGCTACAGGTTCCACTTTCACACCCTTCCAAAATGAGAGGCATGCCAAACCTGCCACAAAATCAAAGGGCAGAGGCACAAAAACAAGTTTCAGCTCTCATGGACATGAAAGCAATTCAAGAGGTACCTGCAAAAGAACAAGGTCAAGGGTTTTATTCCAGACTATTCCTGGTACCAAGGAAAGACAAAGATTGGAGGCCTATCTTAGACCTATCCATCCTAAACACATATCTACAGGTGCCAAAATTCAAGATGCTCACATTACAGCAGCTTCTTCCCATGCTGGGCAAGGAGTCTTGGCTGGTAACATTGGACCTCAAGGAGGCATACCTGCATGTCCCTATCAGACAAGATTGCAGAAGATACCTCAGATTTCTTGCAGGTTCAACCCATTACCAATCCTCTGCATTGCCCTTTGGCTTATCTACTGCGCCCAGAGTATTTACGAAATGCCTGGCATCAGTAATCGCCTTCTGCAGACTACAAGGGATACAAATATACCCGTATCTGGATGACTGACTGATCCAAGCGGAAAAGCAAGGACAATACTACTGCAGCACCTGGCATTTGTAATAAAACTGTTGAACTTCCTGGGATACACAGTCAACAAAAAGAAATCAAAACTAATACCCTCTAAACAAATAATTTTCCTGGGTGCCATCTTGGATACAACCACCCAGATGGCCTACCTCACGCCAGACAAGCAAGGGCAACTGTCTCAATACTTCAGAAAAATGGCAACTTAAACCAGGCTAACTGCAAGGAAAATCCTGCAGGCTCTGGGATTCATGGCATCTTGCATCCTACTAATCCCATGTGCAAAGCTGCATATGAGGAAACTTCAATGGTACCTGAAAAACTTATGGTCTCAACACAGCCACAGCTTGGAAGCAATTATAGCACTCATTCCATGCCTTCAAAAGGAATTTTTGTGGTGGACTCAAGCTTGCCAAAGAAACACAGGTCTTCCTTTCTGTGTACCTCAAGCAACTCAAATCATCACAACAGACGCCTCAGACTACGCCTGGGGAGCACATATGACAGATCAGTGCATTCAGGGAAAATGGACCCGAAAAGAGAAGCACCTTCACATCAACTAAAAGGAAATGCTAGCCGTGCAAAAGGCTATTATTATGACCTTCAAAGACCTACTGCATCCAGGCCAGCTATTGATAAGGACAGACAACACCACAGTGATGTGGTACATAAACAAACAGGGGAACTCATTCATACCCCCTGTGCAGGCAAGCCATGACCCTATGGAACACAGCACTGGAATTGCAAATTCAACTACAGGCACAATTCCTGCCAGGGAAGGAAAACACACTGGCAGACAACCTAAGCAGAAATATGACAGATCCACACGAATGGAAGTTGCATCCTCAAGTTTTCACAAAGATAACTCAGGCATGGGGACAGCCAGACATAGATCTCTTTGCTACCCACAGAAATTGCCAGTTGAAAAAATTTTGTTCAAGGACCTATCATCCACAGGCCTGGAAAGTGGATGCACTTTCCTTCAATTGGGCAACATTGACAGTCTATGCCTTCCCGCCTCTTCCTCTGCTGCCCAAAGTTCTATTAAAAGCCAGAGCAGAGAGGCTGAAAATGATTCTCATTGCTCCAGACTGGCCAAGACAACACTGGTATCCGCTCCTGAAGAGCCTGACACATTCCCACCATGGATCCTACCTCTAGTCCCTCTTCTGTTGTCCCAGCACAACTGCAAAACCCTGCACAGCAATCTCAAAACTCTAAATCTAGCTGCATGGAGAATTCCTTGATTTCCCAACAGTTTCTCCTCTCCAAGGAGGTGCAGGATGTCATCTTGGAGGCCAGAAGACCCTCTACTAGAAAGGCCTACTCCGCCAAATGGAAACGATTTTGTGCCTGGAATCAAGAAAAGGGACAGAATCCTTGGGTAATAAATATACCTCAAATTTTACAGTACCTAGCTGAGATGTTAAACAATGGACTTTCCGTCTCCTCCATCAAGATCCACGCTTCAGCCATTTCTGCACAATACAACACAGATCCTCCTTTATTCTCTCACCCTCTCTTAAGGCAGTTCCTCAGAGGGGCAAAGAATATAAAACCCCGAAGGAAACCACCAGTCCCTGCTTGGGACCTCAACTTTGTATTGGAAAAGCTGACCCTTCCTCCCTTCAAGCCAGCTTCTTCAACAGAGTTACAGCATTTGTCATGGAAAGCAGCCTTTCTTCTGGCTATCACCTCAGCACGCAGGGTTTCGGAGCTACAGGCCCTCATGGCTGTGCAACCATTCATCATTTTCCATCAGGACAGAGTTTCCTTACGAACCAACCCTACCTTTATGCCAAAGGTAGTATCCAGTGTAGCTTATCCACTTACCTACCTTTTATACTAATCCACAAAACAAAGGGGAAAGACTACTACATTCCTTGGACATTCACAGACAACTTTGTTACTATTTGGACAGAACAAAGCCATTCAGAAAATCTGAGCAACTCTTTGTGTCCTATGCAGCAGGTGCTCAGGGAAAGGCTATTTCCAAACAGACAATTTCAAAGTGGATAGCCCACTGCATATGCTTTTGTTACTCATTTCATGGAAAAACTGTGCCTGCATTCATCAGATCCCACTCCACCAGAGCCACAGCTACCTCTGCAGCCTTCCACAGGGGGGTCCCTACCAAGGACATTTTGGAAGCAGCCACCTGGAGTTCAGTGCACACTTTCTCCAAGCACTATCACCTCCCACTATACTCAAAATCTAGAGCGGGCTTTGCCACAGCAGTCCTGCAGGACATCCTAGCCCCTCCTAGTACCACTTAGTGCCTACCACCCTTACTTAGCTTTGGGATTCTACCCATCTGTTATGACTGCAGCTATATGCACGATGAACATAGTACAGTTTTGTACCTACCATAAATGTAGATGTTCGAGTGCTCATATAGCTGCAGTCCAGGTTTCCCTCCCTCCATCCCCTCTTAGGACAGGCCTTATGACAAACACTTTTCATATAACCTTTTTGGGTTATTCTTTTATGGTGTATTTGCTTGCAACTACTGTTTGTGATTTATCAACATTGCATCTTTGCATAACATTATGTTTGCCTTCCTTCTGGGGGCACCTGACATCTGGGGCAAGAAAGACTGAAGAATATGGCGTCGGCTGCCTCTTTTATACCCCTGCCACACTGACGTCAGGGAAGAAGCGACAACAACCGACACCGGACCCAGACTTTGGAATTCAGCCGACCGAGGACCCGCCTGACGGCAGGATAACCCATCTGTTATGACTGCAGTTGTATGAGCACTCGAACAACTACATTTATGGTGGGTACAAAACTGTACTTTTTTGGCATAACATCTCGTCGAAACACCTTCAGGCTCAGTATTGCTTCATTCTCTTCCATACCTCTTGTAGGTATAAATTTGAGGCCCTTGTTAAGAATACTCTTATGTGCATTATTTAACTGAAAGGATGACAAATTAAAAACCAAACTATCATTAATTTCTTCATTTATTTCTCTTCCACATACGACCTTCTCCTTTTTCTCCCCCTGCTTAGTGATCTCATTTCCTTTCTGCTTCTCACCTCTCTTATTCTTAGAGGAAAAACTGGAAAACCCATATCTTTTACCACAGCTTTTGATATGGCACCTGGTCCATTGTTTCTGCCCTCTCTCTTTTCATTATCAATCGTTATTCCTTGTTTCTTATTAATCATGGGCATGATTTCTTGATGGAATGTATCTTTCGGCTCTTCAGCCCTTTCATCATTCTCTCTTCGTCTATTGTGATTCATTATTCTATCTTTATTTGTCTCCTATAATGATTGATAATGTTCACCTGTGAGAGAGAGGAGCTTTGAGCAGCCTATCTGTCCCTGGAGGAGTGATATCAGCCCAGAAATTAGTAGTTTATTGGCCATTTTGGGCTAAATTCTATCCTTCATTTCCCTACTATAAAAAACACATTCGCTCGGTTTTAGCACCGGTTAGCTAGGGTACAACTATTCCCAGCTCCACAAAGTCTCCTCTTCAATTTTTCCCTTGGAACTAGACAAACTGTCAACTTAAGCACTCAAACCATTCATTTCTCAGCCTGGCACTTGCTCAAAACTCATAACAAGCACTTATAAACCCTAGCACTAGACCCCCCCCATACTGTACAGAAGGACAAGGCTCTCTATTCGACCTTACCAGCCAGTCAGTAAAACAGTTCACTATACCTATCCAGGCATGTCTAAAGGGCAGTTTCAGGTGTACTCTCCAGTCCAACTGGTGAATCTGGGCATTTTGAGGCAATGTTACAACTGCCTCATGTACACAGACAACCATCTCCTCCTTCCACCAAACACTTATACATGCGAGAGATGCAATTATACAGCCAAACTGGAGGCTAAGCTCTCTCAACCCAAGACTGGATCAGACAGTCAAGAGGAGAAGGGAAATACTTGCATCACATCACCAGTCTCACATAGACCCATTAAACCAGCACCGGCAAAAAACACACATAAATACACAAAAACATACTCGGAACGTCTAAATAAAAGTCTGCAATATCAAAAGAGACATCCAAAGCAGGCATTCAAGCAACCTCCACCCCCAACACAAACCATGAAACACATACTTCACAAAACCAGTGTGCCATGCAATTACAGCCCTTAAGGCAAAATAACATACCACACACACTAGTAATAGGTGACTCTATAGTCAGGCACACTGACGTCCCACTCACTAGGCTGAACAAGGAGAAGGTTACTGTTAGCTGCCTGTCGGGTGCCACGATCCGCCACATAACACAAGCACTCAGGTCACTCCAGAACAATTACAAATACGACTCTGTCATTGTTCATGTTGGTGTGAATGAACTGAGCCATACCTCCCTGGACTACATGAAAAGAGACATGGAAGAGCTCTCTGATCACTTAGCCCAGGCCGGTATGACCCTAACCCTGAGTAGCATCCTGTCTTCACCAACAATGATACCACTGTATAAAGAAAAAATGATCAATTTCAACAATTGGCTAAGTTTCTGGTGTTATTCAAAGGGGATCCAGTGTCTGTCTGCCTGGGATGACATGCTCAACAAGCCACGCTGCTTCGCTAGAGACAGCTTGCACCTGTCACACTTAGGCTTTCAAATACTGGCCAAGGCTCTTGCCACCCCCATAGTGCCTTTTTTAGGCAAGGCTCAAAAGACAAACCCACTGCCGTAAATAACACAAGTAACAAAAACTGAGGGTAATGCTACTCAATGCCAGAAGTCTAAACCTCAAAATGCACACACTCTAGGCACTCCTCAGTATGGAGAAAATCGATATATGTGCAGTAACAGAAACCTGGTTTAAGGCTCTAGAGAGCACCCCAGCACTACCAGGCTACAACTCATACCATACATTTCAGCCACAGAACCTGGACCGAAATACAAAAGGTGGGGGCGTGTCCATATTCATCAAGGATACCCACACCTCCAGGTTAATGGCACAGCACGATGCTTCAGAGATTATCCACGTGCAACTAACAACGGGAAAAACTGCAATTCAAATTGTAGCTTGCTACAGATCATCCACCATGTCCCAGGACCCCCATTTCGCATTTCTGGAAACACTAGGAAACATAAAGGTCCTACCAAACACCCTAATATTGGGTGATTTCAATTGCCCAAACATTAACTGGGAGAACTACTGAAGTACTAACTCCCTTGCCCAACATTTCCTAGAATTTATAAACTCAAACGCCCTGGATCAACAGGTCAACACTCCCACCAGAGGTGACAACATATTGGACCTGGTCATCACCAACATGGGTGACCGGTGTTCCACACCGGAGGTCAACCACTTCCTGGTTAGATCTGAGCATAAATAAATCACTCTGGATATCCACATTCCACCCCCGGTCAAGGAAACCACCATGAAAAGCTTTTCAAAAGCAAACTTCACATTATTTAAAACTGAGGTGGAAAGTTTCAAAGCCCCATGCTAAAGGATAAAGCTGTCCAAGCTGCAAAATCCTTTACTAATGCATTCTACAGGCACCTACAAGATTGCATGGATTGTGCTATCCCAAACAAAACTAAGACTCACTCCTCCAAGAAAAGGAAACCAGTCTGGTGGACCCCTGCCATAAACAAGTTATACAACAGAAGGAGGAAACCAGTACAGAAAAGAGTATAATCCCAAAAAGGGAAGACATCCTTGTTGAGTATCGGCAAGAAACTACGATCCCTTATAAAATAATCCAAGGCTAGCTTCAAAAGAAAAATTGCCAAGGACCCCAAAGATAACCACAAGGCATTCTTTAGTTATGTCAAGAATCTTAAGTGGCAGTGCTCAAATCTGCTCAGAGTTGGTGCAGAATGGCACAAAATACACTGAACCAACTGATATCACCAACATCCTGGCAGACAGGTTCACTGCAAACTTCACCCCCCCAAAAGGGCCCATAACTATACCAGAAGAATGTAGAGACCCTGAAATCACAGACGCTCAGGTTAAAATGGCCCTCTCCAAAGTAAAAAAACACAGCATCAGTGGGACCGGACGGTGTCCCAGGCTGTGTCCTACACAAGCTCAAAGATGAACTAACCCCTCACCTAAACACACTGTTCAAACTCGGCCTCTCCACAGGCTACATACCCATAGAGTGGCGCACAGCAATGGTTATTCCACTCCACAAAGGTGGAGCCATAACAGATCCCGGGAACTATTGCCCTATAAGCCTGACTAGCTTGGTCTGCAAGGCTATGGAGTGCATCATCATGGAGTCATTGGGAACCTCGAAACCCTGGACCCTACCCAATTCGGCTTTAAGGGCAGATCATGCCTCCTAAACCTGGTGGACTTCTTTGAGACAGTTTCCAAGGCTATAGACGAGGGAAAGGTGGTACACACAGCCTACCTAGATATCGCAAAGGCCTTCGACACCAATCCCCATTCTGGTATTATAGACAAGCTCACCAGCCTGAACATAGAACCCCTATGTCACAAGATGGGTTGCCAACTGGCTCACGGACAGAACCCACATGGTGAGAGTTGCGGGAGCTAGGTCCGACTCTAAACCGGTTACAAGTGGTGTTCCCCAGGGCTCAGTCCTAGGACCCCTCCTGTTCGGCATATACTTCACA
Source organism: Protopterus annectens (assembly GCF_019279795.1). Lineage (NCBI taxonomy): Eukaryota > Metazoa > Chordata > Ceratodontiformes > Protopteridae > Protopterus > Protopterus annectens. The sequence continues at coordinate 216,886,708 of NC_056751.1, forward strand.
GAGGTACAGGCAAGCACAGGAGGACTATGGCTGACCAAGTTTGCAGATGACTGCAAACTAGGGGCTATAATTGACTCTCCGGCTGACACAGACATCCGCCAAAAGGGTCTCACTTAGACGGATACCTGATATCAAAATCATGGCCTCAAAATAAATGCCAAAAAGTGCATAGTCATCCCCTTTGGAAAAAACAAAGTACTCACAAACTACCACGTAGGTGGTAGTCCCCTAAATACAGACGATGTAATAAGGGATCTGGGGACCCAAGTAGATAGTAATCTCTCCTTTGATAATTACATGCCAGAGTGGTTAGAAAATCCTTCAGTGTGGCTCACCTAATCACAAAAGGGTTCGCATCCAGATCAAAAGAGGTCATGGTGCCCCTCTACTCATCATTCATCAGACCCATCATAGAGTACAACGCTCCATTTGGGATGTACCTTACAAGACACCTGCAGCAGTTGGAAAGACCACAGAAGTACCTCACCAAGAGGATCACTGGCCTCAAACAGATGCCCTATGCAGCTCGACTGAAGAAACTCCAGCTGTACTCTGTTGCATACCGCCTACTCAGAGGTGATCTCTGCCAGACTTACAAGGCCATGTCCAACCCAGAATTGATGGACATTCTCCACCTAAAGAAAACCATATCCTCTCAAGCCACATGCTCTAGGGATCTAAACCCCACCACAACAATTAAATAGGACATGCTGCAGGGATAGATTACTGTCCCATAGACTTCCCATGCTTTGGAACAAGATTCCAATCTACATTAGGCAGAGCTCCTCACCAACACTCCAAGAGAAACCTTGACGAGTGGATGGGAAACAGAAAGTTTACCCCAGGTTCACTTCAGTGGCTCTGCTGGACAGAGGCACAAGGAACTAATCTAAGGGTGCGGCGAAAGCCAACACATTCTGACTAGGTTTATAAATGCCTTCAGGCAGATAGCCTAGTACCTACCTATGGCAACAGCTGTACCTGTTATTCAAAACCAAGTTGCATCACTTCCTGTTTAAAAATATTTTTTTTTTATACAATAAAAATACGATTTATATAAATTTTGTATTTTTATTGTTTGGAAGTATTTTTATAAGTGTATTCTTTATTTTAAACAGGAAGTGATGTAATTTGCATTTAACAGGAAGTAATGCAACTCGATTTGATTGTAAATGGCTTATAAAACTAGAGTAATGCTTCAGTCTGTTTGTTCTGATAAGTCTGCTTTGGCAGACAAAAGTGCTAAACAGAGTTATTAAACCATTTTTCAACATTGAGCGGTTTTGATTCCCTGGTATAGCAGTTGTCATTGAACTGTTCATTTCAGGAAGATTTATTTGAATAATTATTATTTTTTTTTTTTATATTGCTAGTTTGTTTCTGGATATTTCCATATGAAAGTCTGCTTCAGATGCTATTAATGCATATAATTGAATTGGAGATATAGTGGTGATTAATGCTTCCTCACTGTATGAAAACCTTTTGAGACACTGTTGCTCTCTGAAACTCCTCAGTCTGACGTTTCAATTAAACCTGGAGAAATCATCTCTCATCCCTTTCCACAGAATAGACTTTTTTTCTGGGATGTCTTCTGAATACATCCATAGGAAAGGCTTTTCTTTCTGTGGACAAATTAGGACTGTACAAATAACACCTCTGAAGTTTTCCAAACAGTCTCTGACATCTACCAGGGAATTTCTCAGGATTCTGGTTTTCATTTTTCCTTTTGCCAGACTTCACATTAGAAAAATTCAATGGTACTCAAGGTCAGTCTGGTTTCAGCATCAACTTCTTTTCAGATTCTAGTGCTGGGGTTTGTAAGATGGGAGTTACTGGGGTGGGTAGACCAGTCATCTCTCAACCCAGTTCTCCCTTTCTCCCTTCCCTGACCTTCTCACACTGTCACCACAGATGCCTCAGACTTTGCTTGGGGGTGCTGTAATGAAAGGGATGAAAGTGCAATGTCTGTAGAATAAGGTGGGACAAACTGAAGCACATAAATGTTGTATGTTGGCGGTAGTCAATGTTTTAAAAGACTTAAATCATCTCTAGTCTCCAGGATTTTGTGAGTTATTATCAACAACATCACAGCATTGTGGAATATAAAAAGGCGTACCAGATCTAAACACCTTTTCAGACTTGCAGTGATTGCCTGGGAGGTAACCATTCATTTTAATTTGACTCTTCAGGCATCATATACTTCGTCAGCACAAAACATTGTAGCAACAGGTGGAGCAGGACCAGGACAGACTCTGACAAATGGAAATTTCACCTGAGGATCTCATGGGATTTAAACCAACTGTTGGGAACACTTCAGATCTCCATTTAAAACAGACAGTTAAAAAAATTCTGCTCCAGAATTCCTTGTACATAAAATAAAAGCAAAAAAACTAGTAGTCTTAAAACTTGGTCACAATAATTTCCAAAAATCATGAAACCCAGGTAGTGTTCCAAAGCAGCAAGCCTTTATTCGTCACAGACAAGTGATCCTCAGTAACAAAAAAATCAGAAATATTTTAAGAATGGTAAACGTAGCTTTTATATACTTAAAAGTAGATGTGGAAATGTACGTATTGCTTAATTTTAAACCAGCCTATTCAAGGCAAACTGTATAAACGGGGCTGTAAAAGTGCATTTTAGAACACCAAGTACCCACCCCTACACACTACTACTGATTAGATTGAAGTAAATCTGGAAGATGGATGCTTTCTCATTCTTTTGGAATGGGAATGTTCCTCTGCGCTTTTCCACTCTACTGATATCCAGGCTTTTCTAGATTCAGAAGGACTCCCTAAAGATAATGGTGGTGGCTTCCTTTTGGCCCAGGCAGTAGTAGATGTTCATCATATTGATCCCAGAGGCAAACTCTGCTTATATGTCCCACTTAGAAAAAGGCAACCTATATTCAGACTTCCAGTCTGGACAGCCTTGAAATTGAAGGAGTAGTCATTTTATTGTGACAATCTGGTGAAGTAGTCTTGCCATAACAAGTTGTGTGAAAAAATGTGTGGCATACAGGGAGGACTCCAACAATCTAATCCCGACAGTAGAGTATGCCTAATTAAGTGCTCCACTTTCATTCTTGTAATACAGATGGACACTCTGACCTATGCGCACCTAATAAGAATATGTTCAGTTTGTTTTCCCATTTAGGACAACTTTAGAAAGGATGAGGACTGATCTCTTTAGGCAAGAACAAGAGATATGCACTGATTTTCTTTCATCCTGGGACACTTGTCATCAGTCTAGTGGTGTTTATGTAGAGTATCCTGTATACTGCTGGTCTTTGTGCTAATCTTGAATTACAGGTATCTTTTTGTAAACTGTGTTTCAGGAGTCGGTGTCTGGAGTATCTTCATACAATTCTTCACACATCACCTTTTGGTGTACTTCAGGGATGTGCTTGAAGTTGCTTTGGAGATTGTTGAGATGTGATGGGCTGTAGTTTCCTTTTGATGTGTAGGCAGCACTGAATTGTTTTTTTTTTAACTATTTGTTTTATTGTGGGAGACATCTGATTTCCTATTGTGATAGCTCTGAAATACTGAAAATGTTATTTCACTTTACACATTTTCACCCTTCCTTTCTTCCTAATGACCTTGGACAAGCCTGAGATATTTGAAAGAACACATGTATACACACACACACACACACACACACACACACACACACACACACACACACACACACACAAAGTGACTCTAGTAAGCCAGCTTAATGGTCTTTTAACTCCATGCAAATCCTGCCTGTGCCCATGTGTCCCCACAAAAACAGATATCCACTTTCAGCATACACTTACTTATTTGATTGTGAAGAAAGTCAGTAGTTGCATATTTTTAACTTGCTACTGTGATACATGGACTGCCCTCTCCATCTCTGTGCCATGCCATATGTCTGTGATCATGCCTTCTGGCTTTACATACAGCCAGCATCCACCCAAATATAGAGGCCACTTCTGCACCACTTATGTTTGCTTGTGATGAAGGTGAATACAGCCAATCTTAACCATTTAGTTCAACAATCAGTGACAAATAAATAGGAATGGAGGACAAACTCCCAAAAATCAGGAGAAAGTTTAAATAGTGCTCTTATGTACTTAAAAATCTGCTGGAATGACAGGTCTTGCAATAGAATTCATTTTCTGAAGCATATGAAATCTGAAATGCAGATAATTATCACCTCAACAATTTTTTAGAAAATATCTGTAGGGTTAAACTTTATTTGTTGAAGATATATATAGATGTTAAGTTGTCTATCTCGCCTTCATTCTTGCTGGATGGGTTCGGAGCCGACCTCGGCTCCGACTCGGCCACTCTAAAAGCTCGAGAGTTGGTTCCACCGGCTCGAGGCTCCTCTTATATCCCACAATGCTAGGCGAGAGTTACCTCAGATCTCGTTTGCCGCTACAGCTTCGAGGTTGGTTGCTTCTACCGGTTCCTGGTAAGTGTTAGCTTTTTCTTCTAAAAGTTACTCTTTTTTCCCCTTTTTAACTTAAATTCTTTCTAAAACTAGTGTAGATCATAGAACTTTATCCCCGACCCTATTTTTCCCGTTTTTTACTAAAAGAACCGTTGGTTCTTCCTTTGGGCCTGTGGCCTTCCCTTCCCTAGGGAGTGTTTGTGTAGTTTACTTTAAGTTTTTTGTACTTAATTTTTAGTATTTCTACAAAAATTATTATTAGTTTTTTTTTGCTGACAGGGTATAACTTGTGTGTTTGGGTGTGTGTTTGTGTACACCTGTCAGTTAGGAATATGTCAAAAGAAGCAAAGGTCTCCGGATTCAAGAAGTGTGATGCATGCTGTCAGAAAATGTCTCTGACAGACGCTCACACTTCTTGTGTCTATTGTCTGGGGCCTTTGCACCTGCAGGACTCCTGTGCTGTGTGCCATGGCTTCAGCCCCAGGGTCCTGCAGGAAAGAAAAACAAGTTGATTCTGAGAGGCTTGTTGAAGCCAGAGGATTCCCTGTCAGTTTCAACAGGGAAGCCCTCTAAGGCATCGAGGTCTTCGGCTCCGGCTTCTGAGCCGAGACCTCAGGTTGTTCAACCTTTGCCTTTATCGGCTCTGGCTGGAGCCGATAAGTCTCAGTCCACAGTTTCTGTGGCTTCGGCCCGGAGCCGAGGTTATCGAGGTACCCGTGTCGGCTCCGACAAGACCTTCGGAGCCGACAACTAGAAAGAGGTCTAGGTCACCTTCTCTTGGCTCCGTTCATTCGGCTCCAGGATCTCCCCTGCTGTCTGAACGGAGCCAAAGGTCTCATTCCTCTAGGTCATCGAGGCTGTCCGATCATGACCTTCAGAGAGTGGGGAGTCGACTACTTAAGTCCGAGGCACTAGCCCAGATGCTTCAGAGCCCGACTCATCAGTCGGTGCCTGCCCCGGTCCATCAACTCTTTCCTCCTTCGACTCTTTTGAGTTCGGAGCCGGGTCGTGTCAGAACCAAGACTGTGATTACTTCGGAGCCGAGACAATTGTCTTCGCCCGCTGCCGGCTCCGTTTCTTCTTTGGAGGAATCTCGGCGCCGGACTTCCTCGTCGGCTCCGAGGGGTGAGTGGCATCGGACCCTTGTCCGACCCCCCTCTCCCTCTCGGTGCTTCGGCGCTGGTGAGTTCGGCTCCGACATCGACCTCGGAGCCATCACTGTCGGTGCCGAGGGGGGTTCTTAGCTCCTCGGAGCGGGGACCTCTGGCTCTGCCTGACAGGGGTGCATTCGAGGTCATGCGGAGTGTGTTAGAGCCTGGCTCTACTCCACAGTCGGCTCCATCAGCCCCTCCCTCTATGCTGCCTCAGGGTAAGTCGACTCACTCCCTCATCCCGGACCGTAGAGAGCCAGCTCCTCAGGAGCCCCCTGTGGGGATTTCATCCTCTTCCGAGGCCTCTCCTGATTTGGCAGAAGAGCCCCCTCGGAAGAGGAAGTGCAAGAGGAAGCACATTGACTCACCTGAGTCTATCACGTCGGACACAGATCTGGATGATTCTGAGGGTTCCCCCCGTTCCCCTTCTGAAGATGTCTCATTTGCAGACATTCTGGAGATTCTGAAACAGAGGGGAAATTGGCCAGCCCTCAACCCTTCGGAGGACGAATCTGTGTATCTTGAGGCGTTTGGCTCTCGTCCTTCCACCTCCTGGGTGTCCCCCTTGACCCCCTCATGCAGGTGGTTGCTAAGAAGGCATGGACGGCTCCTGATTCAGTGGACCCCACTCCCAGGAGACCCTCTAAATTCATCACAGCTCCATCAGACAAGCAATTTTTATCAAAAGGAGTTTCTGTGGATGCTATGGTGGTAGCTGCTGCCACAAAGAAGGAACTGGCTGATCCTTCAGTGCCTGTCCATCCACCTAACAAGGAATCTAGGTCCATGGATAGGTACGGGAAGCGGATGTTCTCCTCAGTGACATTTACCATGCGTTCGCTGAATTACCTATGCCATTTCACTCGTCTTCAAAGGGACTTGATCAAAGAAGCGAGTGAAATGTTAAAGGATCCTACAGCTGTGGGTTTCCAAGATAAAATGAACACGCAGCTGGCTACCCTTAATTCCATATCTAACTCCTCCATGCGCCTCCTCTCTTATGCGGCCGATGGAGCGAGCAGAGCCGCAGGGACAGGTGTAGCCTTACGTAGGCACGCCTGGATGCGGCTATGCAATTTTGCGGACCCTTTCAAGACGTCTTTCACGGACTCCCCTTTTGATGGATCATCTCTCTTTGGTCCTCAAGTGAAAGAAACCCTGACTAGGTGCGAGACTGATGGCAAGACCCTTTCTGCCGTCGGAGTCCGTTTATCTACTCCTTCTAGGCCTTACCCCAAAGGCCAGAAGGGCGGAAAGATGTGGTTCCGTAAACAATCTCAAGGGACTTCGCCTGACGACAGAGTCGTTTTCCTACCAAAGGAACAGGTGGGAATAACAATGGTAGACGCCGCCTTAGGGGCAGGGGGGGGTCCGCAGAACCAGGGCAATCGGGAAGCCTTTCCTGACAAGCCCTTTCAGCATCCCTGAGGTGTTGCCTGACTGCCCCTCTTCGAGGCAGTCGGGGAAGATTGTCACTGTACCCAGAAGCCTGGCTATCCCTGACTCAAGACAAATGGGTACAGTCCATCATTTCCGAAGGCTATTCTATCCCCTTTCTTCGTTTTCCAAATCAGTCAAAAAAATCCCTTCCAGATGTTCCACCCGCTCAAAGGGATTTAGCAGCTTTGGAAATTTCAAAACTGCTTGCAAAAGAGCAATTCAGTCAGTGCCAGCAGACCAACAAGGATCCGGAATCTACTCAAGGTTCTTTTAGTTCCAAAGAAAACAGGGGACTGGAGACCGATTTTGGATCTCAGTGTCTTGAACAAATCAGTCAAGAAAACAAGATTTCGGATGGTCACGCTGCAATCCATTCTTCCCCTTTTGGGCAAAGGAAACTGGATGTGCTCCATAGACCTTCGGGATGCGTACTATCACATAAAAATGAACAGACGCTCCAGAAGATTCCTCCGCTTCAGGCTGGGAACCAGTCATTTTCTGTTCAGGGCCCTGCCCTTTGGTCTCACCACTGCCCCCCGGGTGTTTACCAAATGCATGGCAGTGGTAGCTTCTCACCTGAGACGACAAGGATTCCAGGTGTTTCCATATTTGGACGACTGGCTTCTCACAGCTCCCACCAAGCATCTCCTTCTGATGGCCAGAGATTATACTTTTCGCATTTGTCAAAAACTGGGTATTTCAATAAATTGCGAAAAGTCTGTTTTGTCGCCTTGTCGTACTATTACCTACATAGGCGCAAATTTAGATACTATAAACATGTCTGCAAGGCTAATGAACCAAAGGATATCAGACATTCACAAATTGGTGTCACTTCTTCTCAACAACAACAGAGTCAAAGCCAGGTTAGTTCTAAAGGTGTTGGGAATCATGGCAGCGGCCATACCTCTCCTTCCATTGGCCAGATACCACATGCGGATCCTTCAGTGGATGCTTTTTACCCAATGGTCTTATCAGGAACTTCCAATGTCTCACACCATTATGATCACACAAGCGTGCAAAAAGCATCTCATGTGGTGGATGTCTTCCCCCCAGCTCCTGTCGGGAAGATCATTTGTTCCACCTCCTCCGGTTGCTACTCTGACAACGGATGCCTCCCTGATCGGGTGGGGCCATTATCAGGGCAGGACAGTCCAGGGCATATGGCAACCAAACGAATGCCACTTGCACATAAATGTTCTGGAGATGAGAGCAGTGCTTTTAGCGTTGCAAGCCCTTCAAGACTCTCTTCCCTTGGGAACGATTGCAATCCAGACAGACAATATGTCTGTAGTGTGGTACATCAACAAACAAGGCGGAACCAGGTCATACCCCTGTGTCGAGAAGCACCCACACTGTGGCAATAGGCAATTTCTTCACAGTGTTTTCTGATAGCAACGCACATCCCCGGAAGTCCAATCACATTGCGGACAAGTTGAGCAGAGCTATACTCATGCCTCACGAGTGGTCTCTGAAAGACTCTGTAGTGAGAGAAATCTTTCTCAAGTGGGGTCAGCCTTGCTGCGATCTTTTGCTACTCCCCAAAACAGCAAGTGCAGAGAATATTTCACTCTATTCCCTTTACCAGGCCAACCCAGCAGGGACGCTCTAGTCCAAGTTTGGCCCCGGGACTTCTGTATGCATTTCCTCCTTTCCCACTGATCTCTCAAGTAATACAGAAAGCTATCGCTCAGAAGGCCTCATTGATCCTCATTGCTCCTTACTGGCCTCGACAAGTGTGGTTCCCCTTTCTACATCGATTTCTTTTGAGCGACCGTGGAATCTGGACCTAGTTCCAGATCTTTTGATCCACCAGTCGGGTCAGTTTCATCGCCCTCCCTCTCTGAACCTCACTGCTTGGTTCCTCCAGTTCCAACCGTAGCCAGGCTTCCTCAATTATCTCACTCTGTTAGAGATATATTGATAGCTTCCCATAAATCTTCCACTCGAAAGATTTATTTGAGTAAGTGGAAACGCTTCTCATATTGGGCACAAGGAAAGGACATAGATCCTTTCACTGCTTCCATCCAGCTAGTCCTTGATTTTCTAGCTGAACTCTTCCATGCAGGTTCATCTCCATCTACTCTTAAGGTTCAATTGGCAGCTATTTCTAATTTCCATGTGGGCATTTCTGAATCTGCCCTAATGTCCCACAAACTTTGCAAAGCATTTTTGAAAGGAGTTTTTCTTCTCAGACCTCCTATAAGAAATCCTCCTTCTCCTTGGGACCTAAATTTAGTTCTTGCTTCGTTGATTCTTTCCCCTTTCGAACCTGCAGTTTCATGTTCCTTGAAATTATTATCATGGAAAACTCTCTTTCTGGTGGCTATCACATCAGCTAGAAGAATTTCAGAACTTCAAGCACTCAGTTGTCGTTCTCCTTATCTTGTGTTCCATAAGGACAGAGTCTCCTTACGAACTAACCCGTCCTTTTTGCCTAAGGTGGTTTCAACATCGAATATAAATCAAACCATTGACCTTCCTGTCTTTTTCCCAGAGTATTCAAATAGGTCTGAACAAAAATTACACTGCCTGGATGTTCATCGTCAATTAAGGTACTACTTGGATAGAACGAAACAATTCAGAAGATCTGATCAACTGTTTGTCTCCTATGCGGAAAGCAGAAAGGGACTTTCAGTTTCAAAGGTATCATTATCCAGATGGCTTACATCTTTGATTTCCTGGTATATGAAATTAGACAACAGAAATTGCCTAATAAACCTAAAGCCCATTCCACCAGAGCTTTGGCTACTTCTTTAGCCTTCCAAGACAGACTGCCTATTGACACCATTTGTGCAGCGGCTACTTGGGCTACTCCTCACACTTTTATTTCTCATTATAAGTTGGATTTAGCTTCTAGGCATAGAGCTAATTTTGGTTCCACTGTTCTCAGGAGTCTGTTCCGTTAGGCCACCCGGGACAAGGTGCTAGGGACGCGGTCCCATCCAGCAAGAATGAAGGCGAGATAGACAACTTAACATATAGAAGTTATGTTCTTACCATAACGTTCCATGTTAGTTGTCTTCTTCTCGCCTTCTTCTTGCGTCCCACCCTCCTTCCCCCTGGCCTGGACAGACCTAGAGGAGTTGTGATCGTGACCTCTCTTTCTACCACCTCTTTCTTAGTCATATGCTATTATGCATATTTCTTGGTTCAGGATGTAGGTCACCCCTTTATCTTCCTGTCGTTAGAGGTGGATTCTGTTTTACAGTTATACTGTTACTGTTATAAGCTGGGGTTAGCTTACAAACGAGATCTGAGGTAACTCTCGCCTAGCATTGTGGGATATAAGGGGAGCCTCGAGCCGGTGGAACCAACTCTCGAGCTTTTAGAGTGGCCGAGTCGGAGCCGAGGTCGGCTCCGAACCCATCCAGCAAGAAGAAGGCGAGAAGAAGACAACTAACATGGAACGTTATGGTAAGAACATAACTTCTATTTTTGTGTGTTGGTAGGGGATGGGGCGTTCTGAAAATGTAATTTGAAATTTGAGGCTGCATATTGAAACAAAAAATCTTGAAAAATGTGACATGCCTTGAAATGAGCCAAGAAGAAACAGCTGTATAAAAAGATCAGCCTGCCAGGCATTAGTGTGTGCATGTAACACAAAAGTTAAACACTCGCATTTAAAAAAAAATCATGTATAGTAGGTGGGAACAATCAATGTTCTTCATGTTTCACTGTTGCAGTCATTACATTTGGGTTATCTGCTTGCAGGTAGCCCTCAGTCGGCCTGATTAACAAAGTCTTGGTCCTGCATCGGTTGCTGTCCCTTCTTCCATGACATCAGGGCATCAGGAGTATAAAACATGCAGCCAACGTCATTACATCAGTCTTTCTTGCCGTGCGGTGCCCGAAGCAAAAGCAGTTCGCAAGTACTGGTCGGCCGACTCCTGAAATTTTCGTTTTAGTGTTTCAGAACCAAAGTCTTCAACTAAAGCTAAGTACCCCGTTGGGGAAACTTTTTCTTGCTCCTTACCAATGTCAGTAAAAGTTAATAATTGCATTACTTGTAGAAAGCAAATACCTCATAAAGAGTTTCATTCGTACTGTATTCCTTGCCTAGGCCCTGACCACGACATACCTTGCTGTCGGTTTTGTGCTTTATTTAATCAGAGCACTATCCATCATCGGTAGCAGGGACTATTACTTGTAGGTAGGGACTAGAACTTGATTTACAATAGTGAGGATTTATCATGGGGACCTAGAATGGAAGATTTAACAAAAGAGGGTAGATTTCTGAAGAAATTTCTGAAAATATTTGGAACGGTAGATGTAATTTTGGTAGTAGGAACAGAGAATTTACATATTTCCAAAGTCATAGTAACTGGGCTAGACTATATAGAAACTATATTTCACTGGAACATGTGCATTTAATGGAAAGCTTCGCACACATCCAATAACTGTTTCAGATCATCCACCAATAAAGTTAAAAATGCAGGATAATGAAGTGAAAAGGAGACAATGGTGCTTTCCCACCCACATGTTAAAAAGAGAGAAATTTAAGGAATGGGTAGTGGAAGTTATTTGAATTATTAGGGCAGATAGACTATCTTGAGGTTATAGCTATTGCATGAGATAAAAGGAAATTGGAGTTTAAAAATAGGGTAGAAATAGCGAGAGATGGGAAAGAAGTAATAGGAATTTCTTAGAAGGGATGACAAAAGTTGAAGTATTGCAAAATAAGGGGCTTTCACCAAACAAGAAGGGGCACAAATGCAGAGTGCTAAAGAAAAAATAAGGGACTATCTGGATAATGTTCAGGAGTTTAAAAAGATTGCTGTCGAGCAACTATTTTTTTGATTTGTAACGCCAGAGCACAGAAATGTTTAGCAGAATGACTTGTATATAAGGGTGGAGGTGTGTTTGTGTGTTTATGTATGCATGTATTTATGTGTGTTTGTGTACACGTATGTGTGTGTGTGTCTGGTTGTGTGTGTATATATATATATATATATATATATATATATATATATATATATATGTATAATATATATCCATATTTATACATATCTAGGTTACTAGGCTAACAGCCCTTGAACCTTTGCAAGCCTAGCCGTATTTATCCTGAGTTGCCCCAATTGTTGGTGGTTAGATGAGTGAAGTTTGTAGAAGTAAGGTTCTATGGTAGTTAATACAAACATCCTCTGTCCAGGAGGGATATGAGCACCATCCCAGGCATGAATTTGCAGTCATCCATCTATTGATGTAGGCTGCATTTGAAGAGGGTCAGGGAGGGGTTCTGTTGCACATGAATTGGAAGCTTGGTGCAGAGAAGTGTCTCTGGGAGATGCATCTCTCTCTCTCCAACATGACCTGTTCATGTCAGAGGCTAGGGTAAGATTCCCTGGAGGGAGGGAGTGACCCTTGTGCAGTTTGAATGTGCAGCATTTCCATCAGGGCTGGATCAACAACTGCCCTGTAAGCAAGGCACAGGTCATCCCTTAGCAATCTGTAGGAGACAATACAGTGATTGGGCTTTCAGTCTTTCCGCGTAAGACTTTTTATGTACCCTGTAATTTCTTGGTGAGAAACCTATGTGGTCCCTTCAATTGCTGCATTGCACATGAAAATGGAGCATTGTGCCCTATTATTGGTCTAATGAGGGGCTGAGCATTATGGAATTATAACATACTTTGATCCAGATGTGATGATTTACTTGTAAGATGTGCCAGATAGAAGGATTTCCTTACTACTCTGGATGTGTGGTGGGCAAAGTTCAGATGGCTGTCAACCTGAGTACCCAGATCACATACCTCTGGGTCTATACTTAAACTGGGAGGCCATTTGTAATGTAATTAGTAGGGATTTTAGCTTTCTCAAAGAGAATAATAATGCATTTTTTCATTTAGCTTTAATCTGTGGCTTTGGCACCAGTCATTTGTGTGCCTTAACCCTGTCTGCAGTATGTTAACATCACTGGGGGAGTCTGTGATTGCTCACAATTTGTAGTTGTCAGCTAACTTGGTCAGCTGCAGGCAGTCAGTTTGCCTGGACCTCTGAGGAATTTTCAAACAGTAAGGACCCCAGCACAGAACCTGTGGTATGCCACTGGTGACTGGCCGTTTGCTAGAGGTAAACTCAACCACTTTGACAGTGTGTGTCCTGTGTGTGAACCAGTTGGCTACACATCTGGTAATGTAGGGGTTAATCCACAATTGGGAGAGTTTCTCTATTATACCTGAATGGGGGGTGGGGGATCCGCGGTGGTGGTGGTGCGGTAGCACTGTCACCTCACAGTAAGACGCTGTCCGGTTCGACTCTCAGCTAGAGCGTCTTCTGCGTGGAGACATGTGTGAATGGGCGTACCTTCGTTGAAGGTTGTGCATTAGGGCTGGCAACTCAGCATGTAAAAATCAACTGCCAATCATTAGCAGACCGGAGTTCCGCTGTGGCGACCCCTAACTGGGAAAAGCCGAAAGACACAACAACAACAACCTGAATGGGGGGGGGGTATCAAATGCCTTGGCTAGGTCAATATATGTAGTAAGCACTGTCTTTCTGTCATCCAGGGCCTTGGTGACTTTCTCAAAGAATTAATATGTGTTTAACAGGCATGATCTACCTTTAAAGAATCAAAACTGGGTTGGATCCAGAGTTTGGAGATTATGTCCTTGTTAATAAGGTCCACAATGATTCTTTCCATGGCCTTGTAGATGATGCTAGTCAAGTTTATAGGCCTATAATTGCCAGCCTGTGTTGATGGTCCCCCTTTGTGCAGAGGGATTACTATTTCTGTCCGCTATTCTGTTGAAACGGCCAGTTTGCAGTCTGTGGTTAAACAGGGATTCAAGTGGGTCTGCTAGGTCATGTTTAAGGCAACCTGTGATGATGTCTGGTCCCATTGATGCCAGGTTTTTGGCCTTTGAATGTGCCGAGATGACCTGCTGTCTTGAGATAGTAGGCTGAGGAATACTTTGGGGGATGATTGCAGGGGAGAGGTGGTGAAGTTTGCTGCAAATCTGTTAGCTAGCAGGTTGGTTATTACTTTCAGTTGAGTATGGATGGTGCCATCCCCAACCATTTTAGCATTTGATATTCCCTTTTAAATTTCAGATGTAGTTAAAGAATGCCTTGTGATTATCCTTGCCTAGAGAGGCTATTTTTGCTTCATAATTAGCTTTGGAAGACTTGACAAGATCTGTAAGTTGTTTGTTTAAGCTAGGGAGGGATTTCTTCCTCAGCTGAGCTAGTTTCCTCTTGTCTTTGGACATTAGCTTCTATCTTGTTGTATAGCCTGTTTATACCAGGGTGGCTTATGTTTTCAGCAAAACCTGATTTTAATCTGGTCAGGTACTGTCTATTCTGTACAACTGTTCAAGTAATTATACAAGGCATTGGTGTACACCTCTCCATAGGAATATAGTGTTATCTGAGTTGAAGTGTGCTTTGAACCTAATGCCATCACTTAGTAGGAGGTTAAGTTCTGTTTGAAAAATTCATAAGTGTCTTTGAGCTTGATGGGTTATCTCGTCTTGTATCAGGCTGGCCAGTGAGGTGGTGGGTGGGTGTGTTTGTGTGTGTCTGTGTATATGTATGTATGTGTGACACTCCCAGCCCAGCTATCTGGAATTTTATAAATAATTCTGTCATTTGATATGATTTATACAGAACTGTACTATGTCATTTGTGCATATTGATATGATTTATACAGAACTGTATGTGATGTACTGAGCTTCAAGAATGTAATAACAGCATACCCTGCTGGAACATAGAAGACTAACTTACAAAACTTCAAGAAAATAAGTTGAAATTAAGTGCTTTACAATGTGCTATAAAAGTTAGCTAATGCAGCAAGGAGACAGGATGTCTAGAGCTAGACGTTTTTTCTATTGTCTTGAAGAAAAGTAATTGTTGTATTGCTTTATGACTTCCTAGCAGCTGCACATCTGAGAGATATATATTTTTAACAAATAGATGTTGGGTTTCTGTTTAGCCTGAGAAACGAAGTCAGGTGACAGTGATGTCATTAAAGCTAACCCAGCAGTAATGTTTGATATTAATTTAAGAACTCTCTGAGAGAGAGAGACTGTGCATTTTGTACTTTGTCTTTGACCTGGAAATATCCACTCATCATCACATCTGCACTTGCTTGTAAGTAAGACTGAGGGCATAGTATCTCCTTTTAGGTAAAGATAGGAATATAGTAAAGATTAGTTTAGATGTTTTCTGTATTTATTTGAGACTGTCCCGCAATGTTTTAAAATATTTTCTGTGATTTTGAACTCTGAAGTAACTGTTTGTTTTCTTGAGTATTGTCTTGTTCTTTTATTATTAGGTTTAAATAGATTCAATCATCTTTGTGGCTGATACTTGTGAGACATATAAGTACTTGCATATGTGTTTGGTGACACTGTACAGGCCACTCCTAAATAGCCTTGCAAGTCTTGGTCAACACTATCATTTGAATTAATAGTTTAACATTACACAGTAGGATTGGACACCCTTTGTAAGGGCCTTTATAGTAGCTGATAAATAAGGGTGTCTGGTGGCAACTGGTACTACCTTATAATCTGGGCAAAAGGGGGCATAGCTAGTAAACCTGTGCCAGCCTTTCCCAGGTGTGTCTTTGTATATCAGTCAAATCTCAAAGTGGGTGCATGTGTGTCAGCTACTTAGGCAGGGACATGAAGCGCTGGTTGGACAGAGAAGGGTGCTGGAGGTCTTAGCTTGGCAACTCAGCTGAGATGTTAACCCTATAGCTGTGCCAGTGGGGAGTTGTATTGGGGATCTGGAGAGACAGGGAGAAACCAGCCCTAGACTGACTGACTGACCTCTGTGTGGTCTTAAGGGAAATTGTACTTTACTGTGTGTGTACTTGTCATCCTCTCATTGTGTATGTCACTTTTGCCACTGGTGAGGATTGAGGCTCCTTGATTACTGGGCCAGTGCAGGGGCGTCACAGTATGTTTGTGTGTGTGTGTGTGTGTGTGTGTGTGTGTGTGTGTGTGTGTGTGTGTGTGTGTGTGTGTGTATATGTCTGTGTCTGGGTATATAAATATATATATATATATATATATATATATACATTATGATATAGATACACATGTATGTGTGTGTGTGTGTGTGTGTGTGTGTGTGTATATATATATATATATATATATATATATATATATATATATATATATATATATACATATATGTATATGTATATGTATATATATATATATATGCACAGATATCAAGCCTGATAGGCTGCTGAAGAAAACTCAGTAGCAATCCAAACACACATTGAGGTTTAAAATGCATAATTTAATATTCCCAAAATATAGAACATGCACAACAAAATAATCCAAAAAAAAAGAAAGATGAGCACTTTTGGGTATTGCACCCTTCATCAGATCTAACAATGACCAACAAAATCCTTCTATTTATGTACAATATTAACCAATTAATAAAATCTGCGCCAAAAATCCCATATTAAACTGTTAATAGTGTATAACATACTGGTGAACCAGTCAAAAAGCTGAAACAGTATCTCAAAATGGGTTGACTAATTGGTGTCATCCTATATTCCATAATCACTATTGGCTAGATTCCCAATCTAAGCATATTCATTGGTGTATACTTGTACTAATTAGTGCCCCGTGTTCCAGATTTCCACCAGTACACTTTAAAAACATAGCATTGATATCTCTTTTGACAACGGTAATCACTTAAGATGTCAAAGCTGGATGTTCCTATATTCAAAATAAAAAGATGTCTGTTAATACAATACGTTTATAAAAGTTATGCATATGCCAATAAAACAATATAACAGTATATACATATAAAAATATATTTTTTTTGCTATCTAACTCAGGAAAGATCGTATTCAACCAAGAAAAGAACCTTCTGTGGTAACTCGTAAGACTGGGTCTGATGGTTAAGGTGAGCAAACTCAACTATGCCTTAAACTATAATTTCTATAATATTTATGGGAGGGTGGCTTAATGGCTAAGGTGTTTGCCTTACAAACACAAGGTGCAGGGTTTGAGTCTCACAAGGGATAATTGGCTAGGCTTAAAATGGCTTGCAAGGGCAGTTAGCTTAGTACTAAACTATGAACCTATACAGTTTACTGTTCAGAGAAGTACTCAAAGGTTAACGTCAAAAGTCAAAAATAAGATCAAAAGTAAAGCATAAATCCGCCAATGCCTATATTAGAAGAAACTCCTCTCCAAACGGATGGCGAATATGAAGCCAGTCAAATGTTTACTTCCTTTTAGTCCAGTTAAGATCATGCAGAATACTAATAGACATACTTTGCGATTAGTGCAAAGATTAATGGTTGGGTCTTAAGTCAAAAAAGTGCATATCTTTCACCTTATATGGCATTAGCTGAATCAGATAGCAAGTCAAAAGATGACAATATAAGTGAAATACTCATACTAAATTAATTTAAGTCCTCCAGCACTAATGTATACACACACACACACATATATATATATCTTTATATATATGTATATATATATATATATATATATATATATATATATATATATATATATATATTTATATATTTATATAATTATATATATATATATATATATATATATATATATATATATACATAATCCACGGTGGTGCAGCGGTAGCGTTGTTGCCTCACAGCAAGAGGTTCTGCCGTTAGATTCTCAGCTAGTGTGCAGGGAGTGCCTTCTGTGTGGAGTCTGCATGTCCTCCCCGCGGGTCGAGTGGCTTTCCGAAAGACATGCGTGAATGGGCGTGCCTTTGTTGAAGATGGGGCGTCGAGCTGGCAACTCGGCACCATGAAAATCTACTGCCAATCATTAGCAGACCAGAGTTCCGCTGTGGCGACCCTTAACCGGGAAAAGCCGAAAGACAACAACAACATATATATACATACATATACACACACACAGACATATGTATGTTTGTGTGTGCATATAGATGTTTGTGTGTGTGTGTATATATATATGTATATGTATATATATATATATATATATATATATATATATATATATATATATATATACATACATACACGCACACATACACGTGTGGTGTGTGTGTGTATATATATATATATATATATATATATATATATATATATATATATATATAAGTATGTGTGTGTGAGATGTGTGTCTCACAGAGAGAACATCTGCTCTAGAAAAAAGTACTCAAGTACAACTTGGATTTATGGATGGGAAATGGAAAATTTACCCCTAGACTGCCCTCTGTAGTACTATTGGACAGAGGCAACTCTTCTCAAATTATCTATGATATGATCTCACTTATTCTCGTTAGTGGTAATATGTGGTTATCAACCATGAGATCGGTAAGGCCAATTTGTAACTACATGTGATGACGTTAATTTAAGCATGAAAAGGCAAATTGTCTAGGCTTGAAATGGCCTGCAAGCTAGCTTAGTACTTTACCTATGAAGATATGACCTGGGTTAATAGAAAGTAGAAACAGTTGTTGTCAAATGTAGTGAGCGTATAACAAGAAAATAACCAGAGATATAACAGATATTTCAAACTTTTCTGAAAATTTGTATAAAGCAGAGAAATATGGAAATCAAGAACATAATTTGGCATAATTAAGTCTTCCATAAAATATTTCCAAGTTAGAGATAGATGAGTCTCAGCAACTTGCAGTTAATATAGCAGTGAAAGACATAAAAATAGTGATATATAATTAGTCTTTGTGAAGGTTTCCAGGAAGATTGACCTCTTCCATACAAAATGTTTGTCTGGAAGCTAGGATGGGAGAAAGTGATAAAGATTTAAAAGATTTTGCTTAACAGTTTTATAAATAGGAAATGCACCAACAACTTGAAAAAAAAGCTGTGATGGCAGTATTACTTAAATACCCAGCTACATATAGACCCCATTTCAGTTTTTAGCAGTGATTAAAAAGTGTTTGACTATACTCTCTGAAAGAATGGAAAAGGTGTTGCTAAAATTATTACATATGGATTAATGTAATTTTGTGGAGAGGAGTCAAATATTTGACAATATTAATAGAACAATGGTAATCCAAAGAGCAGTAGAATGTGAGAAAATTGCACTGTTGTTGGTGGGTCTTGATGCAGGGAAACCATTCGACCGAGGTAGCTGGGATTCTGAGTAAGGAAATGGAAGCATTTGCATTTCCCTGCTAAAATAATAAGGTTACTTTGAAGGATATATGAAGGATTGGAGGCAATTATTAAAGTGAGAGGGTTTCTCTCTGACAAGTTGAGTTTGAACAGAGGAACCAGGCAGGGATGTCCTCTTTCCCCCTTATTTGTTTTATATTTAGAGCCATTGGCAAAGAAAATAAGAGACTCAAATGCAATTCTGTAATGCATGGTAATCAAGAAAAGTTGGACTTTATTTGCGGATTATGATATTTTGTACCTGATAGATCCAGAAAAGGATTTGTAAGTGTTGTGGAACATTTTGAGACCACTTTAGCCTGTTTGGGATATAAAATTAATGAAGATAAAACAAGGGGATATAGCTGCAAATTGTGTACCCACAGAAAAATTGGTTTAGCAATTCCCATATTTATGGAGGCATGGCAAGATGATTTCTGAGTATAGATTAAAAATGCTTCTGTTATGGCAGCTAAGGATATTTGGGGAGAAACTTGACAAAAGATGATACAAAAACTAAGAAACTGGAAGCTCTTGTTTATGGATATAGATAGTAGGATACAAGGAGTGAAAAGATTTTTATTCCCTTTAATTTTGTATATAGTTTAGGCATATTTTTATCAACCAAAGGAGCTGTAAACTATAATAAAGATTTGAAGGACATTAGGAGGGGAAGAGGGCAATAGTTGAGTGGGAAAAGTTTATCCTTCCCATGGGGCAAGATGGTGCAGGATTACCTGATTTAAAGGGATATTTTAGAGCTACACAGTTAAGGATCATATGTATAATACAAGCAAAAGGTTACAATTCAAACTGGAAAGAGATGGTGAAGCATGGGGGGGAGTAGTTCAGAATTAAGGAGAATGGGATTATGGATGCAGATCCTTATGGAGAATAACAACAGCCATACAGAATATTATATTTATAAAGTACTTTAAGAACTAAGCCAACATTTGAATGGAGAAAGGAGATTTTGCCAATAGGGCTGACTGCAAGTAGGGGTACAGAAAATAGGCAAGAAGGGGCTGGAATTTACTGGTGAAAACTGGCAAGGGAACCACGATATTGGGAACAAATAACTAGGGATGGAAAGATAGTTTAGCAGCATGCAACCAAGAAGACGCTTGGACTGTAGACTAGAGACAGACTCCCCTACAAAGGATTGATATTGGAGTATTGCAAAGAGAAAAGGACAGGGACATCTTAAGTGACATAATTGATCCGATGGAGTTTTTAGTTGAGTCTAGAACAGAAGCTACTGTTAAAAAGGAATAGTTAGCAGGGCATACAAAATATATTGCAAGATAATTATAAGAATCAGTTGGCGGAGGTTCAAAAAGATTAGGAAGAGAGACTGGAAACGCATTTTACAAAAGAATAGTAGGAGAGCATACGTATGGCTCGCAAGTATGTAACCAAGACCAGAAGATTTATTCTGTTTGGCTGGAAGTTTGCATAGATATTTTTATACCCCGAGCAGACTTTAATTCCCCCTCGGATTGATAGCAAATGTTGGTGGTGTGATGGGGAAGAAAGAGGTAGCTGAGAACATATCTTTTAGGAGTATAAAGATAGAGTTGGCAGATTTAAAAAAATTCCCTACAAAGTACTCTTGCCAGAAATATTTGTTGAACAAATGTCTCTAATGAATGATATGATTTTATTTAGCTAGGACACGGGATCTGAATTGTGTAGAAGTAGTAAGGACTTGATAAATTTAGTTTTTTGGCTAACAAAAGTCTATTACTAGAAAATGGAAATCTGTCTAAATCAACTGTATATGGAATAGTGAACGTTATAAAAGAGAGAAAAGAGGGTATCCCTGGTGGTGCAGCAGTTAGCATTGCCACCTCATAGCAATAGGTTTTCTGGTTCAATTCTTGGATGGGGTGCCATCTGTGCGGGGTCTGCATGTCCTCCTTGCAGTTGTGTGGGTTTCCTCCGGGTACTCCAATTTCCTCTCACATTCCAAAGACATACTGCAGGTGGATTAGACACTCTAAATTGGTCCTAGGTGTGTGTGTGCACTTTCTGTGGAAGGATGGGTGTCGGGCTGACAACTCGACACTGTAAAACTCCACTGCCAATCGTTCTGAGGGATATTTCGCTTTGGTGACACCCTAATGGGAAAAGCTGAAAGAAGAAGAAGATAAAAGAGAGAAAAGAATTGGAAGAAGAATCTTTAGCAAAGGAAGGAAAAAAACTGCACAGAAATAAATGGAAATTATGGGAGCAATACATACAGAATAATGTTCAGGTGGAAGAGGAGTGAGGTTTAAAGGAAGACAAGAATTCAGCAATTTATGTAACGTTGGACTGGTGATTGAAAGAAAAGGTAATGTGATGTGTAATGTATGTAAATGGAGAAAATGTTAATATAGTTTGTTTTGTTTCTGCTAATATATGTTTACTTATGTCTTAATAAACCATAAATTTTACAAGGAACATATTAAAACATAAACCAAAAATCCGAGACATTCTAAGAAATCGGTACATTTGAAAGGTATGAGACACTGATTAATGCAGTCCAGTTTTGTTTTCATGCATGCGTGTACATTCTCTGTGTGAAGCAAGTTTAAATAACTACCCATTTAACTGACTTTTATTTTCACATACAGATCACCTGCCCCTTCTCTCCATCACAGAAATAACTGTCACAGTACTGTATTCTCATTTGGTGTTCTCAGCCATTCCCAACCCAAAACTTCATCACTGTAACAGTTATTTGAAAAGAAAGAATGCATCAGTTCTGCACATGTCAGTGTGGAACACATCCTATCATAACAGGGAACTGAGGGGTAAAATGTGGAACACATCAAACACCACCAACTACGAAGCTTGTTGCATATTTAAAATATAGCAGGAAATAATCACACTCCAAAACAAAAGCATGACCCCCAGTCTGTTCCCAAGTCAAGCCAAGCACCTTTCTCCCATATTCTGTGTCATCATCCTTTAAGTAGTAGTAATGGTAACCAAGTCGAAAATAATTGGGGGGACCTAAAATCAGGGACAGTTTTTTAAATATTACTCTAATTCAATTAAAGTTAATAGAACAACATGTTGTACTTTAGTATGCATGCTATGAATAAGTGTAAAACTCATATCTGACATTATTAACTGTAACCCTCAGTACTTTACTAGAAAATAAATTTTAAGAGGAACGGGATGAAAATATGAAACAAAATCAAGAGCATTTCTGCAGAATTCAGAGTAGTTGAAAGGCATGCATGAACATGTAATGTTCATAAATAAAACAAAGGATGTTAAGTTGTCAATCCCGCCTTCATTCTTGCTTGATGGGGTTCGGAGCCGATCCCTCGGCTCCGACTCGGCACTTGCTAAGCTCGAGAGTCACTTTTACCAGCTCGAGGCAGCCCCATATCCCATGATGCAAGGCGGTAAGTACCCAGATCTCGTTTGCCGCTTCGCTTATGAGGTCCTCCTTTTACCAGCTCCTGGTAAGTGATTACTATTTCGCTATTTTAGCCCCTTTTAAACTTAAAAACCCCTTATTGTTAGTTTTTATTTAGTTTTAATCTGTTTCTGACAGAAATTTGTCTGTCTCTTATTATTTTTTAGTCAGACTTTACCCATCCCCCCCTGTTAGGGTGTGTGTGTGTGTGTTGGTACTTATACCTTTTTGGTATATTTAAAATTTAAGGCTTTGACTGGTGTGTGTGTGTGTTTTGTGTGACACCATGTCAAAAGAAAGGGTCTCAGGCTTTAAGAAGTGTGACTCGTGCTGTCAGAAGATGTCTCTGACAGACGGTCACACTTCTTGCCTTTATTGCCTGGGCCCTCTTCACCTGCAGGACTCCTGTGCTATATGTCATTCTTTCAGCCAGAGAGTCCTGCAGGAAAGAAGAAACAAGCTAATACTCAGGGGCCTTCTTAAGCCGGAGGGCTCTCCGGCTAAGTCGGCTCCACCTAAGACTGCCAAGTCTTCCAAGGCCCAGGCTTCTGTGTCAAAGCCTGCGGCCTCAGCTCCGACTCGTTCTGAGTCGAGATCGGCTCCGGCTGGAGCCGATTCTAGCTTAACCAAGCCTTCGGCACCGATGGCTATCGGTGCCGATTCTGCTTCGACCACTTCGGTGTCGGCTCCGATCGGCTCCGACTACCATGTGGCACAGGCATCGGTGTCGGCTCCGATCGGCTCCGACACCGTTACTTTTGTGGCTGTATCGGCTCCGGCTGGAGCCGATGCATCGAGGCTACCTGTCGGCTCTGATAAGTTGTCGGCTCCGACAGGGTCTATAGTTTCATCGGTTCCGATGGCTCCTTCCAGGAAGAGGTCGAGGTCTCCTTCCTTGGAGCCGATACTTTCGGCTCCGGCTTCACCTCTCCTTTCGGAGCGGAGCCATCGGAGCCGATCTTCAAGGTCATCCAGGCTTTCTGACCATGACTTAGAGAGAGTGGTCAGTAGATTACTTAAGTCACAGGCACTGGCCCAAATGTTACATAGTCCGTCTCAACAGACGACTATTGGTCCACACCCCGTTACAGTTCCTCCTTCAACTCTACCCCAGAGCTTGGAGTTGGAGTCTTCGGGAATGGTTACTGCTACGGCTGGAGGACAGATACCCCCTTTTGTCCCTTCAGCCTCTACTCTTATCTCCTCTTCGAGACCTTCCTTAGAGGGATTCAGTGGTCGGGCTTCCATGGTCTCCTCCGAGGGGGTGAGTGGCATCGGACCCTTGTCGAACCCGCTCTTCCCTTGGAGCCTCGGCCTTGGTGAGCTCGGCTCCGACATCTGCCTCGGAGACTTCCCTTTCGGTGGTCCCTGGAGTTCCTAGTTCTTCGGAACGGGGTCTCTCGGACCTGCCTGGGAGGGGAGCATTCGAGGTGATGAAGAGTGTGCTGGCCACTGGTATCAGTCAGCAGTCTGTTCCCTTAGCTCCTCCCTCTATAGTGCCTGTTGACATCTCTGCCACTACTCTTGCTACAGGACCCAGAGATCCTCCGCCTCAGGTTTCCCCATTGGGAATTTCCCCCTCTTCCGAGGATTCTCCTGATGTTTCGGGAGATCCTCCTAGGAAGAGGACTTGTAAGAGGAAACATGTAGACTCCCCCGAGTCTATCACTTCAGATACTGACTTTGATGAGTCAGAGGGATCCCTTAGATCCCCCTCTGAGGATGTCTCCTTCTCAGACATCCTAGAACTCCTTAAACAGAGGGGAAACTGGCTCACCAACAATCCCTCTGAGGATGAGTCAGTATACCTAGAGGCGTTTGGATCTCGGCCCTCCACCTCCTGGGTGTCTCCGCCTTTCGACCCCTGGTGCAGGGTATTGCCCCAAGGCGTGGGCAGCTCCTGACTCTGTAGAGCCAGTCCCTAGGAGGCCTTCAAAATTTATCACTGCCCAGGTGACAAGCAATTCCTCACTAAGGGTGTCCCCGCTGATGCCATGGTGGTGGCTGCTGCCACCAAGAAGGAACTTGCAGATCCTTCCGCACTGCTCATCCTCCTAATAAGGACTCTAGGACCATGGATAGGTACGGTAAGCGGATGTTTTCCTCAGCGACCTTTGTTATGCGTTCGCTGAATTACCTATGTCACTTCACCAGACTCCAAAGGGATATCCTTAAGGAGCTAGGTGATGTTGTTCAGGAACCTACAGCTGCAGGAGCTCAGGAAAAAATTGCTTCGCAGCTAGGAACCCTTAATTCCATTGCAAACTCCTCCATGCGGCTAATATCATATGCTGCTGATGGAGCGAGTAGGGCCGCAGGTACAGGTGTGGCTCTTAGACGCCAAGCCTGGATGCGGCTATGTGACTTTGCAGATCCCTTTAAGGCGTCCTTCACAAATTCTCCCTTTGATGGGTCAGCTTTGTTTGGCCCTCAAGTGAAGGAAACTTTGACCAGGTGTGAGCAGGACGGCAAGACTCTTTCTGCCGTAGGAGTCCGTTTTTCCACCCCTTCTAGACCTTACCCCAAAGGACAGAAAGGTGGCAAAATGTGGTTCCGCAAATCCCAAGGAGTCACGCCGGATTCATGTGGTCAATTTACCCCTAGAGGCAGAGGGGGTAACAACAACAGACGCCGCTCTAGAGGCAGAGGGGGTCCAAAAAACCAGGGAAACAGAGAGCCTCTCTCTGACAAGCCCTTTCAGCATCCCTGAGATGTTGCCCGGCTGTCCCTCCTTGGAGGCAGTCGGGGGAAGATTATCACTGTACCCAGAAGCCTGGCATTCCCTCACTCAAGACAGTTGGGTACAGTCGATCATATCCAAGGGTTACATAATTCCTTTCGAGGAAAGTCCTTTCCCTCAAATTCCCTTCCAGATGTACCACCCGGTGTAAGGGAAATTGCAGAGTTAGAAGTCTCAAAACTACTGCAAAAGAGCCATTCAGCCAGTTACAACAGACCATTCAGAGCCGGAATCTACTCAAGGTTCTTTTGGTCCCCAAAAGACGGGAGACTGGAGACCAATATTGGATCTCAGCAGACTCAACAAGTCTGTGAGGAAGACAAGATTCGAATGGTCACTCTTCAGTCAATTCTGCCCTTCTTACAGAAGGACAACTGGATGTGCTCAATAGATCTTCAGGATGCGTACTATCACATCAAAATTCACAGACGCTCCAGGAGATTTCTCTGCTTTCGGCTGGGGTCCAGTCATTTCCAGTTCAGAGCCCTGCCCTTTGGTCTCACTACAGCCCCCAGAGTGTTCACCAAATGCATGGCAGTGGTCACGGCTCACCTGAGACGTCAAGGATTCCAGGTGTTTCCGTATCTCGACGACTGGCTCCTGTCAGCCACCACCAGGCATCAGCTTATACAAGCCAGGGATTACACAATAAATCTTTGTTCTCATTTGGGCATCTCAATCAACTTCGAAAAGTCATCCTTATCACCCTGCCAGTCTATTACCTTCATAGGCGCAAACTTAAACACTGTTCGGATGTCAGCTACCCTTACAGATCAAAGAGTTTCAGACATTCAAAGTGATGTCAGGATCATTCTAGCCAACAAGAAAGTACAGGCCAGAATGGTTCTAAAGGTATTAGGCCTCATGGCTGCGGCCATTACTCTTCTTCCCCTGGCTCGCTTCTACATGTGCCTTCTTCAGTGGATGTTGTTCACACAGTGGTCGTACCAACAACTTCCAATGCGTCACCAGATTCTGGTGACACAGACTTGCAAAGATCATCTTGCTTGGTGGATCACATCTCCTCAGGTTCACCAAGGCAGACACTTTGTACCCCCATCCCCGATAGCCACTGTCACCACGGATGCCTCCCTGATCGGGTGGGGGGTCATTATCAGGGCAGGATGGTTCATGGGACGTGGCAGCCGTTCGAGTACCATCTGCACATAAATGTCCTGGAGATGAGAGCAGTGCTTTTAACGTTGTAAGCCCTCAACGACTTTCTTCCCGTAGGGACAATTGCAGTCCACACAGACAACATGTCTGTAGTTTGGTATATCAACAAACAGGGCGGAACCAAGTCCTACCCCTTGTGTCGAGAAGCGCTCAGACTATGGCAATGGGCGATCTCCTCTCATCGGTTTCTGGTAGCAACGCATATCCCTGGGAAAACCAACATTGTAGCGGACAGATTGAGCAGAGCTATTCTCATGCCTCACGAGTGGTCTCTCAAGCAATCTATAGCGGAACAGATTTTTCTGGAATGGGGTTGTCCATGTTGCGATCTTTTTGCTACTCCCCAAAACAGCAAATGTCCAGACGGCCATCCCCCCAGAGACGCTCTGACCCAGGATTGGCCCCAGGGACTTCTTTATGCCTTCCCTCCATTTCCTCTGATCCCTCAAGTTATCCAGAAAGCTACCATTTTGAGAGCCAAATTGATTCTCATTGCCCCTTACTGGCCTCGACAAGTTTGTTTCCCGTTCCTCCATCATCACCTTTTGGTGCAGCCGTGGCATCTGGACCCAGTGCCAGATCTTCTGATTCACCAATCGGATCAGCTGCACCGGTCTATCCCTTCTCTCAACCTCACAGCATGGTTGCTCCACTTCCTTCCTTAGCCAGGCTTCCTTTGATCTCTAACCCAGTTAGAGACATCATAGTAGCTTCATTAAAATCCTCTACCAGGAGGATTTATACAAGCAAATGGAAACGTTTCTCTTATTGGGCTAAGGCCAAGAATATTGATCCTTTCACTGCCCCTGTTCAGGCAGTCCTGGACTTCTTAGCAGAGATTTTTCATGCAGGCTCCTCTTCTTCCACAGTCAGAGTTCAATTGGCTGCTATCTCCAACTTTCATGTCAGGGTAGCAGATCATAATATTATGTCCCATAGGCTCTGCAGGGCCTTCTTGAAAGGAATTTTCCTACTAAAGCCTCCAATCAGGAATCCTCCTCCTCAGTGGGATCTAAATTTAGTGCTGACATCCTTGATTCTTCCGCCCTTCGAGCCAGCTGTTTCTTGTTCCCTGAAATTTCTTTCTTGGAAAACTTTATTCCTAGTGGCTATTACATCGGCCAGGAGGGTGTCTGAACTTCATGCTCTATCGGTTCGACCCCCCTATTTGGTTTTTCACAAAGACAGAGTATCTTTGAGAACTAATCCGACCTTTTTGCCTAAGGTCGCTTCAAAGACCAATTTGAATCAATCCATTGATCTCCCTGTATTTTTCCCAAACTATTCAGACAGAGCAGAACAAAAGCTACATTATCTTGATGTCCACCGTCAACTCAGATATTATTTGGACAGAACAAAAAAATTTAGAAAATCTGATCAACTTTTTGTTTCCTATGCGGATAATAAAAAAGGCCTTCCTGTTTCTAAAGTGACCTTGTCCAGATGGCTTTCTTCGCTCATCTCTGAAATTTATCTGCTCAGGGGAAAACAGCTGTGCTCAAAACCTAAAGCACATTCAACTAGGAGCTTAGCTACTTCTACAGCCTTTCAAGCTAGACTTCCTTTAGACACTATTTGTGCAGCGGCCACTTGGGCCACTCCTCACACTTTTGTTTCCCATTACAAATTGGACTTGGCCTCCAGGGACAGAGCCAGCTTTGGCTCTACAGTCCTCAAGAGTCTGTTCCATTGAGCCACCCAGGATAGAGGTGCTAGGGACGCGGTGCCATCAAGCAAGAATGAAGGCGAGATTGACAACTTAACATTAAGAAGTTATGTACCTACCATAACGTTCCATGTTAGTTGTCTTCTCTCGCCTTCTTTCTTGCGACCCTCCCTCCTTCCCCCTGGCCTGGACAGACCTTGTTATAAGACATTATTATGCTGAAGACCATTCAGACCTGGTCCTTCTTCCATCTGTAAGTTTTCTTTCTTCTTCCTTTGGGAAGTATTTTATGCTTGGTGCTATTGCCCTTTGTCATCAAACGAGATCTGGGTACTTACCGCCTTGCATCATGGGATATGGGGCTGCCTCGAGCTGGTAAAAGTGACTCTCGAGCTTAGCAAGTGCCGAGTCGGAGCCGAGGGATCAGCTCCGAACCCCATCAAGCAAGAAAGAAGGCGAGAGAAGACAACTAACATGGAATGTTATGGTAGGTACATAACTTCTTATTCACAATCTTTTTGAAAGAGCTGCTCTTCTTGCTGCATCTCTGGTGCCATCTCCACTGTAGTTTCAGCATACTACAGTACTTATCTGATGCCACCAAACCTTAAAGCATCTAGAGCTCGTAGTTGTGGTCTAAATTAGATACTTAAAAAAATGAAGCAGCTCAAATAGTTTTTGGTTTGCTAACTTGCCGGAAAGATCAAGAAAGCTTTGGCTCACCCACCCATGTAACCTAATGTGGTCTTTACACTTGATTTAAGCCAGTGAGTGTGCTAAATCCCCTAATGATTTTTGTTGTGTTAGGAAAACACTGTTTGATACCCATTTATACAAAATTCAAAAATAGCAGTGTTCTGTGCAAGAAGCTGTTAAGAGTCTCAGCTGATCTCTGAAGGCTTGTTAACTTGGTGTAGCAGCTTACCAAAAATTGTTTCATGGTGTGGGATATTCTGTTTTTTTTCAATAGTGAAAGATAAATCAGTCCTTCCCTTCTTTCCTCTGCTTAATATAGATGCACTAACTTCGGGGTCTCCTAAACACAGAAATGGCAACAGTTGAATTTGGGCATGTCAGTTATTCCCCCTTCTCCATGGCAATGTGATGTTAGTGAACAAGCTACCCAGCAAACTTTCAACTGTCTTGTCAATGCAATTCAAAGTTGTGCTTGACAGGATGGCAATGCACCTGGTACGTCAATATATTTAGTGAGAAATACTGAAGTCAGTGCAGTGAAAGTTTCAAAGAGTGATCCTGTTAAGATAGCTTTTTTCTCATGCTTTAAGAGTAGAGAGAGAGAAAATATTATTTTTCCATTTTTTTCCAAGTGGCCCTTTCAACTTTTCTCTGTAATGTGGACATTTTTACCATATTGACACCAGAGGATTATACTATCTGGTAAGTAACTAACTTTTTTGAACTGCTTAGATTGTGATTTCATGGTTTCTCTATACAAACTACCTGTAACAAACAGGCCCTGTTTGGAAAGAGGCAAGTTATATGTAGATAACTATTCTGTACAGCCCAAGAAACTGGAAGCGCTGCTTTCTTAAAGGAAGGTACTGCTTCTATAACCTCATTAATTTCTTTGAAAAAGTAACCAAAGCAGTAGGTAATGGTTATGCACTAGATAGATCATATTTGGACCTGGCCATGGCCTTTAAAACTACTCCCCATGACAGTGTTAACAGATGTGTAAACCTGAATATAAATCATTTTGTTGTGCAGTGGATAGCTAACTGGTTATCTGACAGGCCCCATGTGGTTATAGTTGCAGGTGCCACTTCTGAAAGCAAAAAAATTATCAGCAGTGTACCACAGGACACCGTGTTGGGCCATCATATATTTGTCAGACCTTCAGGCAAGAACTCCTGGCCTATGCTTAGTTAAGTTTGCAAACAATTGTAAATTGGGTGTTTATGTTCGATCTTCCACTGACTCACAATTGCCCCAACATGGGCTAGACCATGCTAACAACTGGTGCTAGGACAATGGTCTCAAATTAAATGCTAAAAAAAATGTAGCGTAGTTCATTTTGGTAAACCAAAACATTTTCACATACCATATAGATGACACTTTCCGCCAGTCAGACACTGTCGTAAGAGATTTAAGTACTCAAACTGCTAATTCCTTATTTGACTATCTGTGACTCCGCAGTAGTTCAGAATATTTTGATTCTGGCTCCTCTAATTTCCAAAGATATCTCTACTAGGTCCAAAGAGGACTCGATTCCCCTTCATTCCTGAATCATCAGACCTATTGATGGATGTAATATTACCTTTTGGAATACATTTTGACATATGAATTTATGACATTTCTTAACGTGTAATAACTGAAAACAGCGGCCTGAAAACATACTGGTTATCAGGACAGGCTGGCAGCCCTCTCTCTGTACTCAGTCTCTTATGGACTCCTTTATGGGGCTCTGTGTCTAGCCTTTCAAGCTTTGAAAGATTCAGCCCTCTGTCCTGCTATTCCTTCACAGGACAAATGGGACCTCAGAATACCTGGATAAAAGAACTAAACTTTTCTCAGCAGATAAATAAGACATGTGTGATAAATTCATGTCACTTATCTCTGGAACCAACTTACACCATGTCAAGCAGAGTAGCACCCATCCTGCTTTGTAGGTAATTGGGTAGGCAACTTTGTTGTCTTTCCTTCCTTGAGGCTGGAGGGAACTTTTGAGTAACGTTTTTTGGCTAGGCTTGCAGTGGTTTGTAGAATGATTGCACAGTACTTGCCTATGAACCTATAATGTAGGTTTTATTACTGTGTGTTGTGGAGCACAACAAGGTTTGGAGTTTGACATTTATTCAGAGTAACTTGGCACATTTTATTATTGTTACCAAATAAAGCAGATTCTCTAACCATGTGATTTGGAATTCAGAGAAAAAGAATTGTGTAACTTGCATATAGGGATTTAAACAAAGGAAAATCGCAGAGTAATGAAAGTGAATGTTTGATGTGTGCAAGAAAAATGCATTAATCTGGAAAGTAATATTTGACTGTCTTCTTAAAGAGGATAATTTTGTGGTTGTGTTTCCTTTCGTGACAGGAAGAGTTCAGTACTTGAAGTCAAAAAAGTGAAGGCATCCCATGCTGGTGATTACAAGTGTGAAGCATATAATAAACTAGGCAACACTAGCTCTGTAGCCCAAGTCGTTGTGAGAACTGGTAAGGAAGCAGTTCTGGTTTACCAGACTTTTATGATTTGCGTTTTTTTTAATGTCAGTTCTTTTGGGTTATATTTCATTGTTTATCATGTCAAATATGACATCTTGTATGAGAGGAATTGTCTTTGTAATGTAATGTCTCATGAAAGAAAAATGAGGTATTGGTCCTATTTGTTGGATCTCATTACTGTACTAATTTCTATCTAAAGTCACCTGTCTTTACTTAGAACAACAGTCCTATTTTCCATTCAAAGCATATGAGATCACATGTCTTCATGATAAAAGACCAATCATAAATGCAGCTTAACCTTTGATAGGACTTTCTGGATGTCCATTATGTATAGTAAGGTACTCAGATGCTCCTAACTTAAATGTTCACAGACTTCCAAAAAAAAACCCCCTAAGCTACCAGGAAAGGTGCGTGAACAAGCGCGCACACACACACACACACACACACACACACACACACACACACACACACACACACACACACACACACACACACAGACACACACACACACACACACACACACACACACACACAGAAAGATCTCTGCTTAGGCACTGTTAGAATTGCAGAAGTATATTGTCTGTCTTGTTGGCCCAGTGGTAGTGACAGCAGCATGGTGTGCTGTAGGTCTTTTGTTCAAGTCCCTAAATGAGTGCTAATAGTATCCTCTCATTTCTACTCTGCTAAAGAGTGTAAGAAAGAGGGTAACTGTGTCCTTTGCCATTTTTTGAGTAACTCTAGATGATTCATAGTCTTTCTCTGTATCTGACTCTGCAAGATGGAAGTAAAATCTTGTTACGGTTTATAATGCCATCTGATCTAATAGGTGGAATTTTTCGAGTGCAGATATAATTTTGTAAAGGATTATGCTAATCTCTAGATCTGACATCTGACCTATTTGAAAATTTCAGTGAATAGTTGTTGGCACATCAGTGAAGTCCTTTTAACTGGTGTGCTGTTGAATTTTCTGGGGTTTTTTTTCAATTTTGGAATAGAAGTATGTTGTTATGAGGAAATGTTTTTAGTTTTGAGTACCTGGTGATAAGAATCTTCACTTTCTGTATGGATGATGATGATTTACTAAATAAATTAGAATGTTTGGTTATGTCTATTTTGAAATTCTTGACAGCTGAATTAGTTTATATGATAAATGTACCAACAAGTTAGAGAAGGTTTTTCAGTACTCTGCTTGCCAAAAGAACATATGGAATGGGAATCTTAAGGGATGCAGCTTTTGACTGCATTCATTATGCCATGTGTAGGATATGTAATCAGGAAACTGTTTTAATTCTGAGTCTGTTTTGGGGTCCTTAATGGATGGCAGCATTTGGACATTGTTCATTCTGGGATGTACAGGACAACTTTTACTTTCATAAAATCTGTTTTGCCTGGACTGCTTGTACATTTTTTGAAAATCTATCCAGTATTAATGAGGAGGTTTTTTGTGTGTGTGTGTGTGTGTGTGTGTGTGTGTGTGTGTGTGTGTGTGTGTGTGTGTGTGTGTATATATATAGTATATATTGATTCACTTTATAATCTCGAAATACTGAAATATCGAATTTCAGTATCTCAAGACTATAAAGTCGAAAACTCGCAAACCCGAAAACCAAAACTGCGAAATTCAAAACCTTGAACGTCAACAAAACACACCACCACGCACACATACACCCATCTGCCAACACTACAACAAAGCAAAACAACACACACAAACACAACAAAACAAACACATACACCTATCCTTCCTATTAGCAGAGGGGCAAGCCCCCCTGCACGCCCCATGTGGTGGGGCTGTACCCCCCAAACCCCTGCTACTTATATATATATATATATATATATATATATATATATATATATATATATATATACACACACACACACACACACACACGCATACATACATATATATTTTTAAGCAAAAAACATCTTTATTGAAGTTTCACTTCTAACATAGGCAATCATACATTTATATACAATTAAACAATATTGACTTATTTTCAGTTGCAAACATTATACATCACTTATCATCTTCTGTACAGTCAGTCAAGCATTGCAATAGCTCAATAAACTGATGCCTTCCCTTAAATGTCATTCCTCCTCCAAAATATTATTCTGCATGAATTGTTCCCACAAATCCTATTTTTTTTTTCTGCAATTTGCTCCTACCCTTTTCTAAAGATCCCACTTCTAGTGCTTTTATCTATTACTATATTCACTAGTTCTAATATGGTTGGTTTAGACTTTTTATTTCCATTTTCTAGTAATTGCTTTTAAGGCAACCACCAGAATTAAACTAAGCAAAGCCTTACTTGGTCGAGACAGTTCTGATTTTGTATCACAGCTCAAAAAATCATTTCCTTAGTTATACCAATTTGCTCATCCAGTATTTCTGACAGAGTAGTCTGCAGGGATTTTTCTTAGTCTGCCAGCTCATTACACCCCAAAAAAATATGTTCCCAATTATAGTAAACTCTCAGTTAACTGGGACCCATAGGGTTGGCAGATGCCAGATAAAGTACAGTTTTGTACCTACCATAAATGTAGATGTCCGAGAGGTATGCATCTGCAGTCCTAACAAATGGGTTGTCCTGGCCTCAGGCAGCCCTTCGGTCGGCCGGATTCCAAAGTCTGGGTCTGGCCTCGGCTGATGTCGCACTTTACCCGACGTCATAGCTGCAGTTCAGCGGGTATAAAGGCATCAGCTGACGCCATTTTCCTCAGTGTTTCTTGCCCCAGATGCCAGGTGCCCTCTAGGAAGGCTAAATTTGGATAAATGCAAATGTTTCCAAACAATAGAGAGCAAACAGAAATAAACATGTATATACATATATACAAACAAATACACCATAATAGATTCCCCCAGCTAGCTACAAGATGGGCAAATACCCTAGGAGTACCACAGAGGGGAAGGAGGGTGGGTAATCCTGACTGCAGATGCATACCTCTCGGACATCTACATTTATGGTAGGTACAAAACTGTACTATGTCCTTCAAGGATGCATCTGCAGTCCTAACAAATGGGTAGAATACCATAGCCAAACTGGGGGGTGGAGGCACTAAGGAGGCACTAAGAGTTTATGGTGTAGTTAAGATCCCTTGCAAAACAGCAGTGGCAAAACCTGCTCGGGATCTGGAGTATAAAGGTAGATTATAATGCTTGGCAAATGTATGCACGGAGCTCCAAGTAGCAGCCTCTAAAATGTCTTTGGTAGCCACTCCTCGTAAGAAAGCTGTAGTAGTGGCTGTAGCCCTTGTGGAGTGAGGTCTGATGTTTTCTGGAGTTGCCTTTCCATGAAAAGAGTAACAAAATCTAATGCAATTTCCTATCCATTTTGAGATTGTTTGTTTTGAAATTGCTTTTCCTTCCATTCCTGTTGCATATGCTACCAGAAGCTGGACAGTTTTTCTATTGTTCTTGGTTCTGTCCAGGTAGTAGCGCAATTGTCTGTGTACATCCAAGGTATGCAGCAATCTTTCCCCCCTGTTCTGTGGGTTGGGGAAGAAAGTTGGTAGGTGTATTGCTTGGTTTAATGATACCCTGGAGACCACCTTTGGCATAAAGGTAGGATTAGTTCTCATGGACACTCTATCCTGATGGAAGATAAGGAAGGGCTGTACTGCCATTAATGCCTGTAATTCAGAAACCCTTCTAGCTAAAGTGATTGCAAGCAGGAATGCAGTCTTCCAAGATAAGTACTGTAATTCTGCTGTTGTTGCTGGTTCAAAAGGGGGAAGTGTCAACTTTTCTAACACAAAGTTCAAGTCCCATGTAGGCAATGGAGGTTTCCTTGTTGGCTTTACATTTTTAATTCCTCTGAGAAACTGCCTGAGTAGAGGTTGAGAAAAGACTGGAGGATCCATGTTGTATTCTGTTGAAATTGCTGATGCATGAATCTTAATGGAGGAGTAAGAGAGACCATTGTGGAAAAGCTCAGCCAAGTATTCCAGGATGTTAGCTATGTTTGCCAATGATGCATCCACTCCTTTTGTTGCACTCCAAATGAGATATCTTTTCCATTTTGCTGTATAAGTTTTCCTTGTTAAGGGTCTGCGAGCCTCCAAGATAATGTCTTTAACCCTTTGAGATAAATCTGGGTTATTTTTCCTTATGTAATGTTCCAAGCAGCTAGCTGCAGTGTTTTCAAGTTTGGATGCAGGATTTTGAAGTTGTTCTGTGTCAGCAGTAGAGGTAGTAAGGGTAGAGGCCATGCGTGTTCCCGGGACATACTCCTCAGTAGCGGGTACCAATGTTGCCTTGGCCAATCTGGAGCTATCAAGATGATCCTCGGGTGATGTTTTTTGATCTTCAGTAGCACTTTGTGCATCAAAGGAAGAGGTGGGAATGCATATGCTGTCAGGTTTTCCCAACTGAAGGATAGGGAGTCCACCTTC
Organism: Protopterus annectens; assembly: GCF_019279795.1. Taxonomy (NCBI): domain Eukaryota; kingdom Metazoa; phylum Chordata; order Ceratodontiformes; family Protopteridae; genus Protopterus; species Protopterus annectens. Next base: position 216,922,372 of record NC_056751.1, read on the forward strand.
CAAGCAAGTGGGTGGTATGTCCTTGTGCAGAATTTTTTCAATTGGTGGTTGTGTGCGGATGCGAACAGGTCTATTTCTGGCAGTCCCCATTTCCTTGTGATGGTTTTGAAGATGTCTGGATGCAGCATCCATTCGTGGGCATCCGTGGTGGTTCTGCTTAAGATGTCCGCTAGTATATTTTCTTTTCCTGGCACAAATATGGCTTGGAGCTGAATGTTGAGGCTCAGGGCCACATTCCAGAGGTCCATTGCCATCCGACATAGAGGATATGAATGTGTGCCTCCCTGTTTGTTGATATACCACATGACTGTGGTGTTGTCCGTCCTTATCAGCAAATGACCCTGTTGAAGAAATGGTCTGAATGTCTGAATTGCCTGTTTTACTGCCAGCATCTCTTTTTGATTTATGTGTAGGTTCATCTGGTCTTGAGTCCATAAGCCTTGTATGCACTTGTCCACCATGTGTGCCCCCCAACCGAGGTCTGAGGCGTCCGTGGTGATAGTCTGGCTTGGGTGAGGCCTGTGGAAGGGCAGTCCTTTGTGGGCCCACCACTGGAATTCTTGCTTCAGGCATGGAATTATTGGAATTTGGGTTTCTAGGCTGTGCTTGTGCTGAGACCATAAATTCCTCAGGTACCATTGCAACTTCCTCATATGTAGCCTGGCATGTGGGATTAATATTATGCAGGATGCCATGTAACCCAGGGCTTGCAGGATTTTCCTTGCTGTAAGCTGGTTCTGCGTTGTTAATGCCATGAAATAGAGTGGTAGCTGCTTCTGTTTTTCTTCTGTGAGGAATGCCATCTGGTTTGATGTGTCCAGTTCTGCACCCAGGAAGGTTATCCTTTGGGATGGTATCAGCCTTGACTTTTTTGTGTTGACTGTGTATCCCAGGGCTTGCAGCAGGTGAATAACCTTTTTCAAATCTTTTGTTAATTTGTCTTTGCTGTCCGCTTGTAACAGGCAGTCGTCCAGGTATGGATAAATTTGAATTCCCTGAAGCCTGCAATGAGCAATTACTGATGCCAGACATTTTGTGAATACTCTGGGTGCAGTAGATAAGCCAAAAGGCAATGCTGAGAATTGATAATGCTCTGATCCTGCAAGAAATCTGAGGTATCTTCTGCAATTTGGTCGTATGGGGACGTGCAGGTATGCCTCCTTGAGATCCAGAGTCACCAGCCAAGACTCCTTGCCCAGCATGGGAAGAAGTTGCTGTAGGGTCAGCATTTTGAATTTTGGAACAATGAGATATGTGTTTAGAGCGGACAGGTCGAGGATAGGTCTCCATTGGTTTTCCTTTCTTGGTACTAGGAAAAGCCTTGAATAAAATCCTTGTCCTTGTTGAATAGCCGGTACCTTTTCTATAGCTCTCATCCTTAGTAAGTGGTCTATTTGCTGTAGAGCGTTTGTCCTTTGGTTTGGAGGTAGGTTTGGCATTCCTCTCTTCCTTGGAAGAGTATGGAAGTGAAACCTGTAGCCTTTGTCTATTGTCTGTAAAATCCATTTGTCTCCTGTAATGTAATGCCAATTTACTGAAAATAAGGCTAATTTTCTGCCTAAGGGTGCTGCCAGTTGTTCCCTGGTAGGCGGTTTTAGAGCCAAGTCACTGTGATTGTCCTGTAGAAGTGGTAGTGGCTGGATCTGTGGCAGTAGTTCTCTGGCTGTTAGGCTGCCACTGACGTCCCCTGTAGGCACCTCTGGATTGACCTCTGCCTCTAGGGCGTCTATTTCTGCTTCTCTGTGCTCTGGTGGTGTCTGGAAAGGACCAATTCTTGGAAGGCCAGTTCCTACTAAACCTCGGAGGCTGGACCTGTAAGAAATCCTTGACTGTCTGGACAGATTTAGCTTTTTCTTCCACCTTCTTCAACACTTGCTGTGCAGGGGAACCAAACAAACTGTGCTTTTCCATGGGAGCATCTAGAAGCTTTGACTTTACATGGTCTGGTAAGGATTGCTCTTTTAACCATGCATGCCTTCTGATCACTGTACCAGTCATAGCTGATCTAAAGGAAGCCTCCAGTGCATCATAGCCGCATTTTAAGGAATGATTACTGACCTGCTGAGTGTTATGCACCAAATCCTGAAGGGACTTATGGTCTAAAGGTTCAGGCGAGGACAGTTTTTTAGTGAGCTGATCTAACAGAAATTCCTGATACTGAATCATGTGGAATTGACAGTTTAAGGCCCTAGCCGAAAGAGTAGCAGAATTATAAACTTTTTTACCCCATCTCTCCAATGCCCTAGATTCTCTTTCAGAGGGGAGGGGGTTTTTGGCAGAGGCAGCTGCTACAGCTTTGGGGCCCTGTGAAATAGTTTTAGGATCTGCAATAGGAGCCTTGTATAAATGATAGTGTGTGTCCGGAACCCTGTAGTATCTGTCGGGCTTAGCAGGGGCCGGAGGCAGTGAGTCAGGGGCAGTACAAGCATCATTAAATGCATCATCCACAACTGTAAGTACTGGAGGAATAGCTAAAGGCCTATGCTGTGGTAAATGTAAAAAGGTCCTAAGCCTTTTCCTAGAATCTGAAAAATCCTGGCCCTGCCATTGAAATTGTTCCCTCATAGCATGCAAGGTTTCCCCAAAAGAAAATTCCTCAGGAGGAGAGGCAGAAGGTATGGAATCCTCTGCATCAGAGTCCTCATATGAAGAGTAAGGGCCCTCTGGAGGATTTGTGTTTTCTGAATCATCAGAGGAATAATCTGAAGAAACTGGCTCAGGGGGCTCTGCTCTGGAGGTGGGTGAGAGGCCCTGTCAGGGTGAGACTGGGTTCCCCTGATCAAAGAAATGAGATCCTCTGCTAGACTAAGCATTTGAGTACTAGAGCTAGGCCTGTGAGAGGGGGCTTTAGCAGGCACGGCCTTTGAAGATTTAGCTGCTTTAGCCCTGGCAAAAGCCTTAATTGACATGGATGCAGGGGGCCTAGCAGCTCCACGTGCAGGAGTAGATACATCTAAGGGGATAGTATCTGATAAATCCTGAGAAACTGTAAGAGCAGGTGGATTTTCAGTAGCAGATTCAGCCATGCTGGAAGAGGTCTTGGTAGAAGGAGGCATGCTTTCGGCCGAAGGAAGAACCGCGGACTCGGCTTTGGCCGAAACCGAGACACTCGCGGTTGCCTTAACCGCGGTTTCGGCCAAAACCGCGGACCGCGAGTGTCGGTCCTTTTCCTTACGCTTTTTAGCTAAATGTGTAGTCGGAGTCTCCGACGGCATGATATAAGCAAAAGCGGAGCCGAAAAACTCCTCTGCAAACTCTGACCGACGTCTAAGTGTTCGTCTGTTGAAGGAAGCACAGGCTAGACAAGCTGCTACGTCGTGGTCTGGGCCTAAACAAGGTAGGCAGTAAGAGTGGAAATCTTTATGAGGTATTTGTTTCCCACAAGTTAAACAGTTATTCACTTTTTCTGACATCGGCTGAGGCAAGAAAGAGTCCCCAACGGGGTACTTAGCTTTTTAGAAGTCTTCGGCAGTAGCAATCTCTGGTTCTGACCGACCGGCACTTGCGAACAGCTTCTGCTTCGGGCGCCACGCGGCAAGAAAGACTGATGAAAATGGCGTCGGCTGATGCCTTTATACCCGCTGAACTGCAGCTATGACGTCGGGTGAAGTGCGACATCAGCCGAGGCCAGACCCAGACTTTGGAATCCGGCCGACCGAAGGGCTGCCTGAGGCCAGGACAACCCATTTGTTAGGACTGCAGATGCATCCTTGAAGGACATCTGTAGTTTCTAGTTGCTTGAGAGTTACTATTAAAAATAGGCCTGACTAATACTGTACCCTGTATTGTTTGGTTGGTTTGATTTGTTCTAAGGTTGGGAAGAGAGGGAATTTATTCCTGTCTTCCTTTAACATAAGGCATGTTTCTGTGGGTGGGTGGGGGTTGGGAGCAGAAAATGCAACACATGAAAATGATACTGTATTTCTTCGATATTTTCTTGCTGGTTGCTTTCGAGTGCTAGTTAACAGAGTTTACTGCACACCTGCAACATTTGCAATCTACTTTAGGAAAAAATTTTTGGAGTCTGCTTGTAGTATAAAAATACCTATGCAAACACTTCTAAGCAAAGATCCTAAATCGTCTAGACTTTGTTGCATACTTGGGAGCCATATGTATATCCTCCCAATATTTCTTTGTGAATTGCTTATCAAGTCTGTCTTCCCAATCCTTTCTAACCACTTTTGATTCCTATAGTTATCATTGCGTTTATATGCTGTACTAATTATCCCTTGTTTGACAGCAGCTTCTGTTCTAGGTTCTACTAAAAACTCTACCAGCCCTGTTCTTTCACTTAGGATTGCCCTATTGCTTTTTTTTTTTTGCCTATACTGTAATATCAATCCTAAATAGGGAAGTCAGTCTCTATCCTGCAGTGAAAGTTAATTCTTGGCCTCTTCCTATTCTGTTACCCTTCCTTCTCTAATTATTTGCTCCCAATACCTTGGTTCCTTTGCCAGATGTTCATCGTGCATACAGCTGCAGTCATAACAGATGGGTTCTCCTGCCGTCAGGCAGGTCCTCGGTCGGCCGGATTCCAAAGTCTAGGTCCGGCGTCGGTCGTCGTCGCTTCTTCCCTGACGTCAGTGTGACAGGGGTATAAAGGAACCAGCCGACGCCATTTTCTTCAGTTTTTCTTGCTGCGCGGTGCCCGAAGCAGAAGCAGTTCGCAAGTGCCGGTCGGCCAGCTCCTGAAATTACGAAAATTTGGAAACCGAAGTCTTCTTGAAAGCTAAGTACCCCGTTGGGGAAACTTTTCTTGCCTCAGACCGATGTCAGACAAAGTTAATAATTGTATTTCATGTGGGAAGCAAATACCGCATAAGGATTTCCATTCCCTCTGTATACCTTGTTTAGGCCCAGACCATGACGTCTTGGTCTGTCGCTTTTGTGCTACATTCAACAAACGCACCATTAAGCGTCGGGCGGAGTTCGCCGAGCATTATTTTGGAAAAACATTTAACTATATTATGTCGTCGGATACTCCGACTCCAGTTGTGTCTAAAAAACGCAAATATAAGGACCGACACACGAGGTCCGCGGCCTCTACCGACACCACGCCAAAGCCGACTACACGTGGTCCAGTTCTTAGCGAGGTGCCTACGCAGCCCCTGACTACCGACGACACTTCATTGGCGGTGTCTCCTGTGCCCGAGGTCGCAGGCTCCTCGGCCCACACCCCGACTACAGATACCGAAGCCACTCTTGGCATTGAACCTCAAAATGTGGACAGGTCTACCTCCACTCAAGGTGTCTTCAGACCTTCCTCTTCTTTTTCCATCAAGGCTTTCACTAAGTCTAAAGCAGCCATGCATTCTAAGAGACAAGCTACACAGGGCCCATCTCCAGGCCCCATGCCTAAAAAAACATGCTTAAAATGGCTGAGGATTTAATTACTCTTATCAGGGGTTCTCAACCCCCACCGGACAAAAGGCCCAGAGTGGAGGAAGAATCCCCCTCCTCTGATCAGGGCTCCATTATTTCAGAGCACTCTGATGATCAGGAACATTCTTACTCCCCTTTTGAAGACTCTGATGCAGAGGAGTCCATTCCTTCTGTATCCCCCCCAGAGGATTATTCATTTGGGGAAACTTTGCATACCTTAAGGGAACACTTCCACTGGGAAGGCCAAGATTATTCAGATTCCAAGAAAAGGCTTAGGGAATTTCTCTTGCTACCTCAGCACAGGCCTCTGGCTATGCCTCCTGTCTTGGACATCCTAGATGATGTTTACTCTGAGGCCTGCCTTAACCCGGATTCTCTGCCTCCATCCCCAGTCAAGCCTGACAGGTACTACAGGGTTCCTGACTCACACCAATTTCTATACAAAAGCCATGCTGCTGACCCAGAAACCATCTCACAGGGCCCCAAGGAAATTAAGGCCTCCACTGCTAAAAATCTATTACCTTCCAAGAGAGATTCCAGATCATTAGAAAGGTGGGGAAAAAAGGTATATACCTCAGCTATCTTAACCATGAGGGCCTTAAACTGTCAGTTCCATATGCTAAAATACCAACAGTTTTTGTTATCACAATTGAAAAGTAAAATGTCACAACCTGAACAACCAGACTTGAAGGAGTTGCAGGATTTGATGCATAGTGCAGAACAAGTGGGTAAGCATACCTTACAATGTGGTTTTGATGCTCTAGAGGCCTCATGTAGAGCTGGATCAGTCATACGTAGACATGCCTGGCTCAAGGAACAAACCTTGCCTGATCATGTCAGAGCTAAATTACTAGATACCCCTCTACAAAAGGATGTATTATTTGGTGCTAATGCTGAGGAGGTATTAAGGAAAATGGAGGAAAAGGCTAAATCAATGCAAACTGTGAAAGATTTTCTACAGGTACAACCCCCATGTTTCAGTAGAAATTGGCCTTCCAAAAAATTGGTCCTTTCCAGCCACGGACAGACCCCAAAGAGGTAGATACAGGCGCCCGAGGGGCAGAGGACAACCCCAAGGATCGTTTAGAGGCAGACAATGGCAAGCTCCTACACAAAGAGGTGGTGAGGATAACTCACAATCATTCAGAGAGTAAGCACAATGACTTTCCCCTTTGCATGCCAAGCAAGACTCAAATGGCAGCCCCCTTAGGAGGAAAACTGGCATTATTTTCAAAAAATTGGCATATTGTCACAAAAGACAAATGGATCCTGGACATTATAAACAGAGGCTACAGATTCCATTTTCACACCCTTCCAAAAATGAGAGGCATGCCAAACCTGCCACACAATCAAAGGGCAGAGGCACAAAGGCAAATTACAGATCTCATAGACATGAAAGCTATTCAAGTGGTACCTACGCACGAACAAGGTCAAGGTTTTTATTCCAGACTAATCCTGGTACCAAGGAAGGGAAAAGATTGGAGACCTATTTTGGACCTATCCATCCTAAACACATTTCTACTCGTACCAAAATTCAAGATGCTCACTCTACAGCAGCTTCTTCCCATGCTGGGCAAGGAGTCTTGGCTGGTAACATTGGACCTCAAGGAGGCATACCTGCATGTCCCAATCAGACAAAATTGCAGAAGATACCTCAAATTTCTTGCAGGTTCAACCCATTATCAATTCTCTGCATTGCCCTTTGGCTTATCTACTGCGCCCAGAGTATTCACAAAATGCCTGGCATCAGTAATTGCCTACTGCAGACTTCAAGGGATACAAATATACCCCTATTTGGACGACTGCCTGATCCAAGCGGACAGCAAGCACATTCTTCTGAAACATCTGGCTTATGAAATAATGTTGAACTCTCTGGGATACACAGTCAACAAAAAGAAATCAAGGCTAATACCCTCTCGAAAGATAATTTTCCTGGGTGCCAACTTGGACACAAACACCCAGATGGCCTACCTCACGCCAGAGAAGCAGGGGCAACTAACTCAATACTTCAGAACACTAGCAAATTGCACCAGGCTGACTGCAAAGAAAATCATGCAGGCTCTGGGATTCATGGCATCTTGCATCTTACTAATCCCATGTGCAAAGCTGCATATGAGGAAACTTCAATGGTACCTGAAAAACCTATGGTCTCAACACAGCCACAGTTTGGAAACAATAATACCACTAATTCCATGTCTACAAAAGGAATTTCTGTGGTGGGCTCAAGCATGCCAAACAAACACAGGTCTTCCATTCAGCAAGCCTCAAGAAAATCAAGTCATCACAACAGATGCCTCGGACTACGCCTGGGGGGCGCACATGGCAGATCGGTGCATTCAGGGCAAATGGTCGCAAAAAGAAAAGCACCTTCACATCAATTAAAAGGAAATGCTAGCAGTAATAAATGCTATTATAGCTTTCAAAGACCTTCTGCAACCAGGTCAACTATTGATAAGAACGGACAACACCACAGTTATGTGGTACATAAACAAACAGGGAGGAACACTTTCATACCCCCTATGCAGACTGGCCATGTCACTTTGGAACATGGCCATGGACTTACAAATTGAACTACAAGCACAGTACTTGCCAGGCAAGGAAAACACGCTGACAGACAACCTAAGCAGAAATATGACAGACCCACACTAATGGAAGTTGCATCCAAAAGTTTTTACAGAAATAATCCAAGCATGGGGAAGGCCAGGCATAGATCTCTTTGCCTCCCACAAAAATCACCAATTGACAAAATTCTGCTCAAGGATTTTCCATCCAAAGGCCTGGAGAGTGGACGCTCTCTCAGTTGGATATCAATGACAGTTTATGCCTTCCCACCTCTTCCTCTGCTGCCCAAAGTTCTATTGAAAACCAGAGCAGACAGACCAAAGATGATTCTTATTGCTCCAGACTGGCCAAGACAACACTGGTACCCACTCCTGAGGAGCCTGACGCATTCCCCACCATGGACACTGCCTCTAATGCCTCTTCTCCTGACTCAGCACAGCTTCAAAACTCTTCACAGCCAGCTAAAAACACTCAATCTAGCCGCATGGAAGATTCCTTAGCATCACAACAGACCCTACTCTCCAAGGAGGTGCAGGATGTCATTTTGGAGGCTAGAAGGCCGTCAACTAGAAAAGCTTACTCCGCAAAATGGAAACGGTTTTGTGTCTGGAATGAGAAAAAGGGTCAGGATCCTGGAAAACTGAATTTACCTCAAATACTACAGTATCTAGCTGAGCTGCTAAGCAGTGGACTTTCATTCTCCTCCATCAAAATCCATGCCTCAGCCATTTCTGCAGAATACAACACTGATCCACCCTTATTCTCTCACCCTCTCTTAAGACAGTTCCTCAGAGGGGCTAAGAATCTAAGACCCCAAGGAAACAACCAATACCTGCTTGGGATCTCAATTTCATTCTGAAAACTGACCTTGCCTCCCTTTGAGCCGGCTGCCTCATCAGATTTGCAATATTTATCCTGGAAAACAGCTTTCCTTCTGGCTATTACCTCAGCTCGTAGAGTTTCAGAACTACAAGCTCTCATGGCTGTGCAGCCTTTTATCATCTTCCATCAGGACAGAGTTTCCTTACGAACCAACCCGTCCTTTATGCCTAAAGTGGTATCCAGGGTAGCTTTGAATCAGGCCATACACTTACCTACCTTTTATCCTAATCCTCAAAACAAAGGGGAGAGATTACTACATTCCTTGGACATCCACAGACAACTGCGTTATTATTTGGACAGAACAAAGCCTTTCAGAAAATCAGAACAGCTCTTTGTGTCCTATGCTGTAGGAGCTCAAGGAAAGCCAATTTCCAAACAGACAATCTCAAAATGGATAGCCCACTGCATACGCGTTTACTATTCTTTTCATGGCAAAACTGTACCTACAGGCATCAGATCTCACTCCACAAGGGCCACAGCTACCTCCGCAGTTTTCCTCAGAGGAGTTCCTACCAAAGATATTTTGGAAGCAGCCACTTGGAGTTCTGTGCATACCTTCTCCAAGCACTACCACCTACCATTATACTCCAAAACTAGAGCAGGCTTTGCCACTGCAGTCTTGCAGGGAATCCTGGCTCCTCCTAGTTCCACCTAGTGCCTACCACCCCTTTCTTAGCTTTGGGGTTCTACCCATCTGTTATGACTGCAGCTGTATGCACGATGAACATAGTACAGTTTTGTACCTACCATAAATGTAGATGTTCGAGTGCTAATACAGCTGCAGTCCAGGTTTCCCTCCCTCCTTCCCCTCTTGGGACAGGCCTATTGGCTAACACCTCCTCGTACAACTTGATTGGGGTATTCATTTATGGTGTATTTGCTTGCAACTACTGTATTTTGATTATATTGCATTGCTTTATTATACAAATTTATGTATTGCCTTCCTTCTGGGGGTACCTGACATCTGGGGCAAGAAAAACTGAAGAAAATGGCGTCGGCTGGTTCCTTTATACCCCTGTCACACTGACGTCAGGGAAGAAGCGACGACAACCGACGCCGGACCTAGACTTTGGAATTCGGCCAACCGAGGACCCGCCTGACGGCAGGAGAACCCATCTGTTATGACTGCAGCTGTATTAGCACTCGAACATCTACATTTATGGTAGGTACAAAACTGTACTTTTTCTCCAGTAAATTCCAGCCCCCTCTTGCCTATTCTCTGTACCCCTAATTGTAGTCATCCCTACTGACAGAATCTCCTCTCTCTATTCCTGTGTTCGTGTAGTTCTTAGAATACCTTACTGTATGAATATAGTGTTCTGTATGGTTATTCTTGCTATTCTTAAGACTTTTACATCCAAAATCCCCATCTTTCCTTAATTCTTGAACTCCCCCCTCCTGTTTCATTATCATCCTTTTCCATTTTGAATTGCATCTTTCTGCTTGTGCTGTATATAGGAGCCTTAACTGTGTAGCTCTGAAATACCCATTCAAATCAGTTAATCCCAAACCACCTTGCTCTGTTGGAAGGATCAGTTTTATCCCACTTAACTCTTGCCATCTTCACCTCCCAGATAAAATACTTCAACTGTAATTGCTATCTGCAACTTCTCCACTGATTGATAAAAATATGCCTGACCTGTGTATAATACTACATGGACTAAAAACATTTTCACTGCTTGTAATCCATATCCATATAACAGCTTCCAATTTCTCAGTTTTTTTTTTTCCATTCTTTGTTTAGTCTCTTCCCGCATATCTTTAACTGCCATAACAGAATCCTTTTAAATCTGTATCCTAAGTACTTCATTTTGTCATGGTCCTATAAATTTGTGTATTGCTGAACCAATTCATGTGTGGGTAGATAGTTTACGCTTATTAACTTTGTTTTATCGTTAAGTTTGTATCCTGAAAAGACTTAAAACTGTCTTAGAATGTTCTGCAACACTGAAATGTCATTTTCTGGTTTTATCAGGTATAAAATATCATCTGCAAAAAAAAACAATTTTTCTTGATTACTGTACTGTACCAGTTATATTCGTGAATTTCTGAGTCCCTTATTTTCTTTGCCAATGATTCTAAATGTAATGCAAATAACAAAAGGGAAAGGGAGCACCTGCCTGGTTCCTCTGCTCAAACAGGAGTTGTCAGAGAGGACCCCCCCCAGCTTTATTTTTTGCCTCCAGTCCCTCACATATCCTACTAATTAGCCATATTATTTTGTCAGAGAATCCAAATGCTTCCATTACTCTACTCATAAAGTCCCAACTTACTGTGTTGCATGCTTTCTTTGCATCAAGACCCATCAAAAACAGTGGTATTTTCTTAATTCTGCTTCCCTGTGGATCATCATCATTGTTCTGTTATGTTGTCAGATGTTGGCCTCCTGTCCACAAAACTACTTTGATAAGTATCTATCAACTTTGGCATCATCTTTGCCATTCTTTTAGTCATTATAGACATAAACGTGTTATAAATATGGATTAGATTTGAAATGGACCTATATAAAGTTGGACCTGATGGGTCTTTACCGTGTTTAGGTATTACAGCCACCACAGTTTTCTACCAGGATGCTGGTACTTCTCCTCCTTTTAAAATACTGTTAAACAAAACCTTCTAGATCTTTATCACTTTCGTCCTCCTAGCTTCCAAACATCTACAGGAATACCATCTATTCTTGGAGACTTTCCTGTAGGTTGGTCATGAATCACAATTTGTATCGCATCTCTTCTATCCTGTTAGTAATTGAATGCCATCTATCTCTAACTTTGGAATATTTAATTCTTCCATAAACATTTCCATTTGTGATTTTTCTTGGTTTTCACATTTCTCTCTCTGCTTTATACATATTTAATAGAATTTCTGAAATATCTCTAATACCTATACTGGATCTATGGTTATTTTCCTTGCTACAGAGTCCTTGAGCTTACCAACAACCCTTTCTACTTTCCTTTCTGCTTTCTTTTGTCTGAGCTGTTGTATTAAAAGCTTTTGTGCTCTGGAGTTGTCAAAAAGTTGTTTAACCTCATTTATGTCATTAATATAGTTCCTTATTTTCTCGTTAGCACTCTGCAGTTGCAATCCTCCTCTTGTTCTGTGAGATTCTCCCTATTCTGTAATCCTTTAACTATTGTCAGTCCCTCTAAATAATTCTAGTTAATTCCTAACCATATCTCACCTTCTCTCCTATTTTAAAACTCCAGTTTCATTTTATCCCACTTCTAGCTACATTTTCTAAAGAAATTTCTTTTTTCACTAAGAACTCCTGAATGATTTCCACTACCCGTTCCTTAAATTCCTTTCTGTTTAACAGGTCTCATTTTTATTTCATTCTCTTACATTTTTATTTTAGTTATTATTGGCATGTGATCTGAAATATTTAGATGCATCTCAAAACTTTCAGTTAAATGCACATGTTCCTGTGAAATATAATTTCTGTCCAGCTTAGCCCACTTTTTGTCTTTGAACTTCCCGGCACAGTTTACCGGACTTCAAAGGGATCTGATCAAGGAGCTATCAGATACCTTAGAAGGATCTATCTCTGAGGGAGCCCAAGAGAAAATGGCTTCCCAGTTAGCTACCCTGGAGTCTGTGTCAAACTTTTCCATGAGGCTCATTGCCCTTGCAGCCAAAGGGACCACCAGAGTGGCAGGTTCAGGTGTAGCCATAAGAAGACACACCTGGATGCATCTGTGATTTTGTGAAGCCATTTAAGTCATCATTCGTTAATGCCCCTTTTGACAGATCATCTCTGTTTCGCCCCAAAGTAAGAGAAATGTTATCCAGGTGTGAGAAGGTTGGTAGGATAGGAGTATGTTTTTCCACTCCCCAAAGATTCTTTTCCAGGAATCATAAGAGCAGTGGAAAAATGTGGTTCAGAAAGTTTCAAGGGCCTTTCCAGGACACACCAGAGGCAGATGGGTTACTCTAATGGATGATGTTGCTTATGAGACAGAAGTGGCCCGCAGAACCAAGGTTCCAGGGATTCCTTCCCAGGAAAACCATATCAGCACTCCTGAATGGAGGCCCGATTGTCTTCCTCTGGAGGCAGTTGGGGGTGGGGGGGTGCTTATCCCTGCACCAAGACATTTGGCTACGAATAACTTCTGATGACCGGGTGCAGAAGATCATTCCCATTTTCTCTCCCTTCCCCATAGGCAAAAACATTTCCAATGTTCCACCCAGTCAGAGGAAACAAGCAGCAAAAGAAATTCAAAAGCTGCTAGAAAAGAGCCATCCAAGAAGTCCCAACAGACCAAATAGAATCTGGAACTTACTCAAGATTCATTTAGTGCCAAAAGAGACAGGGGACTGGAGACCAATTTTGGATCTAAACACACGGAATAAGTCTGTTTATCAAACTAACTTCTGGATGGTCATGATATGGTCCACACTTCCTTTCTTGGAGAAGGATGACTGGATGTGCTCAGTAGATCTGCCGGATACATATTACCATATAAAAATGGACAAATGATCCAGAAGATTTCTCCACTTATGGCTGGGAGCCAATCATTACCAATTCATGGGGCTGCCCTTTGGACTTGCCACAGCCCCCAGGATGTTCACCAAATGCATGGCAGCAGTAGCAGCTCACTTGAGAATGCAAGGATTCCAGGTGTTTCCATACTTGGACAATGGGCTCATCTCTGCTCCGACCAGGCATCTTCTGATAGAAACAAGGGACTTTGTTCTTTGGACCTGAACTTTTTTGGGAATAACAGTAAACTACGAAACATCCCAGTTGATTCCAGCTCAGTCTTTACAGTTCATAGGGCTTGTGCTAAATACAACAACTGTAGCTTCTGTTCCTCCTGAAAGGCTTCAGAGAATCAGAAGACAGGTTCAAGGGATAATACACAGCAAGAAAGTACCGGCTTGTCTAATCCTACAAGCTCTGGGCTCCATGGCAGTGACTATAACTCCTAGTACCCCTAGCGAGGTATCATATGAGAATTCTGCAGTGGGTTCTGGCTTCTCAATGGTCCTTTTTACACCATCCCATGTTGGACCAGATTTGGATCACTAACCACTGCAGAAAAGCTTTAGCTTGGTGGATACTTTCCAAAGAGATTCTTCTAGGCTGCCCATTCACCCCCTTCAGAACCTAAGGCCATAGTGACTGTGGATGCCTCCCAGATAAACCGGGTTGGGGGGGGGGGGCATCATCTGGTTAAGACTGTCCAAAACACTTGGTTCTCCTTAAAGGCCAACTTTTGCACATCAGTGTTCTAGAGCTTAAGAGTGGTGCTATTTGCACTGCAAGCTTGTCAAACTGCTCTTCCTCTGGGCATAACTGCAGTTCAAACAGACAGTAAGTCAGTAGTTTGGTACATCAACAAACAAGGAGAACTGAAATCGTGCCCCCTTTGTCGAGAAGCACTCAGTGTGTGGAAGTGGGTGATCTCTTCCAACTACTTTCTGATAGCAATGCACATTCCAGGGAAATTCAGTGTAATAGTGGAGCAGATGTATTCTCATGCCTCACAAGTGGTCTCTCAATCCAAAAGTGGTGGAAAGGATTTTCCTTCAATGGGGTCAGCCTTGCTGTGACCTCTTCACCTCTCCCCTAAACAACAAGTGTAACTACTTTGCCCTAATCCCTCCACCGGGAGTCACCAAGAAATGCTGTTCTCCACATTTAGCCCCCTGGACTACCATACACCTTTCCCCTGATTCCTCTGATCCTGAAATTCCTACAGAAAGCACTCAAGTTGGAGCAAAGTAATCCTCATTGCACCCTTTTGGCTTCGACAGATATGGTTTCCCTTTCTTTGCCCTCATCTAATTCAACAACCTTGGATTCTGGACCAAGCTGCAGACCTTCTGTCCCATCTGGAGGGACTAGTTCATCCAGACATTTTGAAACTCAAGCTGACAGCATGGTTCCTCCAGTTCCACTAATTGCCAGGCGAATTAATCTCTCTTCCCCTATACGCCACATTCTCATAGCTTTACACAAGCCATCCACCCATAAACTATACACTAGTAAATGGAAGAGAGTTAACCATATGGGCTTGTGAAAGGGATATTGACCCCCCCCCCCCCCTTTCTGCATCAATTGATGATATTTTAGACTTCCTAGCCTCTCTCCTATGCAGGGGCTTCACCTTGTACCATTAAAATTTAACTAGCAGCAATTTCAAATTTTCATAATGGTTTCAGAGAACATTCCTTAGCTTCCCACAAACTTTGTAAATCCTCCATAAAAGGGACACTTTTGTTGAAACCCCCCATTTACAGACCCAACTCCACCATGGGATTTAAATCTAGTGTTACAGACCATTGTTCCTTTCCCTTTCCAGCTGTCTACAAACTGATCTAAAATATTTGTCATGGAAAACTTTATTTTTAGTAGCTGTAACTTCCCCTAGTAGAATTTCAGAAATTCAAGCTTCATCATGTAGGCCACATTATCTGATCTTTCATACAGACAAATCTCTTTATGAACAACTCTCTCCTTTCTACCTAAAGTAGTCTCAAAATCCAATATCAATCAGACTATTGAGCTGCCAGTCTTCTTCCCAAATTTTGTGAACAAAGATGAATACTGCCTACACTTGTTAGATGTTCATAGAGGATTATTTTTTTTTATCTTCACAGAACAAAAGACAAGAAAATCTGACCAGGTATTTGTTTCCTTTTCTAATATAAGGTTTGGCAAACCAGTCAGCAAGGTAACCTTAGCCCAATGGCTCAAGAACTGTATTTCCTTTATCTACAATAAGTACATTAATTTAACTAGGCTGATTAAGGCATACTGTACAAGATCTGTAGCCAGTTCAGCAGTTTTCCAGTCAAGGGCTTCAGTGGATGATATATGTGTAGCAACAACATGGGCTTCTCCACATACTTTTATTACACATTACAAACTGGATTTGGTCTCAAGGGATAGAGCATCATTTGGCTCAGTGGTGCTGAGGAATATCCTTCCAGGAGTCCTCCCAAGGTCTAAGGTAGCTGGGGACTCTGCCCCAATCATTAAGGATAAGTTAAAATTGAGAACATCAGATAAAGAAGTTATGTACTTACTATAATGTTTCATCTGTGTTGTTCATTTTCGTTGATCCTTGACTTCCCTCCCTGTATCCCCCAGCCTTTGAAGACGTTTTGGGTGGACAGATACTTTCATATTACATATTATACTTATTAAGGTATAACAGATATGGTTTGCACTAAGGCCCCCTTATCTATACTTTATTTCTGATCTGCAAACTCAATCTGAGGTAAATGGGAGAGAGGGGGATTATGGTTGAGGGTGAAGCTCAAGAGTTTTTGGTCTGCACAAGCTGTAATAACGTCCAAGTCGGTTCCAATATCAAAACCAAACACAATCATCAAGGATAAATGAAAATGGACAACACAGATGGAACGTTATGGTAAGTACATAACTTCTTTGTATGCCTCATTGCAGGCAACAGGCTATCCACATTTTTCCATATTTAAATGACTTGCTTGTCTTTGCAGGGCCTCTTGGGTGGGGGATCTCTTACACAAGCTGGGATTCCAAGCGAATACTCAAGTCTTTCCAGACTCCTTCACACAGGATTGTATTCCTGGGAAGTCAACTAGATACCTCTGTTCAAAGAGTGTTTCTTCCACAGGAAATACAGATCTATTTCTAAGGTTTTCCATTCAAACTGCAAGGGGAATACCTTATGCTTTTGGCTCTCTTGGCTTCTGTCATTCTCATAATACCCCTGGCAAGACTCCACATGAAAAAGATACAATGGTATCTGAAGTCTCTTTGGTTCCAGCACCAACACTTTGTCTCTTCAAATCCAAGAACGTGTTTTTTAGAAGAGAAATCATTTGGTAGAGATGATGGATATCTTGAAATCCAGGTCTCTCCTTCTTCCCTCCCTGTTCCAAAGCAGTCGGTCACCACAGACACCTCTACTTGGAGAGTAGTTTCCCAAGAGATAAATGTGCAGGGTGTGTGGCACACCAAGGACACATGCAAGCACATAAATTTCAAAGAGATGCTTGCCTTGATCAAGGCACTTGACTCTCTGAATTATCTTTGGTCCCTGGGATCTCTTCAAATTGTTAGAGACAATAATACAGTCATGTGTTACATCAACAAGCAGGAAGGAAACGGGTCATACCTCCTTTGCAGACTGACCATATTGGCTTGGGCTATAGCTTTACAGCGCAGTCTTACTCTACAGGTATCCTATGTTCTGTCAGTCAAAGTTGAGTGGCTGAAGAGCTGACCAGGGTCAGGGCAGACCCTCACAAATGGAAACTAGATCAGGGGGTCTTCAAAGATTTGATCCATCTGCGGGAAGTTCCACAAGTAGACCTCTCTACCACCTCTCTGAACAGCCAGTTGGCAAGACTCTGTTCCAGAACTCCATCTAAGAAGGTCTGGAAGACAGATGCCTTTTCTTTGGACAGCAATATTCCTGTATGCTTTTAACACCCTTTGCACTAATATCCAGGGTACTTCTGAAGATTGAGTAGCAATCCCCCAAGATAATTGTGGTGACTCCATTCTGGCCCAGGCATCCGTAGTTCTGCCTTCTTTTGGAAATGGTCAGGGGCAATTACCACAAGGTTCCTCACAGACTGGATCTTCTCAGACAAGAACAGGGGTGTTTGATGCATTGTAACATCAATAAACTTAAATGGACTGCCTGGATGATGGGGTTTTGATCCCTTTTAGGCACATCTTTGCTGAGAATGTGCCGCAGGTACTAATGGAGGCAAGAAAGCCTGCTACTAGAACAACATAACCAGCACCTAATTTAGGGCTAATTGTTCTCTGGTTTTACAATATTTGTGTCAGCTACTATCCTATGATCTTTCTTATTCCTGTGTCAAGGTTCATTTATCAACCATTTCAGTCTGTCTATCCTTGGATCCTCCACTTTTAGTGCATTCTCATGTCAAAATGTTTTTGAGAGGGGTTTTGCAAAAGAGGCCTCCAAGTGAACAGGTGGCCTCTCCTTGGGCTATTAATTTTGTGTTAGAGAAGCTGACACTTGCTTCATTTGAACCAGCTAATCTAGCTGACTTGAGGTTCTTAACACCGAAAACAGATTTACTGATTGCTCCGACCTCTGATTGAAGGATATATCCTAGTTGCAAGCTCTTATGGTGAGTCAGTCCTATCTCATTTTCCATTGGGATAGAGTTTCTTTGAGGAGTAATTCTTTTTCATGTCTAAAGTGGTATCTGAGTTTACTTTAAGCCAAGCTATTTATTTTCAGTTTTCTTTCCTGAACCTAAAAATGAGGGAGAAAGGATACTCCATAACTTGGAAGCCCATAGACAATTTGCTGCTATTTTGACAGTATTAAATCTTTCATATCTTCAGCTCAGTTGTTCATTTCTTGTGAAGGTAAAAAGAAGAGGCAACCTTTGGCAAAACAGAGTATTTCTAAATGGTTGACTCAGGTTTTTACCTTTTGTTATACTTACCATAATAAACCTATTCCAGGCACAGTTGAGAACTACTCTACCTGGGCATTGGCTTCATCTGTTTTTTTGAAAAGGTTTGGATTCTAGAAGTAGTCTAGGAACTGCTACTTGATCCTCTGTACATACTTTTGCAAAGCACTATTATCTCTATTCCTTCTCAAGGTCCAGGCCAGGCTTTGCTAGGACCATTCATCAGGGGCTCCTGGACTCTTCTCCTTCCACCTCCCAAATGTAGTAAGCTAGAGTAGTCTACCCATATAGCTAAGGCTACTGCAGCAGTGATGAATATGATGAACATAGTACAGTTCATAGGTAAGTACTAGGCTATTGACCCTAGGGCCTATATAAGCCTAGCCAAAAGAGGTTCCCTGGATGTCCTTCATGGATGCATCTGCAGTCATAACAAATGGGTTGTCCTGTCGTCAGGCAGCCCTTCGGTCGGCCGGATTCCAAAGTCTGGGTCCGGCTTCGGCTGGTGTCGCACTTCACCCGACGTCATCTCTGCTGGTCTTCGGGTATAAAGGCATCAGCCGACGCCATTTTCCTCAGTCTTTCTTGCCACGTGGCGCCCGAAGCAGAAGCTGTTCGCAAGTGCCGGTCGGTCAGATCCAGAGATTGCTACTACCGAATACTACTTCGAAGACTTCTAAAAGCTAAGTACCCCGTTGGGGACTCTTTCTTGCCTCAGCCGATGTCAGAAAAAGTCAATAACTGTTTAACTTGTGGGAAACAAATACCTCATAAAGATTTCCACTCTTACTGTCTGCCTTGCTTAGGCCCAGACCACGACGTAGCAGCCTGTTTGGCCTGTGCTTCCTTCAACCGACGAACGCTTAGGCGTCGGTCGGAGTTTGCTGAACAGTTTTTCGGCTCAGATTTTGTGTACATTATGCCGTCGGATCCTCTGGCTACCCAAATTGTTAAAAAACGCAAAGAAAAAGACCGACACTCGCGGTCCGCGGTTTCGGCCGAAACCACGGTTAAGCAAGCCGCGAGTGTCTCGGTTTCGGCCGAAACCGAGAAAACTGGTCAATACTCAGCCGAATCCATGAATACTACTGAGGCTCCTGCTACCTTACCTGAATCGGCCTCAGAAATTTTGCCTACAACTGTGGTTCCTAGTGATTTATCAGACACCATCCCTTTGGATGTCTTTACCCCAGCACGTGGTGCTGCTAGGCCTCCTGCAGCCATGTCTATTAAGGCCTTTGCCAGGGCTAAAGCAGCCAAATCTGCTAAATCAGTGCCTGTTAAGCCCCCCTCACACAGGGCCACTTCTAGCTCACAAATGCTTACTCTGGCAGAAGATTTAATATCCTTAATTAGGGGATCCCAATCTCACCCAGACAGGGCCTCTCAGCCCCCAGAAAAGAGACCTAGAGCAGAGCCCCGAGCCAGTGTCCTCTGATGATTCTATGGATGACTCAGACATTACAGACCAGCCAGAGGCTCCTTTTTCCACTTATGAAGATTCCGATGCTGAAGAATCCATTCCAGCTGCCTCTCCACCAGAGGAATTTTCCTTTGGGAAAACCTTACATGCCATGAGAGAACAATTGCAATGGCAGGGACAAGATTTCTCAGATTCAAGAAAAAGGCTTAGGACTATTCTGCACTTACCACAACATAGGCCCTTAGCTATACCTCCTGTTCTGCCTGTTGTGGACGATGCATTTAATGATGTCTGCACTGCACCTGATTCTTTACCTCCAGCCCCTGCCAAACCAGATAGATTTTACAGGGTGCCAGACACTCATCACCACCTATACAAGGCCCCACTTGCAGACCCCGAAACTATATCCCAGGGGCCTAAGGCAGTAGCCTCGACCACAGCAAAACCCTATTCCTCTGAAAGGGAATCCAGGTCCTTAGAGATGGGGGAAAAAAGTTTACACCTCTGCTACTCTCTCAGCTAGAGCTTTAAACTGTCAGTTTCACATGATGCAATACCAAGAGTTTATGCTTGATCAGTTAACTAAAAAACTGACCTCTGATGAATCTTTAGATAAGAAATATGTATTAGAAATGGTGAATAACATCCAACAGGTTAGTAACCATTCCTTAAAATGTGGCTATGATGCACTGGAGGCTTCATTTAGATCAACCATGACTGGCACAGTGATAAGAAGGCATGCATGGTTGAAAGAACAGGTCTTACTGGATCATGTTAAAGCAAAGCTATTAGATGCTCCTATGGATAAGGCCAGTCTATTTGGGGAACCTGCCCAGCAGGTAATGAAGAAAATGGAAGAAAAGGCAAAATCTGTACAAACAGTTAAAGATTTCTTACAGGTCCAGCCCCCAAGCAGGAACTGGCCTGCCAAAAATTGGTCCTTTCCTGACTCAACAAGATCCCAAAGGGGCAGGAATAGACGCTCTAGAGGCAGAAATCAATCCAGAGGAGGTGCCTACAGAGGACGACAGTGGCAAGGCAATAACCGAGGCACAGACACAACCACTGCCACTGCAACAGGAC
Organism: Protopterus annectens; assembly: GCF_019279795.1. Lineage (NCBI taxonomy): Eukaryota > Metazoa > Chordata > Ceratodontiformes > Protopteridae > Protopterus > Protopterus annectens. The sequence goes on from NC_056751.1 coordinate 216,943,097, forward strand.
AATCACAGTGACTTGGCTCTGACTCCGCCTACCAGGGAGCAAATAGCAGCACCATTAGGCGGAAAGTTAGCCTTATTTTCGAAAAATTGGCACTATATCAGAAAAGACAAGTGGATTTTGCAAACCATAGACCAAGGCTACCGGTTCCACTTCCACACCTTACCAGTAAAAAGAGGAATGCCAAACCTGCCTCCAAATCAAAAAATAGAAGCTCTACAGCAGATAGCGGAATTAACAAAGATGAGAGCTGTGGAAAGAGTTCCAATAACAGAACAGGGCAAAGGATTCTACTCAAGACTCTTCCTAGTGCCAAGAAAAGAGAAAAGCTGGAGACCTATTCTCGACCTGTCCATCTTAAACACATAAATCATTGTCCCAAAATTCAAAATGCTGACCCTACAGGAACTTCTTCCCATGCTGGGCAAGGAGTGTTGGCTGGTAACTCTAGATCTCAAGGAGGCATACCTGCACGTCCCCATTCGGCCAAACTGCAGAAGATACCTCAGATTTCTTGCAGGATCAGAGCATTATCAATTCTCAGCATTGCCCTTTGGCTTATCTACTGCGCCCAGAGTATTCACAAAATGCCTGGCATCAGTAATCGCTCATTGCAGAGTACAGGGAATCCAAATTTATCCATACCTGGACGACTGCCTGTTACAAGCGGACAACAAAAGCAAGCTGACAACAGATTTACAAAGGGTCATTTACTTGCTACAAGCCCTGGGATACACAGTCAATTTACAAAAGTCAAGGCTGATACCATCCCAAACAAGAACATTCTTGGTGGAATTGGACACAGTAAAACAAATGGCATTCCTAACTGCAGAAAAACAAAAAGAGCTCCCTCTTTACTTCTTGGCATTAACAAAGCAGAACAAACTAACAGCAAGAAATGTTCTGCAGGCCTTGGGCTTCATGGCATCATGCATAATCTTGGTCCCACATGCCAGACTGCATATGAGAAAGCTACAGTGGTACCTAAAGAATTTATGGTCTCAACACAGGCACAGCTTAGAAACAGAAATACCACTAATCCCATGCCTAAAACAGGAATTCCTATGGTGGGCTCAAGCATGCCAGTCAAACCCAGGCTTACCCTTCCACAACTTTCAAGCAAGCCAAACCATCACAACGGACGCCTCAGACCTAGGATGGGGCACATGCTGGACAAATGCGTACAAGGATTGTGGACTCAGGACCAGCTGCATCTGCACATAAACCAAAAAGAAATGCTGGCAGTAAAACTGGCAATCCAAAAATTCAAACCATTCCTCAAAGAAGGCCATTTGATGATAAGGACAGACAACACCACAGTCATGTGGTACATCAACAAACAGGGAGGCACTCATTCATACCCCCTATGCAGAATGACTTTGGACCTTTGGAATCTGGCTCTCAGCTACAACATCCAGTTACAGGCAATATTTGTACCGGGAAAAGAGAACACCCTGGCAGACATTTTAAGCAGAACCACCTCGGATGCTCACGAATGGATGCTACACCCGGACATCTTCAAGGCCATCACAAAGAAATGGGGAATGCCACAAATAGATCTATTCGCTTCCCCACTCAATCACCAGCTCAAAAAATTCTGCACAAGGACATTCCACCCACTTGCATGGAAGGTGGAATCTCTATCCTTCAGCTGGAAAGGCCTGACAGCATATGCATTTCCACCTCTTCCCTTGATGCACAAGGTACTACTGAAAATCAAAGAGGAACGTCCAAGGATAATCCTGATAGCTCGAACTGGCCAAGACAACACTGGTACCCATTGGTGAGGAACATGTCTCCGGGGGAAAGGTGGTCAATACCCTGATGCCTTTGATGTTAACTCAGAACAACTACAACATCATGCATCCAAACCTAAAAACCTTGCAACTGACTGCCTGGAACATCACATAGCAGCAACTAACCCAGACCTTTCCCAAAGGGTTAAAGACATTATCCTTGAAGCCCGCAGACCTTCAACAAGAAGGAACTATGCAGGAAAATGGAAAAGGTTTGTCATTTGGAGTACTGAAAGAGGAAAAGATGTGTCGAACATAGATATTGCTAACATTCTGGAGTACTTGGCAGAGCTTCCACATACAGGCCTGTCCTATTCCTCCATCAAGATACATGCATCAGCTATTTCAGCAGAATACAGCTTTGATCCACCTGTCTTCTCACATCCTCTACTCAGGCAGTTCCTCAGAGGGATCAAGAATGTAAAACCTCCTAGGAAACCACCATTACCAGCATGGGACTTGAACTTTGTGCTAGAAAAGTTGACACTCCCTCCGTTTGAACCAGCAGCAACAGCAGATCTACAACACCTGTCATGGAAAACTGCTTTCCTACTGGCTATTACCTCAGCAAGGAGGGTTTCGGAACTACAGGCCTTAATGGCAGTGCAACCCTTCCTAATCTTCCATCAAGATAGGGTGTCCATGAGAACTAATCCTACATTTATGCCTAAGGTGGTAACCAGAGTGTCTTTAAACCAGGCAATCCACCTACCTACCTTCTTTCCCAATCCACAAAACAGAGGAGAAAGAATGCTGCATACCTTGGATGTACATAGACAGTTACGCTACTACCTCGACAGAACCAAAAGTAACAGAAAAACTGACCAGCTTTTTGTAGCCTATGCAACAGGAAGGGAAGGAAAAGCAATTTCCAAACAGACAATCTCCAAATGGATAGGAAATTGCATAAGATTCTGTTACTCCTACCATGGAAAACCAATTCCACAGAACATAAGACCTCATTCTACAAGGGCTACAGCCACTACCACAGCTTTCTTACGAGGAGTGGCAACCAAGGACATTATTGAGGCGGCTACTTGGACCTCCGTGCATACATTTGCCAAGCATTACAATTTACCTCTATACTCTAGATCCCGAGCAGGGTTTGCCACTGCTGTACTGCAAGGGATCCTAACTACACCATAATTTTTATTCCTCCTCCCCTAGTTTGGCTATGGTATTCTACCCATTTGTTAATGACTGCAGATGCATCCATGAAGGACATAGTACAGTTTTGTACCTACCATAAATGTAGATGTCCGAACTGGATAGCATCTGCAGTCAGGATTACCCTCCCTCCTTCCCCTCTGTGGTACTCCTAGGGTATTTACCCTCCTAATAGCTAGCTGGGGGGGGGAGTCTCTTATGGTGTATTTGTTTGTATATATGTACATACATGATTATTTTTTGTGTTTGCCTTCTACCTTTTTGGAAACATTGGCATTTATCCAAAATTTAGCCTTCCAAGAGGGCAACTGGCATCTGGGGCAAGAAACACTGAGGAAAATGGCGTCGGCTGATGCCTTTATACCCGAAGACCAGCAGAGATGACATCGGGTGAAGTGCGACACCAGCCGAAGCCGGACCCAGACTTTGGAATCCGGCCGACCGAAGGGCTGCCTGACGACAGGACAACCCATTTGTTATGACTGCAGATGCTATCCAGTTCGGACATCTACATTTATGGTAGGTACAAAACTGTACTTTTTCGCCACCCAAGAAAATTATTTTCCTGTGCCCCTGTTGAGCAGAGCCACAGAAGTGATCCCCAGGGTGAATTTCCTGATGTTCTTCATGTTTCACTGTTGCAATCATTACACTTGGGTTATCTGCTTGCAGGTAGTTCTCAGTCGGCCTGATTAACAAAGTCTTGGGTCCTGCGTCGGTTGCTGTCCCTTCTTCCAAGGCATCAGGTCATCAGAGGTATAAAACATGCAGCTGATGCCATTACATCAGTCTTTCCTGCCGTGCAGTGCTCGAAGCATAAGCAGTTCGCAAGTGCCGGTCGGCCGACTCCTGAAATTTTCGTTTTCGAGTTTCAGAACCGAAGTCTTCAACTAAAGCTAAGTACCCCATTGGGGAAACTTTTTCTTGCTCCTTACCAATGTCAGTGAAAGTTAATAATTGCATTACTTGTGGAAAGCAAATGCCTCATAAAGATTTGCATTCGTACTGTATTCCTTGCCTAGGCCCTGACGACGACATACCTTGCTGTCGGTTTTGTGCTTTATTTAATCAGCCCATAATCCGTCGTCTGTATATTTTCGCCTCTAAATATTTCGGTTCTCAGTTTGATTATCCAGAAATGTCGTCGGTTAGCCATCCGACTACCGGGATTCTGAAAAAATGCAAAGATAAAGACAGAAACGGGCTGCCGAGGTCCAAAACTGTCGACTAAGCTTCTCCTAAGCTAGTCACCAGTTTGCCGGTACTCAGTGAGGTGCTTTTCGCAGCCCCTGATACCCACTATTTCTGATTCGCAGGCCTCTACTGAGACCCATTCAGAGTCCTGTATGCCAAGAGATGCTTCAACTATGGAATGCGTGGATGTATCTACCTTGGATGGGTCCGGAGCCGCTGTGCAGGCACCGGCTTCTGAGGGTGTATTCAGGCCTACGGACTTTCATATTAAATCAACACCTCCTTCTTTACTTAGGCCTAAATCTCGATCCATGCCTAAAAATCCGACGCCCAGGCCACATGCTCAGGCCTCTATGCCTAAAAAACAAATGATAAGAATGGCTGAAGATCTAATAACTCTAATCAGGGGTAGCCAGCCCCCCCCCCCCGCCTTCTAAGAGGCCTAGGACTGAAGTTGGTTATGAATCTTCTGATCAGGATTCTGTTTTTTTTCTGATTCTTCTGATGATCTGGATTTGCCCGTATCTACTTATGAAGATTCTGATGCAGAGGACTCTATTCCCCCTGCTTCCCCTCCTGAGGATTTTTCTTTTGGGGAAACCTTACATACTCTAAGGGAGCATTTCCACTGGGAAAGCCAGGATTTTTCTGATTCAAAAAAGAGGCTTAGGGATTTCCTTCTCCTACCTCAGCATAGGCCTTTAGCTATTCCTCTTGTACTAGACATTGTTGATGATACTTTTTCGGAATCTAGTTTGGCCCCTGATTACCTGCCACCTGCTCCCAGAAAACCTGACATACTACAGGGCCCCTGAGTCCCACAAGTTCCTTTTTAAAAATCCTATTGTAGATCCAGAGACTGTTTCACAGGGACCCAAGGGCATTAAGGCTTCTACTGCTAAAAATCCTACCCCTTCTGAGAGAGACTCCAGGGCGCTGGATAGATGGGGTAAGAAGATTTACACTTCTGCAACCTTGGCCATTAGGGCTTTAAATTGCCAGTTTCGTATCAGTTTCGTATGTTAAAGTATCAGCAACATATTATTGGACTGCTTAAACAGAAAATTATGTTGATTCCTGACTGTGTGGAAAATAAAGAATTACAGGATTTAATGCATTCTGCTGAACAAGTTGGAAAACATACTTTGCAATGTGGTTTTGATTCATTAGAGGCCTCTTGCAGGGCTGCTGTTACTGGGTCTGTGCTCAGAAGGCATGATTGGCTTAAGGAGCAATCTTTGCCTGATCATGTTAAAGCTAAATTGTTGGATGCTCCTTTAAATCAGGACCGCCTGTTTGGCAACAAGGCTGAGGAAGTTCTTAAAAAGATGGAAGATAAAGCTAAATCTATGGAAACTGTTAAAGATTGTTTACAAGTTCAGCCTCCTATATTTAGTAGGCACTGGCCTTCTAAGAATTGGTCCTTTCCAGCCCCTTCCAGGTCTTCTCAAGCCAAACCCAGACACAGCAAAAACCCCAGGTTTCAGTCCCAGGGTAGACACGGAATTAAGCAGTGGGGGGCCGCCATTTCCAAATCTGGGAATAATAAGACTCCCCCTATGATAAACTGTCTCAATGACTTCCTTTTAAAATTTCCAAGCACTTATCAACTGACTGCCCCTTTGGGGGGAAAGATTGCACTTCATGCAAAGAATTGGGAACTCATTACCCAGGACAAATGTGTTTTAAATATATTGTCCCAGGGATACAGATTTCACTTCCACACGTTGCCAACACCAAGCAGGTGGCCGGACCTACCCCCAAATCAATGGGTAGAGGCCCAAAAACAAGTACTTTCTCTCTTAAGCATGGGGGCTATTCAACTGGTACCAGAAGAGGAAAAGGGACAAGGTTTCTACTCGAGACTTTTCCTGGTACCCAGAAAAGACAATTCATGGCATCCTATCCTGGACCTGTCTACTCTAAACACCTTTTTGGAGATTCCAAAATTCAAGATGCTGACTCTTCACCAATTACTTCCTGTGCTAGGCAAAGATGCCTGGTTGGCAACACTAGATTTAAAAGAAGCATACCTGCACATCCCAATCAGGGAATCTTGCAGAAGATACCTATGCCTCAAAGCAGGCTACATGCATGATCAGTTCTCTGCACTGCCCTTTGGCTTATCTACTGCACCCAGGGTGTTCACAAAGTGCCTCGCTCCAGTTATTGCATTTTGCAGGCAAAGAAATATTCAGATATACCCATACCTGGACGATTGTCTAATTCAGGCAGAAAGCCAGGACATACTTTTGAATCATCTGGCATTTGTAACTTTTCTGGGGTACACCATAAACGAAAAGAAATTGCAACTGGTACCCTGTCAACAAATTATATTCCTGGGAGCAAGCTTGAATACAACTTCCCAGATGGTTTAATTCACGCCAGAGAAACAAATACATTTGACAACCTACTTCAGACAAGTGGCTACAAAAACCCTACTATCTGCAAGACAAATACTGCAGGCCTTGGGGTTCATGGCCTCCTGCATTCTTCTAATTCCATATGGAAGACTGCATATGAGGAAACTACAGTGGTATCTAAAAAGCCTATGGTGTCAACATTCTCAGGATCTAGAAACAATGATTCCTATCATACCTTGCCTACGCCTGGAGTTCCTTTGGTGGGCAGAGGCCTGCCACCAAAACAAGGGACTATGTTTTACACCATCCCCTGCCGGCCAAACCCTAACAACAGACACATCAGACCATGCATGAGGGGCTCACCTGACAGGGAAGTGCATTCAGGGCAAATGGAACCCAAGTCAAATTCACCTGCATATCAATCAAAAAGAAATGTTAGTTGTACAGAATACTCTGACAGCTTTCAAGGACCACATTCTTCCAGGACAACTAATGGTAAAGACGGACAACACCACTGTTATGTGGTACGTAAACAAGCAGGGGGGTACACATTTTTACCCCCTCTGCAGACTAGCCATGGCATTGTGAAACATAGCCTTGAGCTATCAAGTGCACCTACAAGCTCAATTCCTGCCAGGAAAATTAAATACACTGGCAGACGGACTAAGAAGAAACCTCATGGACCCACACGAGTGGAAGCTGGAACCAAGGACTTTCAACATGTTGACAAGCAAATGGAGGAGCCCAGATATAGACCTGTTTGCCTCCCCCCAGAACTACCAGTTGGACAAATTTTGCACAAGGACTCCCCATTAACAAGCCTAGAAAGTGGATGCTCCATCCTTCAGCTGGAAAAGCCTATCCTTCCCCCCTCTGCCTCTGCTCTCCAAAGTACTACTAAAAATCAAACAGGACAAACCAAGGATGATTTTGATTGCTCCAAACTGGCCGCGCCAACACTGGTACCCCCTTCTGTGCAGTGTGTCAAGGTTATCTCCATGGCACCTGCCTCAGACTCCTTCCCTGCTGTCTCAGCAGGAGAACCAGATTCTGCACCCTCAGCTTCTAACATGGAACCTTGCAGCCTGGATAATTACTTAATCTCTCCTTTACCATCCCTCAGCAAACCTGTGATGGGTATCATTTTAGAGGCAAGGAGGCCTAGTACTAGAAAATCTTATGCTGAAAAATGGAAACAATTCTGTGCCTGGAACCAATCTCAAGGGATGAGCACAGCAGTGCCCAATTTACCTCAGATTTTACAATACTTAACTGAGATGCTTCACAAGTGCCTGTCTTTTTCCTCCATTAAAATCCACACCTCAGCCATTTCAGTTCATTGTAACACAGAACCTCCCCTCTTCTCTCATCCACTGCTCAAGCAGTTCCTCAGAGGGGTCAAAATTTTGAGACCACCCAGCAGAGCTCCAACCTCAGTCTGGGACCTTAACTTTGTCTTGGAGAAACTCACTCTACCTCCTTTCAAGCCAGCTGCTACTGCAGACTTAAAATTTCTTTCTTGGAAAACAGCTTTCCTTTTAGCAATCACTTCAGCTAGAAGGGTATCTGAATTACAGGCCCTTATGGCAGTGGAACCTTTCATCATCTTTCATGCGGGCAGTGTGTCCCTCAGAACCAATCCATCCTTCATGCCCAAGGTGGTATCCAGTGTGGCTCTTAATCAGTCCATTCATTTGCCAACCTTCTTTCCCAATCCACAGAATAAAAGGGAACGGATACTGCATTCCTTAGATGTGCACAACTTATATTCTACTTGGACAGGACTAAACCTCAAAGGAAATTTGAACAATTGCTGGTGGCATTTGCTGCTGGGGCAGAGGGAAAGGCTATTTCAAAGCAAACCATTTCTAAATGGGTAAGCCATTGCATTCATTTCTGCTATAAGCACCATGGAAAACCTATCCCCCAGGGGATCAGACCTCACTCCACCAGGGCTGCATCTACCTCTACAGCCTTTCTCAGAGGTGTCCCTACCATGGATATCCTAGAAGCTGCCACCTGGAGTTCTGTACATACTTTCACCAAGCATTATCATTTGCCAATTTTCTCTAAATCCAGAGCTGGCTTTGCCACTGCAGTCTTGCAGGGCCTTATAGCTGGCCCTAATGCTATCTAAATTCCTCTTCCCAACCATAGCTTTGGGAATCTACCCAAATGTAATGACTGCAACAGTGAAACATGAAGAACATAGTACAGTTGTGTACACTTACCATAAATGTAGATGTTCAAGTGTTTTCACTGTCGCAGTCCTGGTTACCCTCCCTCCAGCCCCTAACTTCTTTTGGCTATACCTCTACTTTCCTTTACTATGCTTAAAAGCCTTTTTGGTATATTTGCTTTTTTGTTGGAGGTATATCTTTGCACTTTTATATTGAATTGCTTCCCATTAGGGGGCACTTGACATCTGGGGCAAGAAAAAAAACTGATGTAATGGCATTGGCTGCATGTTTTATACCCCTGACGACCTGAAGTCATGGAAGAAGGGACAGCAACCGACGCAAGACCGAAGACTTTGCTAATCAGGCCGACTGAGGGCTACCTGCAAGCCGATAACCCAAATGTAATGACTGCAACAGTAAATTTACTCGAACATCTATATTTATGGTAAGTGTACACAACTATACTTTTCCCATACAGTTGTCAAGATTTCTCTTAGAGGGCTAATGAGGAGTTTTGTTTGACATGAATGGGTAGTCTGTTCCAGAGCATGAGAAGTCTCTGTGTCAAGAATCTATCCCTCCAGCATGTTCTGTTTATTGTGGTGACAAGGTTTAGGTCCCTGGAGCATGTGGCCCGGAGAGATTGTGATTTCTTTAAGTGTAGCATGTCCATCAGATCTGGGTTACACATGGCTTTATATGTTAGGCAGAGGTTGCCACTGATTAGGCGATATGCACCAGAGTGGAGCTGGAGTTTTTTGAGATGGTCTGCTTATGGCATCTGTTTGAGGCCAGTAATCCTCTTAGTGAAGTATTTCTGTGGCCTTTCTATTTGTTGTAGATGTCTTGCGAGGTACATGCCAGACGGGGCATTGTACTCTATAATGGGTCTGATGAGAGATGAGTAGAGAGGAACGATGACCTCTCTTTTTTTCTGGAGGAGAACCCCTTTTTGATGAGGTGAGCCACGTAGAAGGATTTCCTGACTACTGTGGCGATGTGATTATCAAAGGAGAGACTACTGTCCACCTGTGTCCCAAGGTCTCTTATCACACTTTCGGTGTTTAGTAGGCTACCCACCTATGTGGTAGTTCATGGGTATGGCATTTTTCCCAAAGGGAATGACAATGCACTTCTTGGCATTGAGCTTTAGGCCGTGACTTTGACACCAAGCAACAGTCTCAGTGAGTCCTCTTTGTAGAATGTCCACATCCTTAGGTGAATCTTTAATGGCCCCTAGATTGCAGTCGTCTGTGAACTTTGTTAGACAGAGACCAGCTGTATTAGCTTGGACTTCTGAGAAGCAGATACCGAACAGGAGAGGACCTAGAATCGAACCCTGTGGTACTCTGCTTGCCACTGGTCTGAAGCCGGATTTGGAGTCTGCTACTTTCACTGTGTGGGTTCTGTCAGTGAGCCAGTTGGCCACCCATCTTGTGACATAGGGATTTATGCCCAGTCCACTGAGTTTATTTATAATATCAGAGTGGGAGATGGTGTCAAAAGCCTTGGCGAGGTCAAGATGGGCTGTGTGCACCACCTTACCCTCGTTTATGGCTCTGGTGACTGCTTCAAAGAAGTGAATCAGGTGTAGGAGGCATGATCTGGGTTTTACAAACCCAAACTGAGTGGGGTCCAGAGTTTGGAGGTTACCTATGTCTTTGTTTATAGGCTCCAGGATGATGTCTTGCCTTGATTGCCTTGCAGACCAGCCTTGTCAGGCTAATGGGGCGGTAGTTTCTAGAGTCGGTGGTGGCACCCCCTTTGTGGAGTGGGATAACCGTCGCTGTGCACCAATCCATAGGCACAAAGCCTGAAGTGAGGCTGTGGTTGAACATGGCTCTTAGGTGGGGTGCCAGTTCATTCTGTAGTTCATGCAGAATGCAGCCTGGGATGTCTGGTCCCATGGATGCTGTGTTCTTGGCTTTGGAGAGTGTGGTCTTTACTTGTGCGTCCATGATTACAGGGGCTTTGCAATCTTTCAGTATGGAGATGGGCCCTTTGGGGGGTGAGGGGGTAAAGTTTGCACTGAACCTGTCTTCCAGGATGTTGGCAATATCAGTTGGTTCAGTAAATCTAGTGCCATTGTGGTGTAGCTCAGAGCAGATCTGAGTGTTGCCATTGAGATTCTTGACATAGCTGTAGAATGCTTTGTGGTTGCCTTTAGAATCCATGGCGATTTTATTTTCTAACTAGCTTTGGAGGATTTTAAGGGATCTCTGCTTCTTACTGAGGCTGACCAGGGAGTTCCTTCAGTCATGGGTTTTACTCTTTTTTTGCAACAGTTTCTTCCTTCTGTTGTAGAGTTTGCTTATGGCAGGGGATCACCAGATTGGCTTCCTTTTTTTGGAGGATAGCATCTTTATTCTGTTGGGGATGGCACGGTCTGTGCACTCGTGTATGTGCTTGTACAGTGCATTTGTATGTTTCAGCTATCGTGCCTCTATTTTCCGTCTGTATGGGTGTCGTGAAGTTAGCCACTTCTGTCTAAAGCATGAAGTTGGCTTTGGAGAAGTTTTTTACAGTGGTTTCCTTAAATGGGGGGTAGGGGCAGGATATGGATGTCTAGGGTGATTAGCTTGTGGTCAGATCTGACCAGCGAGGAATTGACTTTTGGCATGGAGCATCTGTTACCCATATTGGTAATGACCAGGACCAGGATGTTGCTGCCCCTGGTGGGGGTATGGACAAGCTGATCCAGGCCATTGGAATTGATGAATTCCAGAAAACTTTGAGCAAATGAGTTAGTACATGAGTAGTTTTCCCAGTTGATGGTGGGGTAGTTGAAATCTCCCAATATTAAGGTATTGGGCTATACCTTAATATTATCCAATATATCGAGAAACATGGAGTGGGCATCCTGGGGCATGGTGTTGTAACAAGCTACAACCTGAATTGCAGCCTTGCCCAGTATTAATTGTACTTGGATAATTTCAGATGCATTATGTTGAGCAACTAGCCTAGAGGTAGGGATATCCTTTATGAATATGGACACGCCTCCTCCTTTAGTGTTTCGGTCCAGTTTAGGTGGCTGAAAGGTGTGGTGTGGTAAGGTGTGCCTGGTAATGCAGGGGTGCTCTCTGGAGCCTTAAACCAGGTCTCTGTCACTGCACAGATGTCTATGTTATCCATCTTAAGGAGTGCCTCGAGTGAGTGCATTTTGAGGTTTAGACTTCTAGCATTGAATAGCATTACCCTTAGTTTTCACTTGTTTGTATCTACTATGGTGGTGCATTTGACATTTGTGCCTTGCCTAAAAAAGGCACTATAGGGGTGGCAAGACCCTTAGCCAGTATCTGGAATCCCAGAGGCGATAGGTGCAGGCCATCTCTGGCAAAGCATCATGGCCTGTCGATCATGTCATCCCAGGCAGACAGATAACTGGATCCCCTTAGAATGACACCAGAAGCTTAGCCAATTGTTGAAGTGAGTCATTTTGTCCTTGTACTGTGGTATCATTCTGGGCGATGGCAGGATGCTACTCGGGGCTAGTGTCATACCTGCCTGGGCCACATGGTCAGAGAGCTCCTCCATGTGTCTTTTCATGCAGTCCAGGGAGGTATGTCTCAGGTCATTCACTCCAACATGGACAATGACAGAGTTATATTTATACTTGTTGTGGAGTGACCTGAGTGTGTGCATTGTATGGTGGATCCTGGCACCCGACATGCAGCTGACAGTAACTTTCTCCTTGTTTAGCCTGGTGAGAGGGACGTCAGTGTGCCTGACTATAGAGTCGCCTATGACTATTGTGTTGGGAACGTTGTTTTGCCTTATGGGCTGAGGTTGAGTGGCACACTGATTTTGTAGGCTGTGTGTTGTTCAGGTAGTGTTGGAGGGTGATGGTTGCTTGCATTTCAGCTTTGGAGGTCTCTCTTGTTTGGGCAGATTTGTATTGAGAGCCTCTGCGAATGTAGGTGTGTGTTTTGTGTTACTATTTGTGGGTTTGAGTGGTGCAGGTTTTGATGGACTATGTGTTGAGTGTGGTGTGGTGTTTACCTTCTCTTAACTGTCTAGTCCAGTCTTGGCTGGAGAGAGCTTGGCTTCCAGTGTGGTTATGTAAGTGCATCTCTCACAGGTTGTAGTGTTGGATGTTAGGAGGAGACTGTTGTCAGTGTGCATGAGACAATTGCTACATTGCCCCAAGATGCCCAGATTCATCAGGTGGACAGGAGAAAACACCAAGAGCTGTCCCTTAGACATGCTTGGTTAGTGCTTATTAATTTAAGTACTAAAAACTGTTTTCCTCTTGATAAGTGAGGAAAGTTGATTGCTGCAGTAATTTGTAAATTATTTAGTGCTTGTAACGAGCTTTGGACAAGTGCTGAGCACAAAGAAACAGTTTTGAGTGCTAAAACTAGAAAACTGGCTAGTTCTAAGGGAAAATCTTAAGAGCAGACATTCTGGCACCGAGAATAGTTTAACCGTAGTTAAGTGGTGCTGCGCGGAGCGCAAAACCGCACAAACATGGGTTTTTAAACAGAAAGATGAAAAGGATAGAAATAGCCCAAAATGGCCAATAAAACTACAGATTCTGAGCTGAAACCACACCTCCAGCGACAGATAGGCTGCTCAAAGATCACCACTCTCACTGACGAACAGAGAAGCTCCCCTCTATCTTAGTAAGGTCTGGGCAACACAGAAACTACAAAACAGCCCCAGAATTCAGCCAAATCTGAAAACTACACTCTACTGATATAGAAAGGTGGGAAACGAGTAGAGAGATAGGATTTTTTTTTTTTCGAAAATTAGAACAGATACAGTAATACAAACACTCTTGAGGCAGTAAAATGGCTAGCGTAATTGAGTGTGTAGCCCTCAGCAATTAAACAGTTGGAAGACACTTAAAAACTTGTGTAAGTTAACCATAACAGTAGATGTTCACATGACCAATGCTGCAATAGTCGCTCCAACCACCCTCCCCCTTTGTTTTTGGTATCTTTTTTTTTTGTATGCCAGGGTGTGTATATTTTATTTATTTATTTATTTATTTATTTATTTATTTATTTATTTATGCATGCTCTGAAGAGTTTGCCTGACAGTTTTGGTGCATGAAAGGTACCCTGAAGTATTTAAAGCTAACTGGCCGTTATATCCTTGGCAGGATATAACCTCATACAGCTAAGGCTACTGCAGCAGCAATCATTCAAACATCTGCTGCTGTTGTGGTAAGTTTACTTATACAACTGTACTGTACTTCTCCTGTCCCAGCCAACAACCCAAGTGCCTGTGCCCCTAAGTGAACTCAAATTCTTAGTAATTGTTATGATTTGCACCCACTACTCTATGGAAATCTGTCCATTCTAATTTTTTTTTTGTGTTTGTAATTTGCCTTAAGTAATACTTTATAAAGTTGGTGGCAGTTTCCTAGCACTCTTAATTTCTCCTGCCTGCCTATATTCTTTGAAAACTGCATAATTTCCAAGAAACATTGAAAGTTGCTGCATCTGCAAGAGCTGCAGTAGACATTTGAAGTTGTTAGTGTTGCAGAAAGGAAGAAAGCAGCTCATCATGCATTTGTCACATTTCTCATACTATGCGTTTTGCACGGGCTTCACTACTACTATTCTTTCTGTCTTAAAGTCCTCATTACTCCTGATCAGGCAAGTGCAGACAGCAGTGACTCTCAAAGCAGTATATGCCGAAACAGTCACTATTTTGAGACATGCATGATTGAGCCAAGCCTAGGAAATGTAAGCATCACTTATTATGGTGCTCTTTCAAAGACAAAGTCACCTTGGAAACTCATTTCCTCTCACTGCGTAGAAGGAATGTCCGAAGATGTGCTTTGGCATCCTGACAGCGTTCCAGTTAAAGTCTCAGTGGAGGCCACTTTCCTCTCAAATAGAAATAATTAGATCTAGAAAAAGACCTGTATGTGAGTCAACAAGCTGGCCTATTATATTTATTGATAAGGGTATTTATTTTTGAAAAGCTCTTGGAACACAGCTTGTCATTCTGTTGATATTCTTAGAGACTGAATGGAATTGAAAATCAAGAAAATTGTATAATTCTATTCTAGATGCTGTCTAGTGCTTCTCCACAGGACCTTAGTCGTCTTAAATCTATCTTAATGCCTTATGAATGACATGAAAGGATAAATGATGCCGAATTTTATTTTATTTGTTTATTTTACAAAAACCTCCTGTATATAACTGCAACTATAAAAGCTTACATGTTAATTTTTCATAGTAATGGATTTGTTTCACTTATCACTTCTGGAGGATTTGAGGTTCACTGACAATTCATGGTGACCTTAAAATAGGTCAGCCAGTTTTATGGGAAGCCACACTATGTGATGTTAATATCTAATTATTTTTTTCTGTACTAAACCTTTATATTTATTGACAACATTTTTATCACCGGGAATGCTGAACCAGACAGAAGCAAAGGATTTAATCAATTCTAGGAGTCCTTTTATTAAGATAGTAATTTAAAATCATCTGTAGAACAGGACATAGGCCATACTCTTAAAGGGTTGCTTAATTTTCAGCATAATAAAACAATCCTGAAGTGAAGCTAAACTGTATCTTTAATCATGAGGCAAGTTAATGCAGTCTGAACTAAAACAGCTGCCTTAACTCTTTTGAGTTGGTTTTAATGTGTAAATATGGACCTGATTCTTTCTGAGCAGTTGGACATTTGTCGGTACAAAGCATTCTGTGATGTTCTATCCTCACAGAGGCCTCAAGTGTTCTTATTCACTTTGTACTTTAGTTGTCTGGGATATAATTTCTGTTAATCTCCCATTTCTTATGTCTGTACAGTAGTGGTACAAAAAATGGATTATTTCTTTACTTGGTAGGTTTGTGCTCAGAGGCTTTGAGAACAGCAGTTGGGTTTCTAAATTAGCAAATACTTGAATGAGCTATGAGAAAGTTGACAGAAATTATCTAGGATGAGTATGAATGTAGCATATAACACTCTTGTGTGATATTTGTAGTCTGTATTGTGTGAGATTATAGATTTGAATCAGAGGACTCATCTGTGATGATCAGTATAAGATCACTTTTGCAGTAAGAGGATCAAATGTCCTAGAGCTTTCTTGCCACTCTGGTGCAGTCCTCCTGCAGGCTTTATGGTACTGACAGTCAGCTTGCAGTCCTTCAAGGTTGTGCAGATAATTTCCTGCTGGGGAAATGTTCCACTACTTTTTTTCTTTTCTTTTTTTTTTTTTTCCTGAGGTAAACTTATGATGTTGTCAAGCTCGCCTTTTTTCTCATGTGTGGGTGAGATCCAATGTGTCTGATCTGTCTTGGCCAATACTCCAGCTCATGGGCCTCATTCTTTGCCCATAATGCATTCCCCTAGATGTTCATCGTGCATACAGCTGCAGTCATTACAGATGGGTTATCCTGCCATCAGGCGGTCCTCGGTCGGCCGAATTCCAAAGTCTAGGTCCGGCGTCGGTTGTCGTCGCTTCTTCCCTGACGTCAGTGCGGCAGGGGTATAAGAGGCAGCCGACGCCATCTTCTTCAGTCTTTCTTGCCGCGCGGTGCCCGAAGCAGAAGCAGTTTGCAAGTGCCGGTCGGCCAGCTCCTGAGATTTACGAAAGTATTTCAGCCGAAGTCTTCTTGAAAGCTAAGTACCCGTTGAAACTTTTCTTGCCTCAGACCAATGTCAGACAAAGTTAATAATTGCATTTCATGTGGGAAGCAAATACCGCATAAGGATTTCCACTCTTCCTGTATACCTTGCTTAGGCCCAGACCACGACGTCTCGGCCTGCCGTTTTTGTGCTAGATTCAACAAGCGCACTATTAAGCGCCGGGCGGAGTTCGCCCTTCATTATTTTGGTAAAAAATTTAATTATATTATGTCGTCTGATACTCCGACTCGAGTTTTGAGTAAAAGACGCAAAGATAAGGACTGACATACGAGGTCCGCACCGACTACTGACACCATGCTAAGGCCGACTACCGGTTCTCCGGTTCTCAGCGAGGTGCCTACGCAGCCCCTGAGTACCGATGACACAACATTACCGGTGTCTTCAGTACCCGAGGTCGCAGGCTCCTCAGTCCCCATTCCTACTACAGATACCGACGCCACTCTTGGCGGGGAAACTCAGAGTTTAGACAGGCCTGCCATTTTTCAAGGTGTCTTCAGGCCTTCCTCCTTCTCTATTAAAGCTTTCACTAAATCTAAAGCAGCCATGAAAACCAAAAAACAGGGACCTCAGACCCCCTCTCAAGGCCCTATGCCTAAAAAACAGATGCTCAAAATGGCTGAGGATTTGATTACTCTTATCAGGGGTTCTCAACCCCCCTCTGACAAAAGGCCCAGATTACAGGAAGACTACCCTTCCTCAGATCAAGCCTCTATTACCTCTGAACATTCTGAGGACCAGGATTATGCCTATTCTCCTTTCGAAGACTCTGATGCAGAGGAGTCTATTCCCTCGGTCTCCCCCCCTGAGGACTACTCTTTTGGGGAAACCCTACATACATTGAGGGAACACTTTCACTGGGAAGGCCAAGATTACTCAGATTCCAAGAAAAGGCTCAGGGATTTTCTTTTGCTCCCCCAGCATAGGCCCCTGGCTATCCCTCCTGTTTTAGATATATTGGATGATGTGTACACAGAAGCCAGCCTTAATCCAGATTCTTTGCCTCCAGCTCCTGTTAAACCAGACAGGTATTACCGGGTTCCTGATTCACACCAGTTCCTATACAAAAGCCATACTGCTGACCCAGAAACTGTTTCACAGGGTCCCAAGGGAATTACGGCCTCTACTGCTAAAAACCCATTACCTTCAGAGAGAGATTCCAGAGCTTTGGAAAGGTGGGGGAAAAAGATGTACACCTCGGCCACTTTAACCATGAGGGCATTAAACTGTCAGTTCCGTATGTTAAAGTATCAACAGTTTTTGTTATCTCAGTTGAAAAGCAAAATGACACAACCAGAACAACCAGATTTAAAAGAGTTGCAGGATTTGTTGCATGGTGCAGAGCAAGTAAGTAAACATACCTTGCAGTGTGGTTTTGATGCTTTAGAGGCCTCATGTAGAGCTGCTGTTACGGAGTCTGTTATACGTAGACATGCTTGGCTCAAAGAGGAAACCTTACCAGATCATGTCAAAGCTAAATTATTAGATGCACCTCTTCAAAAAGATGTATTGTTTGGTGTTAAAGCTGAGGAGGTACTAAAGAAAATGGAGGAAAAAGCGAAATCAATGCAAACAGTGAAAGATTTCCTGCAGGTACAACCTCCACGTTTCAGCAGAAACTGGCCTTCAAAAAATTGGTCCTTTCCAGCCTCGAAAAGACCTCAAAGGGGCAGATACAGACACCCAAGGGGTAGAGGGCAACCTCAAGGATCTTTCAGAGCCAGACAGTGGCAAGCACCAACCTCAAGAGATGGAGAAGATAGATCACAGTCATTTAGAAAACAGACACAATGACTTCCCCCTTTACCTGCCAAGCAAAGCTTTAATGGCAGCACCTTTGGGCGGAAAACTGGCATTATTCTCAAAAAATTGGCATATTGTTACAAAGGACAAATGGATTCTGGACATTATAGACAGAGGCTACAGATTCCACTTTCACACCCTTCCAAAAATGAGAGGCATGCCAAACCTGCCACAAAATCAAAGGGCAGAGGCACAAGAACAAATTTCAGCTCTCATGGTCATGAAAGCGATTCAAGAGGTATCTGCAAAAGAACAAGGTCAAGGGTTTTATTCCAGACTATTCCTGATACCAAGGAAAGACAAAGATTGGAGACCTATCTTAGACCTATCCATCCTAAACACATATTTACAGGTACCAAAATTCAAGATGCTCATATTACAGCAGCTTCTTCCCATGCTGGGCAAGGAGTCTTGGCTGGTAACATTGGACCTCAAGGAGGCATACCTGCATGTCCCTATCAGACAAGATTGCAGAAGATACCTCAGATTTCTTGCAGGTTCAACCCATTATCAATTCTCTGCATTGCCCTTTGGCTTATCTACTGCGCCCAGAGTGTTTACGAAATGCATGGCATCAGTAATCGCCTTCTGCAGACTACAAGGAATACAAATCTACCCATATCTGGACGACTGCCTGATCCAAGTGGACAGCAAGGACATACTTCTGAAACACCTGGCGTTTGTAATAAAACTGTTGAACTTTCTGGGATACACAGTCAACAAAAAGAAAGCAAAACTAATACCCTCTCAACAAATAATTTTCCTGGGTGCCAGCTTGAATACAACCACCCAGATGGCCTACCTCACGCCAGACAAACAAGGGCAACTGTCTCAATACTTCAGCAAAATGGCAACCTTCACCAGGCTGACTGCAAGGAAAGTCCTGCAGGCTCTGGGATTCATGGCATCTTGCATCTTACTAATCCCATCTGCAAAGCTGCATATGAGGAAACTTCAATGGTACCTAAAAAACGTATGGTCTCAACACAGCCACAGCTTGGAAACAATTATACCACTCATTCCATGCCTTCAAAAGGAATTTCTGTGGTGGGCTCAAGCATGCCAAAGAAACATAGGTCTCCCTTTCTGTGTACCTCAAGCAACTCAAATCATCACAATGGACGCCTCAGACTACGCCTGGGGAGCACACATGACAGATCAGTGCATTCAGGGAAAATGGTCCCAAAAAGAGAAGCACCTACACATCAACCAAAAGGAAATGCTAGCTGTGCAAAATGCTATTATGGCCTTCAAAGACCTACTGCATCCAGGCCAGCTATTGATAAGGACAGACAACACCACAGTGATGTGGTACATAAACAAACAGGGGGGAACTCATTCATACCCCCTTTGCAGGCAAGCCATGACCCTATGGAACACAGCACTGGAATTGCAAATTCAACTACAGGCACAATTCCTGCCAGGGAAGGAAAACACACTGGCAGACAGCCTAAGCAGAAATATGACAGATCCACACGAATGGAAGTTGCATCCTCAAGTTTTCACAAAGATAACTCAGGCATGAGGACAGCCAGACCTAGATCTCTTTGCTACCCACAGAAATTACCAGTTGAAAAAATTTTGTTCAAGGACCTATCATCCACAGGCCTGGAAAGTGGACGCACTTTCTTTCAGTTGGACAACGTTGACAGTCTATGCCTTTCCGCCACTTCCTCTGCTACCCAAAGTTCTATTAAAAGCCAGAGCAGAGAGGCCGAAAATGATTCTCATTGCTCCAGACTGGTCAAGACAACACTGGTACCCACTCCTGAAGAGCCTGATACATTCCCCACCATGGATCCTACCTCTAGTCCCTCTCCTGTTGTCCCAGCACAACTACAAGACTCTTCACAGCCAGCTCAAAACCCTAAATCTGGCTGCATGGAGAATTCCTTGATTTCCCAACAGACCCTCCTCTCCAAGGAGGTGCAGGATGTCATCTTGGAGGCCAGAAGACCTTCTACTAGAAAAGCCTATTCCGCCAAATGGAAACAATTTTGTGCCTGGAATCAAGAAAAGGACCAGAATCCTTGAGTAATAAATTTAACTCAAATTTTACAGTACCTAGCTGAGATGTTAAACAGTGGACTTTCCTTCTCCTCCATCAAAATCCACGCTTCAGCCATTTCTGCACAATACAACACAGATCCTCCTTTATTCTCTCATCCTCTCTTAAGACAATTCCTCAGAGGGGCAAAGAATATAAAACCCCCAAGGAAACCACCAGTCCCTGCTTGGGACCTCAACTTCGTATTGGAAAAGCTGACCCTTCCTCCCTTCGAGCCAGCTGCTTCAACAGAACTGCAATACTTGTCATGGAAAACAGCCTTTCTTCTGGCTATCACCTCAGCACGCAGGGTTTCGGAGCTAGAGGCCCTCATGGCTGTGCAACCTTTCATCATTTTCCATCAGGACAGAGTTTCCTTACGAACCAACCCTACCTTTATGCCAAAGGTAGTATCCAGTGTAGCTTTGAATCAGACTATCCACTTACCTACCTTTTATCCTAATCCACAAAACAAAGGGGAAAGACTACTACATTCCTTGGACATTCACAGACAACTTTGTTATTACTTGGACAGGACAAAGCCATTCAGAAAATCCGAGCAACTCTTTGTGTCCTATGCTACAGGTGCTCAGGGAAAGGCTATCTCCAAACAGACAATCTCAAAATGGATAGCCCACTGCATATGCTTTTGTTACTCATTTCATGGAAAAACTGTGCCTACAAGCATCAGATCCCACTCCACCAGGGCCACAGCTACCTCTGCAGCTTTCCTCAGGGGGGTTCCTACCAAGGACATTTTGGAAGCAGCCACTTGGAGTTCAGTGCACACTTTCTCCAAACACTATCACCTTTCACTATACTCTAAATCTAGAGCAGGATTTGCCACAGCAGTCTTGCAGGGCATCCTTGCTCCTCCTAGCTCCACTTAGTGCCTGCCACCCCTACTTAGCTTTGGGATTCTTCCCATCTGTAATGACTGCAGCTGTATGCACGATGAACATAGTACAGTTTTGTACCTACCATAAATGTAGATGTTCGAGTGCTCATACAGCTGCAGTCCAGGTTCCCCCCCTCCATCCCCTCTTAGGACAGGCCTTATGACAAACACCTTCTCATACAACCTATTTGGGGTATTCTTTTATGGTGTATTTGCTTGCAACTACTGTTTTTTGATTATTCTATATTGCATGATTACATAAGTTTATGTTTTGCCTTCCTTCTGGGGGCACCTGACATCTGGGGCAAGAAAAACTGAAGAAGATGGCGTCGGCTGCCTCTTTTATACCCCTGCTGCACTGACATCAGGGAAGAAGCGACGACAACCGACGCCGGACCTAGACTTTGGAATTCGGCCGACCGAGGACCCGCCTGACGGCAGGATAACCCATCTGTAATGACTGCAGCTGTATGAGCACTCGAACATCTACATTTATGGTAGGTACAAAACTGTACTTTACCCTAGATCTCATTTGCCACACAGCAGAGGTTTCATCAGCTATAGCTCTGGGCTAAGAACAACTTTTCACTTCTATATTTTTAGCACCATTTATCTTTTCTAGTTTAAATTCCTTAAACTATCTTATTATATATCTTATTAACCTAACTTCCTTACCCAGCTTTCCCCATTTACATGTCTGTTTAAGTTAGAGGGTGTTTAGGAACATCTCTTTTAGTTACAGGATGTTCCTTACCTTCCCTACTAAATACCTCTTAGTCCTTTAATATCTATATATATATATATATATATATATATATATATATATATATATATATATATATATAAATAAAATATAGCACTTTCTTCTTGTAGCATATTTCTTTTATTTACTTGTAATATTCGTTTCTGCAGTGTGTGTCTGTGGTTCAAGTCCATTTAAGTTAAGAGGACTTGCCCTTTCTGAGAGTGTGAGTGAATTTGCTGTTTGACTGTTTTCTTTTTCTCCATTAGCATTATTTCCCAAAAACAGGAAAGTGTGAAAAATGCAGTAAGAAGATGCCCCTTAGTGATTCACACACTTTGTGTGTGTATTGCTTGGGGCCTCTTCATTTGCAGGAGTCTTGTTCCATTTGCCACAACTTTAATCAGCAGGCGTTAATGGAACGCAAAAATAAACTGATTTTGAAAGGCCTTTTGAAAATGCTTTTCTCTAAGGCTGTATCTTCTGATCCTTCTGAAAAGCCAACCAAAAAATCTTTATTGGAGCCAAGATCCTCATCAGAGCTGAAGCAGAAGGCTTAGAAATTGACGGACCCGAAGACTGTATCTGAGCAGACATCTCCTCCCAGCTCCAACACTCCCGGGCAGGAAACTTCATTGGCGCCGGTGACTTCCACTATTCATAGACACAAGAGCCGATCTCCTTCCATTGAGAAGATTTCTTCCAAGCTCCCTACTCTACTTTTAGCTATGTCAAGGTCACCTACTCTATCCAATAGGTCTACCAGGAGTTTATTTGATGAAGACCTGGATAGGGTCATAGAGAGACTCTTGAAGACACCTGCTTTGGGTAGACTTATCATGGATCTGAGCCCAAAGGAACTGGAGCAGTCTCAAACCCCCCCCCCCCCCTTCTGTTACACTTCCTCCTCTGATCCATCCTCCTGCTTCAAAGCCAGAAGATTCTGAAATCCAGGTTATGTCGGTGTCTGGTCCAGGACCCTCAGTCTCTGTGGTTCCGACATCTGCCCTGAGTGTCTCCATGCCTTCAGAGGAGATCTCTTGGAGCTGACACTCCCCTGTCGGTTTCACAGAGACTTGTTGGATCTCTTTGGTTCTGACCATGACTGTAGAGACCTCTGCTTCGTAGCTGCTCTCTTCTGGTCCGGAGATTCCCTCAGCTCTGAAAACTTGCTTGTCAGATCCAGGGACTTCTACAGAGTGAGGAGTGTCTGCCTTCGAGGTAATGAGGAGGGCCTTGACTTCTTTACAGTCTAGGACACAGTTCTTTTCAATTCTTCCTCCGCAGGCGAGGTGTCTTTGTCTTCTCACAAGCTCTCTCCACAGGTCTGCAGAGACATTAGGCCTCTGGATGTACCTAAGGGTACTGCCCCCTCTTCTGAAACCTCTCCAAAGTATCCCAATGAAGAGGTCCCTCTGAAGAGGACATGTAAGAGGAAGCATCTGGATTCACCGGAAGAGTCTATCACATCTGACACTGACCTCTAAGCAGAAGGGTCCCCACAATCACCTCCTGATGTCTCTTTTGGAGACATCCTGGAACTGTTTAAACAGAGGTGATTGGCAGCCCTCCACCCCTTCAGCTGAGGAGTCTGTCTTTCTGAAGGCCTTTGCTTCTCACCAAACAACTTCTTGGGTGCCTCCTCCTTTTAATGAGCTTATCGAATTAATCTCGCAAAAGGCTTGGGAGACCCCAGGCACCATAAACTGTACTCCTAGGAGGCCAAATAAATACATCACTGCCCCAAAATAAAAGGGTTTTCTTTCAAAAGATGTAGGAGTTGATGCCATGATCATGGCAGCGGCCACTAGAAAGAATCTTTGAGAGGAGTACCTCTATCCATCCTATAAGGACTCTAGGAGCATGGATAGATATGGGAAGCATGTCTTCGCATCAGCAACCTTTTGCTTTGTGGTCACTGAATTATCTTACTCACTTTACAAGGCTGCAGAGGGAACTGATTAAAGAATTATCATACTCCCTCCAAGGAGCTGTAGCTGATACAGTGGCAGAGAAAGTCAGTGCTCAGCTTGCTCCCTTGAATTCAGTTGTCAACTCGTCCATGTGACTTTTATTTCTTATGCAACTGATGGAAAAAATAGGGCAGCAGGTTGGGGTATTTCTCTTAGGAGGCAGGCCTGGATGCATCTTTGTGATTTCGTGGAGCCCTCCAAGTCTTCCTTCATTAATGCCCCTTTTGATGGCTCATCCTTTTTTGGGCCAGAAGTGAAGGAAACGCTCACCAGGTGTGAACAAGAGGGTAATACCTTGTCTGCTCTTGGAGTGCGTTTTTCCATTCCTACTAGACCTTTTCCCAAGGGTCAGAGAGATAGTGGGAAGATGTGGTTCTAAAAATCTGAGGTCTTACCAAGCCACACAAGGTGAAAGTTCCCCCAGAGGCAGGGGGGGGAACAATAACAGAAGACACCACCCTTGTGGGGTGGGGGCCTGCAAAATCAAGGCTCTAGAGAATCTTTTTTTGCGAGACCTTTCCAACACTCCTGAAGGAGTGCCCGATTGCTTGCCTCTGGAGGCAGTTGGGGGGGGGGGGTTTGTCTGCACCAAGAAACTTGGCTAAAGATGATGAATGACAGATGGGTGCAAGGAAGAATATCAAGAGGATACAAAATCTCCTTCTACCTTCCTATCCCCAGAAACAAAGTGATTCCATATGTTCCACCCAGTCAAAAGGAACAAGCAACTATACAAATTCAAAAGTTGATAACAAAGAGAGTCATCCAAGAAGTCCCACTGGCCAGAGAGGATCTAGAACTACTCAAAATTATTTTCATTTCCAAAAAGATCAGGGTACTGGAGGAACAGGATATGAGGACTGTCTTGGTCCACATGGGTGGGGCAACAGGCATAAAGGAGAAGCCATTCTAGATTTCTCTATGGCAAATGGCTTGATAGTAGCCAGCACATGGCTCAGAAAAAAAAAACAGTCACAAGATCACATACAAGAATAGCCAACATGCAGCTCAGGTAGACTTGTAGTAAGGAAAAGGCACTGGGGTAGAATACATGATTGGAAAGTCATCCCCAGTGAAACAGTCTGCCCACAGCATAAACCACTAGTTGCCACAGTCAGCTGCAAGCAGTGGTCAGAGAAGGCTCTAAGGTCAACAGAGACCAGGCTGAAGACCTGGAAGTTGACTGGAGAGAAGGTACAGCAGTTCAAGTAATTACTCAGGGCTCTAGAACCCCAAGAAGAAGAGGAAAGAGGTGGAGTTGAAGGAGTGGCAGCGCCTAAAAACAGCATATGATAGGACTACAGCAATCTGTGGCCGAGCCATGTATGGAAATAAGGTATATAAGGAAAGTTGGTTGTGGAATGCAGAAGTCCAGGAAGTCATCAAAAGAAAGGAGGAGTGCAGGAAGAAGTGGGAGATGGAAAAGACTGACCAGACTAGGAAGGGCTACTGGTTGGCTAACGAAGCTAAGGAAGAAGTTGCAATAGCAAAGAATAGGGCATCTGAGGCACTCTGCCAACCTTTGGAAAGTGACTCAGTAAGGGGCAGAAATAAACTGTATCAGGTTGCACAGCAAAGACAGAAAGATAAAGAAGATAGTCAGACACCCTTCATAAGGGATGCCAGCAACAACCTGCTCACCAGTCCACAGGACATCAAAGGGAGATGGAAGGAGTATTTCCAGCAGAAAACCCCACATAAGCTGTACTGCCTTAGAAACAGCCTTTGGTGAGAGAAGAAGAGGAGTCCACCTTAGAAAAAGTAAGAACAGCACTAAGGAAGATGAAGTCAGGGAAAACAGCAGGCTCAGATAAGGTCACAGCAGATATGATAAAGATGCAGGGTGAGATAGGGGAGAAATGGCTCCTGAGGGTACTAATAGCAATGTGGAGAGAAAGGTGTATCCCAGATCAGTGTGAGAATAAGCATACTCATGCCAGTGTACAAAAACAAAGGGGACATCCACAACTGTGGGCAGTACGGACTCATCAAACTCCTACCACATTACATGGAAGTTCTGGAGAGGGTGATTGATAAATGGATACTCAGTAGTAGAATGTAAGATGCGAGATGAGTAGTTCAAATTCAGATCAGGATGCAGCACAATTGACCTGATATTTGCATTGAGACAGAAACTTGAGAAGCTGGAGATGAGGAGAAAGTCCAACTGGGCATTCCTAGACTTGGAGAAAGCATATGACAAGATCATAAGAAAGCTGATCTGGGCAATAGTGCGGTGGTTTGAAGTCCCAGAAACATTGGTAGAATTAGTGCAGGCTATGTACAAGGACCCACTGACTAAAAATATGAACAATGTTCAGCCTCACAGAGAGGTTCCCAGTGGGAGTGGGTGTACAACAGGGTTCATCTCTGAGCCCACTGCTGTTCATACTGGTGATGGACTACATTAGCAAACAGGTTGTAGGGGACAGATCAACAAAGCTGCTGTATGCAGATGATGTGGCAGTACAGGCAGACTCTGTGCTAGAACTTTAGCAGAGGGTAGGAGAATGGAATGCAAATCTGAAGGCACATGGGATGAAACTAAGCACAGATAAGATGGTGGTAATGGCAGCAAATTGGGGAAATCAGAAGAAACTGAGGATAGAAAGGAAGATAGTGGAACAGGTAAACAGCTTCAGGTATCTGGGAGGGGTGGTTGAGGAGAAGGGTGGTCTGAATGAAGAGGCCAAATCTAGAATCGGAGGGGCTGCAGCCAACTGGCATAGAGTATCAGGTGTAGTCTATGACAGAAGAATGTCAAAGAAGCTGAAAAAGTGACCAGTACTACTATATGGTACAGAAACCTGGGCAATAAAGTCAGAACAGTTGAAGTTAGAGGTGATGGAAATTAAGTGCCTGAGAAAGGTGGTAGGATGCACACTGTGGGACAGACGAAGAAATGAGGACATAAGAGCAGAAGCCGTAGTAGCACCAATTGCAGAGAAGATCAAACAGAACAGATTACTGTGATTTAAGCAGATGTGTAAAAAGCAGAAGACAATCTGGTGAGGAAGATTTGGGAAAGACAGGAAGAAGGTAAGAGGAAGTGAGGACATCCAGCAAAGAGGTGGATGGATTGTGTGAAAGAAGATCTGTGACAGTCAGTCATGAGTGTTGAAGAAGGCAGGAGTGTGGCACTGAATCAAGAGAGCTGGCGACAGTTAACACGATACCCCAACCCCATGTAGAAAAAAAATGAGAAAAAGGGGGGTGATGATGATGACGACAACTGGAGGCCCATTTTGGATCTTGGCAATCTGAACAAATCAGTAAAGAAGACTAAGTTCTGGATGGTGACACTGCAGTCGATACTTCCATTTCTGGAAAAAGACAATTGGATGTGCTCTGTAGACCTTCAGGATACATACTACCATACTCGAATGGACAGGCGGTCCAGGAGGTTCTTGCACTTCTGTCTAAGAGACACTTTCAGTTTCAAGCTCTGCCCTTTGGTCTCACTACAGCCCCCATTGTGTTCTCCAAATGTATGACCATGGTAGCTGCTCACCTGAGACCCAAAGGAGTCCACGTGTTTCCATACATGGACAACTGTCTCATAACTGCCCTGACCCAGGCACTGCTTACTCCAATCAAGGGATTATGTCCCTCAACTCTGCTCCTCCCTGGGCATTACCATAAATTATGAGAAATCCATGCTAGAACCATCGCAGTCCTTACTGTTCATAGGAGCAGATAGAGACACTACCACTCAGATAGCAAGAATTTCAGAAGACAGGGTAGATGACCTCTGTCACCTTGTCAGAATTATTTTAAAGAAGTCCAGAGCCACCACAAAAGTAGTTCTCTAGGTCCTAGGAAAAATACCTGCATCCATCATACTAATTTCTCTAGCTCACCTCCACATGAGGGTTCTCCAGTGAATGCTATTTGCTCAGTGGTCAATCTTGGAACATCACTGTCTTACAAGATCATGATAACCAATGCCTGCAAGAAAGACCTCCAATGGTTAATTCACGCACAGTCAGTACTTTGAGGCTGTCCCTTTATTCCTCCACAATCTCTGGCTACGGTGACCATGAATGCTTCTCAGATAGGGTGAGGTGGGGGCTTTTTCTCAGGAAGACAGTTCAAGGCATCTGGCAAGATCACGAGGCTCACTTGCATATGAATGTCCTAGAGATGAGAGTGGTGCTTCTAGCATTGGAAGCATTCCAAGACTCTCTTCCTATAGGAGCAATTGCAATCCAGACCGATAACATGTCTGTAGTTTGGTATATCAGCAAACAAGGGGAAACCCGATTGTACCCACTTTGTCGAACAGGTCTCTGGGTCTGATGTTGGGTGATGGCCTCCAGCCACTTTCTAATAGCAACATACATTCCGGAGAAATCCAACATTGTTGCAGACAAGCTGAGCAGCTCCATTCTATGGCAGCACTAGTGGTCCCTCAATCAGAAAGTAACGGAAATGGTCTTCCGCAAATGGGGCCAGCCTTGCCACAACCTTTTTGCATCACCCAGCAATGCCAAATGTGGCAACTACTTCACCTTAATCCCTCCAGTGGGGGAGTCACCAAGGGATGACCTTGCTCATGATTGGCTCCCGGGACTTCTTTATGTCTTTCCTCTAATTCCATAGCTCCTACAGAAAACAAGTTTGTTGGAGATAGCCATTATCCTAATTCCATAGCTCCTACAGAAAGCAAGTTTGTTGGAGACCGCCATTATCCTAATTGCCCCCCTACTGGTCTCATCAAATCTGGTTTCCTGTTTTTCAGTCTTATCTCCAGGATGAACCCTGGATTCTGGACAAAGTTCTGGATCTTCTGACACACCCATCGGGGATGGTTCATCCCAACCTAGACACCCTGAAAATTGACAGCTTGTCTGCTGCAGTTCCCCTAATTGCCAGGTTTCCATCCCTCTCCTCCCCAGTCAAGCATATCATTTTATCATCCCATAGACCATCTACTTGGAAACTTTACAGAAGCAAATGGAAGGCGTTTGTTATATGGGCTGACTGTAAAAAAAATAGACCCTTTTACAGCACCAGTTCATTCCGTGCTACAGTTTTTGTCTGAGATCTTCAATGATGGAGCAGTGGCAGCCTCAGTTAAAATTCAGCTATCTGCAATCTCTAATTTTCATATAGGAGAAAATGACCGATCTGATGATGTTAATCTTCATTCATTCCTTACTGATGGGTTATCTGTTCCATCCTCGGAACCGAGCCGGCCATATATAGGTTCATAAGTTCACAGGTAGGTACTAAGATATTGGCCCTAGGGCCAATATAAGCCTAGCCAAACAGTACCCTGGCTTTTGCCACCCAAGAAAATAATTTTCCTGTGCCCCTGTCAAGCAGAGCCACAGAAGTGATCCCCGGGGTGAATTTCCTATCTCCCATCCAATCAAGATTTTTCTTGAAGAGTGCTAATGAGGAGCTTTGTTTGATATAGATAGGTAGTTTGTTTCAGAGTATGGGAAGTCTCTGAGACAAGAATCTATCCCTCCAGCATGTTCTGTTTGTTGTGGTGACAAGGTTTAGGCCCATAGAGCATGTAGTTTGGGGGGATTGGGATTTCTTTACGTGGAGCATGTCCAACAGCTCTGGGTTTGACATAGCTTTGTATGTTAGGCAGAGATCGCCTCTGAGTAGGCAATATGCGACAGAGTAAAGCTTGAGTTTTTTGAGACCGTCTGCGTAGGGCATCTGTTTGAGGCCAGTAATCCTCTTTGTGAGGTATTTCTGTGGCCTTTCCAGTTGTTGTAGATGTCTTATGAGGTACATACCAAAAGGGGTGTTGTACTCTATAATGGGTCTAATGAGTTATGAGTAGAGGGGAACAATGACCTCTTTTTTTCCTGGATGAGAAATCTTTTGTGATGAGGTGTGCCATGTAGTAGGATTTCCTGACTACTGTGGCAATGTGATTATCAAAGGAAAGACTACTGTCCACCTGTGTCACATCAGCCAAAAACTCTCGAGCCAAGATTCTACCCAGAATGCTCTGCTCCCTGTTGCCTCAGATCTTGTTTGCCGCATTACTGTACAGCCGTGTCAAGCCACTCTCTTCAGCTTGGTGTATAAATTTTTGAAAGTTTATATATCATTTATACTTTAAAGTTTTTCAAACAGTTTCTTGTATTATTCTCCTACCCTATCGTATCCTTAAGACTCTCTCCCTTTAGTCCATTTCTCTTTATTACCTTTTTCTTACCTTTGAGGTAATTCTTCATTACCATCATTGGTAATCCTTCTTCCTTCTCTCTTCTTACCCTGTTGGGTAGCCTTTCCTCTTCTTTTTGGTACTGTTCTTCTTCTCCACATCAGTATGTCGGATAAGAAAAGTAGTGTTGGTTTTAAACAGTGTAAGGATTGCAGCCATAGGATGTTCTTCGTGTTTTACTGTTGCAGTCATTACATTTGGGTAATCTGCTGGCAGGTTGCCCTCAGTCAGCCTGATACAAAGTCTTGGGTCCTGCATCGGTTGCTGTCCCTTTTACCATGACGTCAGGTCGTCAGGGGTATAAAACATGCAGCTGACATCATTACCTCAGTCTTTCTTGCCATGCGGTGCCCGAAGCAGAAGCAGTTCGCAAGTGCCGGTCGGCCGACTCCTGAAATTTTTGTTTTCGAGTTTCAGAACTGAAGTCTTCAACTTAAAGCTAACTACCCTGTCGGGGAAACTTTTTTTTGCTCCTTTCCGATGTCAGTTAAAGTTAATAATTGCATTACTTGTGGAAAGCAAATAACTTATATTTTCATCTTATAGGTTCATAGGTTCATAGGTAGGTACTAGGCTGTTGGCCCTAGGGCCTATATAAGCCTAGCCAAAAAATGTATCTTGGCTTTCGCCACCCAAGAAAATTATTTCCTGTGCCCCTGTCGAGCAGAGCCACAGAAGTGATCCCTTGGGTGAATCTCCCATTTCCCATCCAATCATCAAGATTTTTCTTGAAGTGGGCTAATGACGAGCTCTGTTTGACATAGATAGGTAGTCTGTTCCAGAGTATGGGAAGTCTCTGGGATAGGAATCTATCCCTCCAGCATGTTCTGTTTATTGTGGTGACAAGGTTTAGGTCCCTAGAGCATGTAGCTCCGAGGGAGTGGGATTTCTTTAAGTGGAGCATGTCCAACAGCTCTGGGTTTGACATAGCTTTGTATGTCAGGCAGAGATCGCCCCTGAGTAGGCGATAAGGGATGGAATAAAGCTGTAGTTTTTTGAGACGGTCTGCGTAGGACATTTGTTTGAGGCCAGTAATCCTCTTTGTGAGGTATTTCTGTGGTATTTCCAGTTGTAGATGTCTTGTGAGGTACATACCAAAAGGGGCATTGTACTCTATAATGGGTCTAATGAGTGATGAGTAGAGGGGAACAATGACCTCTTTTTTTCTGGATGAGAATCCTTTTGTGATGAGATGAGACATGTAGAAGGATTTCCTAACCACTGTGGCGATGTGATTATCAAAGGAGAGACTACTGTCCACCTGTGTCCCAAGGTCTCTTATCACATTTTCGGCATTAAGTAGACTACCAGCTATGTGGTAGTTCATGGGTACAGAGTTTTTACCAAAGGGGATGACAATACACTTTTTGGCATTGAGCTTCAGGCCATGGCTTTGACACCAGGTATCTGTCTCAGTGAGGCCCTTTTGTAGTTTGTCCACATCGTTAGGAGTTTCGATTATGGCTCCTAGTTTGCAGTCATCTGCAAACTTTGTTAGCCAAAGACCTTCTGTGTTAGCCTGCACTTTAGAGAAGTAGATACCAAACAGGCAAGGACCCAGGACTGAACCTTGTGGTACTCCACTTGTCACTGGTCTGAAGTCGGATTTGGAATCCGCTACTTTCACAGTGTGGGTTCTGTCCGTGAGCCAGTTGGGAACCCATCTTGTGACATAGGGATTTATACCTAGTTTAGTGAGCTTATCTATAATTCCAGAGTGGGGGATGGTGTTGAAAGCCTTGGCGAGATCTAGATAAGCTGTGTGAACCATTTTACCCTCATCTATGGCTTTGGTGACTGCCTCAAAGAAGTTAGTCAGGTTTAGGAGACATTATCTGCCTTTTGCAAATCCAAACTGGGTAGGATCCAGAGTTTGGAGATTACCAATGTCTTTGTTTATGAGTTCTACGATGATACGTTCCATGGCCTTGCAGACCAGGCTCATCAGGCTAATGGGGCAGTAGTTCCCGGGGTCCATTGTGGCTCCCCCTTTGTGGAGTCGGATAACCATCACGGTGCACCATTCAGTGGGTACAAAGCCTGAGGTGAGGCTATGATTGAACATGGTACTTAGGTAGGGTGCCAGTTCATTCTGTAGTTCATGTAGAATGCAGCCTGGGATAATTGTCAGGTCCCATGGATGCTGTGTTCTTGGCTTTGGAGAGTGTGTTTTACCTCTGCAGCCGTGATTATAGGAACTTTGCATTCTTCCAGTATAGAGATGGGCCCTCTAGGGGGTGAGAGGGGGGTAAAGTTAGCACTGAACCTATCTGCTAGGATGTTGGCAATATCAGTTGGTTCTGTATATTTAGTGCCATTGTGCTGTAACTCACAGCAGATCTGAGTGTTCCCATTGAGATTCTGTATCCCTTGCCTAGGCCCTGACCATGATGTACCTTGCTGTCGGTTTTGTGCTTTAATCAGTGCGCTATCCGTCGTTGGTACATTTTTGCTTCTAAATATTTTGGTTCTTGGTTTAATTATCCAGAAATGATGTCGGTTAGCCATCTGACTACCGGAATTTTGAAAAAACACAAAGATAAAGACAGAGACAGGCCATTGAGGTCCAAAACTGCCGACGACGCTTCTCCTAAGCCAGTCGCCAGTTCGCTGGTACTCAGTGAGGTGCTTTTGCAGCCCCTGATACTCACTACTTCTGACGCATAGGCCTCTACTGAGACCCATTCGGAGTCCAGTATGCCGCGAGATGCATCAACTATGGAACCCGCAGATGTTTCTACCTTGGATGGGTCTGGAGCCGCTGTGCAGGCACCAGCTTCTGAGGGTGTATTCAGGCCTACAGACTTGCATATCAAACCAACTCCACCTTCAATATTAAGGCCTAAATATCGATCTATGTCAAAAAAACACAACGGCCAGGCCATATGTTCAGGCCCCTATGCCTAAAAAAAAAAATGATCAAAATGATGCAGAGGATTCCATTCCCTCTGCTTCCCTCCCCTGAGGATTTCTCTTTTGGTGAAACGTTACATACCTTAAGGGAGCATTTCCACTGGGAAAGTCAGGAATTCTCTGATTCAAAAAGGGGGCTTAGGGATTCTTTTACCTTAGTATAGGCCTTTGGCTATACCTCCTGTACTAGACATTGTTGATGATGTGTTTTCGGAATCCAGTATGGACCCTGATTCCCTGCCTCCAGCACCTTGTAAACCCGACAGATACTACAGGGTTCCTGAGTCCCACAAGTTCCTTTTCAAAAATCCTGTTGCAGATCCTGAAACCATTTCTCAAGGGCCTAAGGACATTAAGGCTTCTACTGCTAAAAATCCTACCCCTTCTGATAGAGACTCCATGGCGCTGGATAGATGGGGTAAAAAGGTTTATACTTATGCAACCTTGGCTATCAGGGCTTTAAACTGCCAATTTTATATGTTAAAATATCAACAGCATATTATTGGACTGCTTAAACAGAAAATGATGCTGATTTCTGACTGTGTGGAAAATAAAGATTTACAGGATTTATTGCATTCTGCTGAACAAGTTGGAAAACATACTTTGCAATGTGGTTTTGATTCTTTAGAGGCCTCTTACAGAGCTGCTGCTACTGGGTCTGTGCTTAGAAGGCATGCTTGGCTTAAAGAGCAATCTCTACCTGATCATGTTAAAGCAAAATTGTTGGATGCTCCTTTAATTCAGGACCGCCTGTTTGGCAATAAGGCTGAAGAAGTTATAAAAAGATGGAAGATAAAGCTAAATCTATGCAAACTGTAAAAAATTTCTTACAAGTACAACCTCCTACATTTAGTAGGCACTGGCCTACTAAGAATTGGTCCTTTTCAGCTCCTTCCAGATCCTCTCAAGCCAAATCCAGACACACCAAAAGCACCAGGTTTCAGTCCCAAGGGACTCTCAGACCTAAGCAATAGGGGGGCATCCACTTCCAATTCTGGAAATAACAAGACACCCCCCTATGGTAAACAGTCTCAATATCTTTTCTTTAAAATTACCAAGCACTTACTTTTAGCCGCCCCTTTGGGTGGAAAAGATTGCTCTTCATGCAAAAAACTGGGAACTCATAACCCAGGACAAATGGGTTTTTAATATAGTGTCCCAGGGATACACATTTCATTTCCACATGTTGCCAGCACCAAAAAGGTGGCCAGACCTGCCCTCAAATCAGTGGGCAGAGGCTCAGAAACAAGTACTTGCCCTCTTAACCATGGGGGCTATTCAGCCGGTACCAGAAGAGGAAAAGGGGCAAGGATTCTACTCCAGGCTCTTCCTGGTACCCAGGAAAGACAAAACATGGCGACCAATTCTGGACCGGTCTACTCTAAACACCTTTCTGGACATTCCAAAATTCAAGATGCTGACTCTTCACCTGTTACTTCCTATGCTATAAAACAAAAAGGATACACCAAGGCAGGGAAGCAGATAGAATCCAATTTTATTGTAAGCGCTTTTGTCTTGGATAATACCAAGACTTCATCAGACAAAAAAGTAACCGCCACAACCCTTTTTTAAAAAAGAGCCCCAGATCTGACATCAGTTCCTGAATTAACATTTAAAGAGGTAAGTCATTGTAAAACCCATACATTACAACCCTGTTTAAAACATATGCATACAAAATAACATGTAAAACAACACATGTAAATATATACATTTTTATAAAAACATATAAATAAAAATCTAAAAAAAAGCCCTTACCAACAAAATTATCTCAATAAACCCTTTAATTTTAAAAACACAACCAAGAGAGGTGAGCTCATTTAATGCAGGCCATCCAACAGCTTTTAAACGGAGGCTTTTTTTAGATTTTATTTTTTTTTATAAAAATGTATATATTTACATGTGTTGTTTTACATGTTTTTTTGTATGCATATGTTTTAAACAGGGTTGTAATGTATGGGTTTTACAATGACTTATCTCTTTAAATGTTAATTGAGGAACTGATGTCAGATCTGAGGCTCTTTTTTAAAAATGGGTTGTGGCTGTTACTTTTTTGTCTGATGAAGTCTTGGTAATATCCAAGACGAAAGCGCTTACAATAAAATTGGATTATATCTGCTTCCCTGCCTTGGTTTTGTTTTAAAGTGTTACTTCCTATGCTAGGCAAAGATGCCTGGTTGGCAACTCTAGATTTAAAAGAAGCTTACCTGCATATCCCAGTCAGGGAATCTTGCAGAAGATACCTACACTTCAAAGCAGGCTACTTGCATTATCAGTTCTCTGCACTGCCCTTTGGCTTATTTACTGTGCCCAGGGTATTCACAAAGTACCTGGCTCCAGTAATTGCATTTTGCAGGCTAAGAAATATTCAAATATACCCATACCTGGACGATTGTCTAATTCAGGCAGAAAATCAGGCCATACTTCTAAATCATCTGGCATTTGTGAAAAGGGTTCTAACTTGTCTAGGGTACACCATAAACAAAAAGAAATCACAACAGGTACTCTCTCAACAAAGGACAGAGCATCCACTTTCCACCCAATGGAAGGAGCGGCTAGAGCAGCGGGCACGGGTATAAGTCACCAGACGACATGCCGTGATGTGCCTTTGCGGACTCCTTTAAGGCTTTCTTAATGAACTCCCCCATCGAGGCCACTTCTTTGTTTGGCCCTAAAGTTAAAGATGTGCTTGCAAAGTGTGAACAAGATGGCAAGACCCTATCTGCCATTGGTGTCAGACACTCCAGTCCTCAACGATTCTACTCCAGAAATCAGAGGAGTGGGAAGATGTGGCACAGGAAATCACAGGGCTATTTCCATGATGCACTTGCTGTGTTCTCCCCTAGAGGCAGAGGGGGAAACTCCAATGGAAGATGCCTCTTTTGGGGCAGAGGAGGTCTGCGAAACCGGGGTTCCAGAGATTCTTTCTCTGGTCAACCCTATCAGTGGTCCTGAAGCATTGCCCAACTGCTCACCTCTGGAAGTGGTCGGGGGTTGTTTTTCCTTGTACCCCACTGCCTGGCGAAACATAATCAACGACTCTTGGGTACAACTGATAATATCCAGAGGCTGTTGCATCCCCTTCCATCTTTGTCCAACCTCATCAAGAGTATTACCTGGCATTCCACCCAGTCAAATGGGAGCAGCAGCACGTGAAATCTAAAAGCTGCTACAAAAAGAGTTATCCAAATGGTCCCCCACAAACCAGCTAGGATCCAGTTTTTACTCAAGGTTCTTTTTAGTGCCAAAAAAGACAGGGGACTGGAGACCAATTCTGGATCTCAGCACACTGAACAAATTTGTAAAAACAGAGAAATTCCAGATGGTCATGGTTCAGACTATCCTTCCTCTTCTGGAAGAAGACGATTGGATGTGCTCTGTAGACCTTCAAGATGTGTATTACCACATAAAAATGGACAAACACTCCAGAAGATACCTCTGCTTCCACATAGGAACCAGTCACTACCAATTTTGAGCACTGCCCTTCGGTCTCTCTACAGCCCCCAGAGTGTTCACCAAATGCATGGCAGTGGTTATCGCTCACTTGCGACTTCAAGGATTCCAGGCATTTCCATATCTAGACAACTGGCTCCTCACCGCCTCCACCAAGAGTCTACTGGAAGAAGTCCTGCACTACACTCTGCTCACAGCACAACACTGGGGAGATACTATAAACTGGGAGATGTCCAACACGATCCCAGCCCAGTCTTTGGAATTCATCGGGGTACTGTTAGAAACAAGAAATTGCACAGCATCTCTCCCAGACCACAGGCTTCAAAGAATAAGGCAACAGGTTCAACTGCTACTCTGTCACCACAAATCTCCCGGTCGAGCTATACTCCAACTCTTGGGGTCAATGGCAGCCTCAATCACCATTGTTCCTCTAACCAGATTCCACATGAGGCTCCTTCAGTGGTTACTTCTCAGACAGTGGTGCCCTCTATAACATCCTTTGTCTTTTCCGATAAGTGTATCTCAGTGATACAAGCAAGATTTACTCTGGTGGATGTCTCAAAATCCCCAACAATGGTCTCGCCCCCCTCAGCCACCATCAGCTGAAAGCCACGGTGAACACGGATGCCTCCTTGATGGGGTGGGGGGGCCTATGTCAGAGAAACTTTGTCCAAGGCACCTGGTCGTAGACAGAGGCCCTTTGCATATCAGTGTTCTGGAACTGAGGGCGGTGCTACTAGGGTTGCAAGCATTTCATTCCATCCTTTCGTTAGGAACTATTGCGATCCAATTGGACGACATGTCAGTGGTCTAGGACATCAACAAGCAAGCGGGCACCAGATCTTACCCATTATGCCGAGAGGCCTTGAGAATATGGCAATGGGTGACAGCTTCCAACCACTTTCTAACTGCAGCACACATTCCTAGGAGCTCCAACATGATAGTGGACAAATTGAGCATGTGCTTTCTACAACTTCATGAGTGGTCCCTCAATCCTGTGATAGTGGCAAAAATCTTCAACTGCCAGGGCCAGCCTTGCTGCAATCTATTTGCTGCCCCAACCAACTTCAAGTGCAGCAGCTATTTTACCCTGACCCCCCCCCCCCCCAGGGACAGTCACCGAGAGACGCTCTAGTCCACGTTTGGCCCTCTGGTCTACTTTATGTTTATCCTCCTCTCCCAGTTTCTGAAGAAAGCTCGGCATTTGAAAAGCAAAGTGATCCTCATTGCTCCATATTGGCATCGATAAATCTAGTTCCCCTTCCTCGGGCCTCACCTGCTTGATCAACCGTGGATTCTCAATCCATCCCTAATGTTGATCTTCCATCCGCAGGGTCTGACTCACCCCAATCTAACAACCCTGAAGCTGACAGCTTGGTTTCTCCACTTCCAATGATTGCCACCAGACTAATCTATATCAATAAATGGAAAAGGTTTTCTCTATGGGCAGCAAATAAACAGTTAGACCCCTTGTCAGCCCCAGTTTCGGTGGTTTTGGATCACATTTGGTGAGGTTCTGGAATTGATGAAACTGAGAGGGGAATGATCCACAGTTAGCCCTTCAGATGAATCTGTGTTCCTGGAAGCCTGTGGGACTGGCTTATCTTCCTCCTTGGTGGTACCAGCCATTGATCCTATCATTGATTTGATGGCTCAACAGATATGGAAGGACCCTGATGTGGTAAAGCGGGTCTACCTGACAACGTCGAAAGCTTAGAACACCGACAATGAGAACACCGACGCCAGATGATCGACAACTGAGAAGACCGACAGATGAAAACCCCGATGCTGAGAACTCCAACATGGGAAAAGGCTGTTTAAGTATGCGGTAGTGACGGACGTTAGGGTGCGAGTAAGGTAAGTGTGTGATATTGACGGTCTCTAGGGATAGGGGTGGGTTAAGTGAGTTAGGGTTAGGGCGCAGGTTAGGTAAGTGTGCGGTAGTGATAGTCTTTGGGTTAGGGGCTGGTTAAGTGAGTTAGGGTTAGGGCGCGGGTTAGGTGAGTGTGCGATAGTGACGGACCTTAGGGTTAGGGTTTGGGTTAAGGTTGTAGATAGTTGTGTATGTG
Source organism: Protopterus annectens (assembly GCF_019279795.1). Lineage (NCBI taxonomy): Eukaryota > Metazoa > Chordata > Ceratodontiformes > Protopteridae > Protopterus > Protopterus annectens. The sequence continues at coordinate 216,981,487 of NC_056751.1, forward strand.
AGGTTTAGTGTGGGTTTGTAAGGATTTTGGTGTGCTTGTGTTGTGTGTGTGCTTTTTGGACAGGGGATTTGTTTTGTTTGTTGATTGTCAGGATTATGGTGTGTCGGGCATGTGAGGTTTCGTGTTTGTGAACTGTCGATTATGTGGTGTCGGTGATTTCGTTGTCGGTGTTGTGGTGTGTCAGTGTTGTCAGGTAGATCCGGTAAAGCCTATACCCAAAAAGCCTGACAGAATTCTGTCTCCATCCTCATAGATAAGAAACATTGGAGCATGTGTCCTCCAGTAGATGTGATGGTTGTAACAGTGGCCACAACAAGGAGCTATCCAAAGAAAGTTCCTCTGTCCATCCGTCTATGTATAGGCAATGGACCACTTTGGGAAATGACCTTTGCTGTCAAGGCACTAAATTATCTACTCATGTCCCCAGATTTCAGAGAGACTTGACAAAGGAAATTTCCAAGTGTGTCTTGGGGGGGGGGGGGGATGCTACCAGCAGATGTCCAGATGATAGTGGATTTCCAGCTGTCCACCCCTCAGTCTTCATCCAGCATAGCCATATGATTCTCTTGAATACAACTGATGGTACAGCTAAGGCTGCAGGCACTGGCATTTCCATTCACCAGCATGCCTGGATGTGCCTCTGTGACTTTGCAGAAAGCTTCAGGATGTCCTTCATGAACACCTCCTTTGATGGATCCACTCTTTTCGGACCTAAAGGTAAGGAAATGCTCACCACGATGCAGCAGGATATTAAGGCATTCTGTGCAATAGGCATCTGCTTCTCCATGTCCCAGGGATCTCTTCTAGGAATCACCAAACTGGAAATATAGTGTGGTGCAGGAAATCACAGGGCATCTCTCATGAGACTCCTGGAGATGGACCCCCTCCAGTCAGAGGAGGAGGCAGCAGTAATTGACATCACCCCAGAGGCAGGGGCAGATCCTCATAATCAGGGCTTTTGTGGGCTATTCACTGAAAACCCTTTTCAGCATCCCTGAAGGGTTGCTTGACTCTTACATTCTGGAGGCAGTCAGGGGATATTTGTTTGCACCTACAAGCCTGGCAGAACATAACCACAGGTTCATGGGTGCCAAACATTTTCTCTGGAGACTATTCTATAACATTTTCTCTTTCCTCTGTCAAACAGAAGAGCTCCTAATGTCCCACCAAGTAGACAGGAACTTGGGGCAGCAGAGATTTCCAAACTGTAGAAAGTCATCCAACCAGCACCCGTAGACCAGATAGACTTGCAGTTCTTATTAGCACCCAAGAAAACATGGGACCTCAGGCCCATTCTAGACCTGAATCGTTTGAATCTGTATATCAAGCAGACAAAATTCTGGATGGTCACACTGCAGTCCATTTTGACTCTTCTGAAAAAGCATGATAGGATGTGCTTTATAGACCTCAAGAACACACATTATATGAAGATAGAGATGCATTCTAGGAGTTTTTCTGTTTCCAGCTGGGGGCCAATCATCATCGGTTCAGTGGTCTGCTCTTTGGGCTCACCACAGCCACCCGTGTGTTCACGGCAGTGGTAACAGTGCACTTTCACCTACTTAGGAACCCGTGTTTACCCATACCTTAATGATTGCCTTCTCACACCTACAACCAACAGTCTTTTATCACACCACCCGGACATATTGCTCCAATTGTTGCAGGAGTTTGGGATCACTGTCAGTATTTCCAAGAGCCAGCTTATACCTTCTCAGCAGATAATCTTTTGGATGCCACCTGGACACAACCTTACAAACTGTCTGTCTTCCAATGTCCAGGTTTCTTTCTTTTTGACTGACTACCACACAAGTTCTTCACCACCCTTGTCCTCCAGCAAGCTTGATCCTTTGCCTATTGGGCTTTTGGATGTCCACAATCCTTATGATTTTGCTTGCCAGATATTATTTTATGAAGGTCTTCCAATGGACTTTAGTGGTATAGTGGTCTCAGACATCCATCCACTCCATGCTAAAATAAAACTAACTCAGATCTGCAGACAGCACATATCTCCTTCAGTGATAAATGGTGACTGATTCAAACAAGTTCCCTAGTGGCAGTTGTGACAACTGACTCGTCCCTTCTAGGTTGGGGGGGGGGGGCATTTCGAAATGAAGATGGTTAAGTGCACATGGTCACATATAGAGGTCAATCTTCACATCAGTGTTCTTGAGATGAGGGCAGTCAAGGTAGCATTGCGGGCTTTTCAGGACAGTTCCCTCAAGGTGTGATTCAGGTATGGACAGACATTTCAGTAATCTGGTACATCATCAAGCAGGAGGAACCTGTCCTTACACCTTATGCTATGAAGCCATGAGAGTCTGGCAGTGGGTGATGTCTTCACACTGCTTTCTTATAGCAATTCATATCCTGGGGTCATCCAGTGTTCTATTAGGTAAGCTAAGCAAGTCTATCCTAATGCCTCAGGAATGATATCTCAATCCAACAGTTACAAACTTGATCTTCAATCACTGGGGCCAGCCTCACTGCAATCATTTTGTCTCTCCTCTAAATTACAAGTGCAGCAGTTACTTTGCCATAATCCTTTGACAGGAGCAGTCTGCAAGGAATGCTGTGATCCACAGGTGTCCTCGGGTCCTCCTTTAAGCTTCACCCCTGTTGCCTCCAATGAACACATTTATATAGAAAGCAAAAATGTGCAAGTCCCAGGTGATCCTCATTGACCCTTTCTGGCCTCTGCCAACATGGTTTCCATTCCTGTGGCCTCTTCTAGTACATTCTTCCTGGATGCTAGATCAGTATCCATATCTTTTGCATCACCCATCCGAACTAACTGTCCCAGATGAGAAAACCGTGAAATTAACCAGATGATTCCACAAATTCTAACATTAGCCAGAGATGCCAGACTTTTCTTTTCGGTTGTTCAGATCCCATCAGCCTCTCAAAAACATGTCACCACCAAGGTGTACTACAGCAATTAGAAAATATGTTCTATTTGGGCATTATCCAAAGGTCTAGACCCTTTTTCAGCTTCTATTCCCTACATTTTAAAATTTTTATCAGAACTTTTTCACAATGGGGATAACTACTCAACTATCAAAGTGCAGTTGGCAGCCATTTCTAGTTTTTCACATAGGCTAGAACAACTCTTCTATAGCATCATTGAAGATTTCCAAAGCCTTTTTAAAGGGAACTTTCCTACCTTGGCCCCCATTCAGAGATGCATCTCCTCTTCTGGGCATTACTGTCATCTTGCAAGCATTGACTCAAGTCACCATTTGAGCCAGCAGAATCCGTGGATTTGCAGATCCTATCTTGGAAAGCAATTTTTCTTGTGGCTGTCACATTAGCTAAGTGTATATCAGATGCAAGCACTTTCCTGCAGGCATTCTTACTTGCTTTTTTTTTCACAAGGATAGGGTTTCCCTGAGAAATAATTCTTTTTTTTTGGCAGCATCCAAAGCTAATCTACACCAGACAGTAACTGTACCAGTCTTTTTCCATGATTTTCTAATAAAGGTGAATGCATGCTTCATATGCTGGATGTCCATCACCAGATTAGATTTTATCTTCACAGAGCTAAGCCTTTCAGGAAGTCTTACAGACTTTTTGTGGCATTCTCCAATCAAAATTTGAGCAAGGTGGCAGGTAAGGTTAATTGTAGATGGTTATCTGATTGTATTACATTTGCGTACAATAAAAAGGAGTTGTCCTTACAATCTAAGACCAAAGGTCATTCCACAAAGGCTGTGGGCATGTCTACAGCCTTTGCCAAAAGAATTCCTATCGATGATGTCTGTGCAGCTGCTACTTGTCAATAATTCATACATTTGTATAGCATTATAAACTGGATGAACAATCCAAATCATGTTCATCCTTTGTCTCTACCATTCTTATGAATGTCCTTCCTTGATACCACCCAGGACTGTATGCTTGGGAATCTGTCCCATAGTTGAATCTGACAAAAATTGATAACACTGGATACAAAAGTTACGTACTCACCATAACAATAGATGCATGTTATCTGATTTTCATCTAGTTCAACATCCCTATCACCTGCCCCTTGCCAAATTGTCACTAATGAGAGTTCGAAGACTGGTCAACACTGACATTCCCTGTCAACAATAAGTCATCATTTCCAGTGCCCCATAACCATGTCATGGATTTTTGCATATCAATTAGATACAAGTGGAGTAAGGCTCTTTTGCATTAGAGTAAGGTTTCTTGCTTGTGCTTTGATGTAGTAGCCATCTGAGGGCAAACTCGATTTGAGGTAGTAGGGTGGAGATCAAGGACTTATAGGTAGGGGAGGAGTCAGAGCCCTGGAACCAAAAGGCTTCAAGATCGGTGCCAAGGTTGGATCTTACAACCCACAGTTGAACTGGATGAAAATCCAATAATGTAGATCTATTGTTATGTTAAGTACATAACTTCATATTTTGTTGTGTCTGGTTAAGTTTTGTTGTACATGGATCTATTATGTTAAGTACATAACTTTTGTTTTCTTGTGTCTGGTTAAGTTTTGTTGTGCCTGGTTCACACTATCAGTTTTGTACATTGCCCTTTGGGCTGTCCACTGTACCTCGAGTGTTTACCAAATGCCTTGCCCCAGCAGCATTGGCCTACTGTCAGACTCTTGGCATCCACATTTTTCTTACCTGGACAACTTGTTAATCTGTGCAGAGTCTATATACAGGTGTTTGGAATTATTACAGAAGGTCTCGACCTTACTCTCCCAGCTAGGGTTCAAGTTGAACCTATGGAAGTCATGTGTGACACACTCGCAAAGATTTGCCTTCATAGAATGCTTAATCTACACCAACAAAAGAATGGCCTTTCTTCTCAAAGACAAAATCCTGTATTACCAGATGATGATTCAGGAATTCTCCCAGAGGGATGTTGCTTTGGCAAGAGAATTCCAAAAACATTATAGGACTAATGGAGTACATGATTTTCATGATACTACTGTCCCATCTCCACATGAGGAAAATTCAGTGGTATGTCCGAAATTGTTGGACCCAGCATTTACATTCCCTGGAATCCCAATTGCCAGTGCTGCCCTTCATCAGACAAGAGTTACAATGGTGGAGAGCACAGTTGTGTGTCACTGCAGGGCTGCCCTTCTGCCCAACTGTTCTGGCACATCTGTCCAAACAGATTTGTCTGACTTCAGTTAGGGTGGGGTGTCAGTAGAATTGCAAGTGCAGGACACTCGAAGACCCAAAGATGCACGAGAGCACATCAGAATCTAGGAATTGTTGGCAGTGATTCATCACCTATGGACTCCTGGTCCTCTTTTTGTGATTACAGATAACACCACAGTGATGTGGTACCTCAACAAATAGGAAGGTACAAGCCCATGCCCTCTCTGTTGGATGGCAGTGATGGCATGAGAACTGGCATTACAGCATCTGACTCTTCAAGCATCGTACATACTGTTGGAGCAAAACTTTGTGACTGGCAAACAAACTAGATCCTGGGCAGACTTTCATGAGTGGCAGCTTAAAGTAGTGGTTGTCCAGGATCTAGTCCAGATGTGGGGAACACCTCAGATAGGCCTGTTTGCCTACTTTTAAAACAAACATTTGGAGAAATTCTGATCCAGCCATGCTTGAAGGACAGATGCATTCTTTTTCCCCTGGACAGGAATGTTCCTGCTTGTTTCTCCACCCCTTCCACTGATTCAAATTCCAGAGATCTTGGTTCTCCCTTCTGGTATTGGTCAAGGGCAATCACCACAGACTTCCTCACACTCTGGATTTGCTCACACAGTCTCAGGAGCAACTAGTTCACCCCAGTGTGAAGCAACTGTAACTGATGATCTGGATGATTCAGTCTTGGCTGTATTTAGGTACTTGTTTCATGAGGGTGTAGCAGGTTTTGAAGGAGCCCAGAAAACCCACTCTTGAAAGTCTTTTGTTTATAAATGGATGAGGTTTCTGAGTGGTGCCTAAATCTGAACAGAGGATCCCTCTGGTCTTGAAACATATCTTTGTGAGCTATTTCAGGATGCCTTATGATATGAATTCATAAAGGCACATTTAGCAGGAATCTCTACCTATGGATCCCCTTATTTTTTTTCTTCTCTTTTTGGTAAGAAAGTTCTTGAAAGGGAGTATTGCATACGAGACACCCTCACAACCAAATTCCTCCTTCGTGGGATCTCGTCTGTGTTCTGGAAATATTGACCTTGCCACTTTTTGAACCTGCAGCTCACACTGATTAGAAGTTCTTAACATGGAATACTGTTTTGCTAATCGTTCTGACATCTGCAAGGTGAGTTTCTGAGCTAGATGCTCTCATGGTGGGACAACCTTACCTGATTTTCCACAGGAATAGGGTTCTTGCACACTATCCCCTCTTTCATGCTGAAAGTGGTCTCAGAATACAGACTCATTCTGTTAATCAATCTCCCTGTGTTCTTTCCAGAACCAAAGAATAAGAGAGAGGATACTTCGTACCTTGGATGTGCATCAGTAGCACAGGTACTGTCCTGACAAAACAAAACCCTTCTGGAAGACTAAGTTTTTTTTACACTTCCTACACAAGGGCAAGTAAGGCTCAGTCCATCTCCAAGCAAACCATTGCTCATTGTTTGCCCTCTGGTATTATTTTTTGATAGAAATATGACTACATACAGGGTAAAGGTACATTAAAACCAGGGTGTTTCTCATCAATGGCATATTGGAAAGGAGTGGGCTTGAAGTATTCTAGAGGCAACAACTTCATCTTCTGCCAACATCTTTATGATGCACAAGCTGGATGCCTTTTCTGAATCCAGATCAAGTTTCATTAAGACCATTCCCAAGGGGCTCCTGAATTTGTTATCCTTCCTCCTGCCAGGTTGGGTAAACTTTGGGAATCTACCCATATGTCAGTGAGACAGTGTATTTGTTGGGTTTGGTACAATTGTGCAAGTCTTACTTACCTGTAACAGTAGACCATAGAAGACACTGCCTTACTGGCAGTACCCACCCACTATCCCCCTTTTTTGGATGACATGGTTTGGTGTTGGAGATGCTTTTGAGTTATGCTAAGTGGCCTTTATTTATTTTGTGCATGTGTGTGGTTTTCAGTTTTTGGTTTGAAAGATTAGGTGTTTGCAAAGCTTGCATTTTCAGTTCCTGCTGGACCCTAGAAAACTGAAAGGGTGCTGTCTGTGGGTCTGAAAGGTAGTCCATGCACTGCCAGGTGCTTGGCCTGTCACACCCACAGAAAGGCAGTGGGAGATACTCTGAGCTTTGGTAGACCAGCAATGGGAGGGTTAACAGAGCAGTACTAGGCATATGTCATTAAGTCAGTGTTCTCCACAAATGTCTACAGTTAGTAAGTAGGACTTATGGAACTGTACTTTCTCTTTGGGGGAAAAATCTTCCACATTTAAAAATGTATTATTTGATTGTACTTTCCTGATTAAGAAAGTTTTTTCTTCTAGAAGTTTGTGTTTTAATGGATTGTCATGAGACTTTACTCTGTGTTTAGAAATACAGTTAACATTTTTCCTGTCAGTTTAAAAGTATTTAAAAACACATGAAAACTCTCTTTTTTTCTCTGGAAAAAAACATGCATTAAAGTACCCTTTACTGTGTTTTTGTGGGAAAAAGTGATAGTCTGTAACTTTTTAAAGTTTTTTTCCTGGCATATGCTGCTCGTCTTTCCCAGGAAAGAGGTGCCATTTTCAACTTGACCATGAAACAAATTGCTAGTCTCATGCTGCGCATTGGAGGATGTGTGTGTGTCACTGACTGCCATTTTCCTGATAGTCAGCTTGATTCTCCTAAAAAGGCAAATGGATTGTGTAAAGTTTGTCAGTCTTAAGTCGTACGCTCAGCCATAACTTGATCCAGCAGGATTAACTTTAGTTAATCCTGCTACTAAACATTTAGTTAATTCCAATCCGACACTTTTAGACAAGGATGGAAAGATAATTGATAAGTGAGGGAAAAAATTGCAACTTTGATTTTTCATAATTTTGAAGTTTTGCACTCATATGTTACTTTATTCTGTTTAATTGTGAAAGCATGAGGTAGGCTTTGTCTGCAGTTTCTTCTTGCGAGAAAAAAATCTGCTTTAAACAGTTTAATTTATTTCATTATACAGGTCACTACCCATTGTTTAAAGTGAGAATACAACACTGTTTATATTAATCCCAGGGCTATGGCCACCAGGTACTGTTTTGAGGTTTGCCTGGCTGTGTTCTCAGAATCTCCCAGATAATGTGAAAAATGAGATTTTAAATTCTCCTTTGGACAGAGATTTAGTTCTTGGTTCTTCTGCTGCAAAGGTTATAAAATGTGATGAGTGGTAAGCTGATTCAGGAAATCTCTCCGATTTTTCAGCTCTCCGCTTTCCTTTTCCAAATTTCCAAGGAATTCTTTACCCCCCTCATTCAAATTTGACAAGAAAAAAAACTTTCAGTAAAATTCTGGTACACAAATGTTTAAGAAGAAGATGTAAGGGACTTCCAACGAGAAGACAGGAAACCTCAAAACAAAGAACAGTCTAACAAATCAGAATGACTATTTAAGGCACCATGCCCCCCCCCCACCCCCCAAACTGGCAGTCCTTTTCCCTTCCAGAATGTTGAATCTGTACTACTCTCTTTGGCAATAGATAGTTTCAGGCAATTCATCAAGGTAACAGATGGCAGTGGGAGGAAATTCCTTCTTTTCATGAAGTATTTCCTCGTTCACCAGACCAGATGCCTATATTTCTCCCTATCCTTCAGCATATAGTGTCTCATGGTGTAATGGAGCCAGTTCTTCCTTCCCAAGTTGGGAAAGTTTTTTTTTTTTTATTCAAGGATGTTTTCAGTGCCAAAGAAAGATGATGTTTGGAGACCAGTTCTAGACCTTTCTTTCCTAAACCTGTTTGTGATAGCGGCAAAGTTCAAAATGCTTTCACTTTGCAACCTGTTTCCTCCTCTTCCGCATTTAAGATTCCTGTTAACACAATTTAAAAGATGCTTAACATCACATCTCTTATTCATCCAGACTTAAGGCATTTCATAAGATTCTGTGTGTCTGGATCCCCATTATTAGCCCTGCAGCTTTGCCTTTGTGAACTGCACCAAGAGTGTTGAAAAAGTGCCTAGCTCCAGTTATAGCTCATTGCAGGCTACATGATATCTACATTTTTTCCATATTTAGATAACTTACTTATCTTTGCATGCTTATCTTTGCAGAGTCTTTTTCAAAGTGGTAAGAATCTCTCACTTGGGTGAGAGATCTCTTAAGCAAGCTAGGATTCTGAGAACGGTCATATTTTTTTTTTAATCCTTCACAGGACGTCGGCTAGACACCCTTGTTCAAAGAACTTTTCTTCCACAGAAAAAAAACAAATCTAGATCTATTCCTAAGGTATTCTACTCAGACTTTATTCACTGCAAGGGAATACCTCAGGATGTTGGGTCTCCTGGCAAATGTCTCCCATGATATCCCTGGCAAGACTCCACATGAGAAAGATACAGTTACCTGCTCCAAAGCTGTAAGTCACCAGAGACACATTGGACTTTGCTTGGGGAGCAGTTTCCGGAGAGATAAAAGTGCAAGGTATGTGGGACACCAAAGACCGATGCAAACACATTAATATTAAAGATGCTTGACCTGATCAAGGCACTCGACTGTATGAGTCATCTTTGGTCCTCAGGACCTCTTCAAGTTGTTAAAGACAATAGCACAGTCATGTGGTGCATCAACAAAAGGGGGAACTAAGTTGTACCCCCATTGCAGACTCGCCATGTTAGCTTGGGATATAGCTTCACAGCACAACCTCATTCTGCAGGCATTCTATATTCTGTTAGAGCAAAATTGTGTAGCAGACAGGCTAAGCAGCACAAGGGCAGACCTTCATGAATGGAAACTGAATTAGGTGGTCTTCCAAGATTTGATTCATCTATGGGGAGTTCCTCAAGTAGACTTATTTGCCTCCATTCCGAATTATCTATTGGCAAGATTCTGCTCCAGGACTCCATTCTGGAAGACCAAGAAGATGAATGCCTTTTCTTGTCCTGGGACAGGAATGTTCTGTATGCTTTCCCACCCTTTCCACTGATATCCAGGGTCCTTCTGAGGATTGAGGGAATTTCCCAAGGTCATTGTGCTGATTCCCTTCTGGCCCAGGCAGTAGTGGTTCTGCTGTCTTTTGGAAGTCACCAGGGGCAGTTACCACAAGCATCCTCACAGAATGGATCTGGTGACACAAGATCATGGGTGTTTCCTGTGGATGTGTAGCAAGTACTAATGGAGCAAGAATGCCTGCTAATAGAAAATCATATATTGGCAAATGTAAAAGCTTTTCTAGTTTCAGCCAACGACTTAACCAGCACCAATTTCAGGGCTAGTTGTCCTTTGGTTTTACAATATTTTTGTGAATGACTGTCCTATGGCCTTTCTTATTCCTCCACCAGGGTTCATTTATCAAACATTTTCAACGTGTCTACCCATGGAGTCTCCTCTTTCAGTACATTTTCATATCAACGTTTATTTGAAAGGGATTTTGCATAGAGGCCTCGAAGAAAACTGGTTGCCTCTCCTTGGATCTTAAGTTAGTATTAAAGAAGCTGACATGTAATCGATTTGTACCAGCTGATCTGGCGGACTTCAGGTTCCTAACACAGAAATATGTTTCACTGATTGCTCTGACCTCTGCAAGCATTGCAGGCTCTTATGATGAGTTAGCCCGATCTCATTTTCTAGTGTGTGTGTGTCTGTGTGTGTGTGTGTCTGCATGTGTGTGTGTCTGTGTGCGCCATACATATACATATACATATATATATATATATATATATATATATATATATATATATATATATATATATATATATATATATATACACACTGGATATAAAAAGTGTACACACACCCTTGTTAAAATGCCAGGTTTTTGTGATATAAAAAATGAGATCACAATAAATTATTTCAAAATTTTCCCACCTTTAATGCGACCTATAACCTGTACAATTCACTTGAAAAACAAACAAATCTGTTAGGGAAAAAATATAAAAAACAAAAAACGTACAGTACACTGGTTGCATAAGTGTGTACACCCTTAAACTAATACTTTGTTGACACACCTTTTGATTTAATTACAGCATTTGGTCTTCTTGGGTAGGAGTCTGTCAGCATGGCACATGTTGATTTGCAATATTTGCCCGCTCTTCCTTGCAACAGCGCTCCAAATCTGTCAGATTGCGAGGACGTCTCTTGTGCACAGCCCTCTTCATGTCATCCCACAGATTTTCTATTGGCTTTAGGTCTGGGCCATTCCAAAACTTTAATTTTCTTCTGGTGAAGCCATTCTTTTTGCTTGGGGTCATTGTCATGTTGAAAGGTGAAATTCCTCATCTTCAGCTTTCTAGCAAACACCAGAAGGTTTTTGGCCAAAAGTGACTGGTATTTGGAACTGTTCATAATTTGCTCCACCTTGACTAAAGCCCCAGTTCCCGGTGAAGAAAAGCAACCCCAAAGCATACTTGCCACCACCATGCTTCACCATGGGGATGGTGTTCTTTTGGTGATGCAAAGTATTGTCTTTGCGCCAAACGTACCTTTTGGAATTATGGCCAGAAAGTTCAACCTTGGTCTCATCAGACCATAACATATTTTCCCACATGCTTTTGGGAGACTTGATGTATTGTTTTGCAAATTTTAGCCTGGCCTGGATGTTTTTCTGTGTAAGGAAAAGGCTTCCATCTTGCAACCCCACCCCATAGTCCAAACATATGGAGAATATGGGAGATTGTTGTCACATGTAGTACACAACCAGTACTTGTCAGAAATTCCTATAGCTCCTTCAGTGTTGCTATTGGTCTCTTGGCAGCCTTCCTGACCAGTTTTCGTCTTGTCTTTACATCAATTCATTGCAAATTCACTGTTGTCCCATATTTTCTTCACTTTTTGATGACTGTCTTCACTGTGTTCCATGGTATATCCAATGCTCTGGAAAATTTTTTGTGCCCTTCTCCTGAATACCTTTCAACAATGAGATCCCTTTGATGCATTGTAAGCTCTCTGCGAACCATGGCTTTTTCTATAATAGGCAACTGAGTAAATGTCAGGAAAATCCTACTAGGACAGCTGAACTTTATTTGGGGTTAATCAGAGTCTCTTTAATAGATGGCAGGTGTGTACCCAAGAAGACTGAATGTTGTAATTAAATCAAAAGGTGCTTCAACAAAGTATTAGTTTGTGTGTGCCCACTTGTGCTACTAGCTTATTGTATGTTTTTTATTTTTTTATATTTTTCCCCTACCTAACAGACTTGTTTTATTGAATTGTACAGGTTATAGGTCACATTAAAGGTGGGAAAAGTTTTGAAATGATTTATTGTGTTCTCATTTTTTTATATCATAAAAACCTGGCATTTTAACAGGGGTGTGTTCACTTTTTTTTATATCCACTGTGTGTGTATGCATATATATATATATATATATATATATATATATATATATATACACACACACACACACACACACACACACACACACACACACACACACACGTATATGTGGGTACATATAGATATATGTATATCTGTGTATATGTTTGTGTGTGGAGAGAGTGTTTTTCTCCTACATATAGCCTCTCAGAGCTCAGCCTGCCTTTGTGTAAAAGCTCTGAAGGGCTTGCCTCTCAAACCTGTCTTTTTAAGCAGTTCTGCTTGAGCTTAGTAATGGTTTGGGCGAGTGGAAGGTGTTCTGAAGCTTTGGAATTTTACTGGCTGTTGTATCCTTGGCAGGATATAAACAATATAGCTAAGGCTTCTGCAGCAGTGATCTATTTGATCATCTACTGTTATGGTACGTTTAACTTGTACAACTGTACTTGATATTCATCGTGTTTCACTGTTGCAGTCATTACTCTTGGGTTATCCTGCTGGCAGGCTACCCTCAGTCGGCCAGAATTCCAAAGTCTAGGTCCTGCATCGATTGCTGTCGCCTCTTCCCTGACATCAATGTGCCAGGGGTATAAAAGATGCAGCCGACGCCATTTTCTTCAGTCTTTCTTGCCACGTGGTGCCCGAAGCAAAAGCAGTTCGCAAGTGCCGGTCGGCCGACTCCTGAGATTTTCAAATCCGAATTTCAGAACCGACGTCTTCATTAAAGCTAAGTGCCCCATTGGGGAAACTTTTTTCTTGCTCCAGACCGATGTCAGAAAAAGTTAACAATTGTATTTCTTGTAGGAAACAAATACCTCATAAGGATTTTCCCTCTTACTATATTCCTTGCCAAGGCCCTGATCACAACATTGCTAGCTGTCAGTTTTGTGCTAGATTTAACCAACGCACTATTAAGCGTCGGTTCGACTTTGCATTTCATTACTTTGGCCGAAGATTTAATTGTATAATGCCGTCGGACCAGCCGACAACCGGAAATGCAAGGACAAGGAAAAGGATAGGCATCCGAGGTCCAAAACCGACGAGGCCTCTGCTAGGCCAGTTGCCAGTTCTCAGTGAGGCACTTTCGCAGCCCCTGGTGCCCGCTACCTCAGAGCCACAGGCCGCTTCCGACTCCCACGTGGAGCCGACTGGGCCTCTGGATACTCAAGGTATTGGACACTCGGAAATCATTCCCTCAGATGGGTCCGGAGCCGCTGAGCAGGCATCGGCTTCTGAGGGTGTCTTCAGACCTACACAACTATATATATATTAAGCCATCTTCAGCTTCAAAGACTAAAGCAGCTCTAAAGACAAAGAAGCAAGTACAGCATTCTCCTACTCAGACTTCCATGCCTAAAAAATAGATGCTCAAAATGGCCGAAGACCTAATTACTTTGATCAGGGGCTCCCATCCCCCTCCTGATAAGAGGCCTAGGCAAGAGACAGTATGATTCTTCTGATCAGGTTTCTATTTCCTCTGACTCCTCTTCTGAACAGGATTACTCCATTCTTCCCTATGAGGATTCTGATGCTGAAGAATCCATTCCTTCAGCCTCTCCTCCTGAGGATTATTCTTTTGGGGAAACCCTGCATACCATGAGGGAGCATTTCCACTGGGAGAGCCAAGATTACTCTAAATCTAAGAAAAGGCCCAGAGACTTTCTGCTACTTCCTCAGCACAGACCCCTTGCTATTCGACCTGTTCTAGACATTGCAGATGATGTATTTTCAGAGTCCGGCCTGTCCCCTGACTCTTTACCCCCTGCACCTGCTAAGCCAGACAGATACTGCAGGGTCCCGGATTCTCATAAATTCCTATATAAAAACCCCACTGCTGACCCAGAAACTATATCTCAGGGTACCAAAGGGGTTAAAGTTTCCACTGCAAAAAACCCTGTCCCCTCTGATTGGGATTCCAGGGCTCTAGACAGATGGGGGAAAAAAGTCTACACTTCTGCTACCCTGGCTGTAAGGGCTTTAAATTGTCATATGCTTAAATATCAGCAATATTTAATGTCACTGCTTAAACAGAAATTGTTGACAAATACTGAATGTTCAGAGAACAAGGAATTGCAGGATTTATTGCATGCAGCTGAACAATTGGGAAAGCATACTTTGCAATGTGGTTATGATTCACTGGAGACCTCTTGCAGGGCCGCTGTTACAGGTTCTGTTATTAGAAGGCATGCTTGGTTAAAGGAACAGAATCTGCCTGATCATGTTAAAGCAAAATTATTAGATGCACCATTACAGCATGATACTTTGTTTGGTACTAAAGCAGAAGAGGTGTTGAAAAAAATGGAGGATAAAGCAAAATCCATGCAGACAGTCAAGGATTTCCTACAGGTACAGCCACCCAGGTTTAGCAGGAACTGGCCTTCTAAAAATTGGTCCTTTCCAATGCCAGACACATCACAAAGAGGCAGATACAGGTGTCCCAGAGGCAGATCTCAGCCCCAAGGCTCATACAGGCCTAAACAATGGGGTGCTCCTACCTCCAACAGCGAAGAAGTCAAATCACAACCTTACAGGAAACAGTCCCAATGACTTTCCTCTATCAGATCCAAGCACTTTTCTTTTGGCAGCCCCTTTAGGGGGAAAACTAGCACTTTTTTCATCAAATTGGCAAATGGTTACCCAAGACAAATGGGTCCTGAACCTAGTGTCCCAAGGCTACAGGTTCTATTTTCACACTCTACCAAGGTCAAAAGGTATGCCAGACCTGCCACACAATCAGTGGGCAGAGGCACAAAAGCAAATTACAGCCCTCATGGACATGAAGGCCATTCAGCAAGTACCACAACAAGAGCAGGGGCAAGGATTTTACTCCAGACTTTTCCTAGTACCCAGAAAGGACAAAACCTGGAGACCAGTACTGGACCTGTCTATACTGAATACATTTCTGGAAGTTCCAAAATTCAAGATGTTGACTCTACAGCAGCTACTGCCCATGCTGGGCAAAAAGGCTTGGCTCATAACTTTGGACCTAAAAGAGGCATACCTGCATGTCCCAATCAGAAAATCTTGCAAAAGATACCTCAGATTCATAGCTGGCTCAATGCATTACCAATTCTCTGCACTGCCATTTGGCTTATCTACTGCGCCCAGGGTCTTCACAAAATGCCTGGCACCAGTAATTGCATTTTGCAGACAAAAAGGAATTCAGATATATCCCTACTTGGATGACTGCCTAATTCAAACAGAGAACAAAGACATTCTTCTAAAGCATCTGGCGTTTGTAAAAAGATTATTAATTGGCCTAGGGTACACAGTAAACGAGAAGAAATCAAAACTAGTGCCCTCTCAAAGAGATAATATTCCTGGGTGCAAGCTTAAATACAACTGCCCAGATGGCTTATCTCATTCCAGACAAACAAAAGCAACTGACTACTTACTTCAAGAAATTGGCAACAAAAACCCACTTATCTGCAATGAAAATCCTGCAGGCTTTGGGTTTCATGGCATCCTGCATTCTACTAATTCCATATACCAGACTGCATATGAGGAAACTACAATGGTATCTAAAAAGTGTTTGAACTCAGCATTGCCACAGCCTGGAGACAGTAATTGCACTCATTCCCTGCCTGCAATAGGAGTTTCGATGGTGGGCAAAAGCCTGTCACCACAACAACA
Organism: Protopterus annectens; assembly: GCF_019279795.1. NCBI lineage: Eukaryota > Metazoa > Chordata > Ceratodontiformes > Protopteridae > Protopterus > Protopterus annectens. The sequence continues at coordinate 216,997,456 of NC_056751.1, forward strand.
AGGGTCTGCCATTCAGTTTACCCACAGCCAGCCAGACAGACACTGACAACGGATGCTTCAGAGTATGCCTGGGGGGCCCATATGACATGAAAATGTATTCAGGGCACATGGCCTGCAAACCAGATGCATCTTCACATCAATCAAAAAGAGATGCTCACTGTTCAAAATGCCCTGACAGCTTTCAAGGATCTGCTTCATCCAGGACAGTTACTGATAAAGACAGATAACACTACAGTCATGTGGTACATAAACAAGCAGGGAGGAACACATTCCTACCCCCTCTGCAGACAAGCAATGACCTTATGGGACACAGCATTGGCTTTTCAAATTCACCTGCAAGCACAATTCCTGCCAGGAAAAACAAATACTCTGGCAGACGAACTAAGCAGAAACCTCATGGATCCCCACAAATGGAAACTGGATCCACAAGTATTCAACATGATAACAAGGAAATGGAGATGCCCAGACATAGATCTATTTCCCTCCGCTCACAACTGCCAATTGCAGACATTTTGCACAAGGATTTATCACAAGCAAGCATGGAAAGTGGATGCCCTATCCTTCAGCTGGAAAAATCTAACAGTATATGCTTTTCCCCCACTGCCTCTCCTTCCCAGGGTACTCCTAAAGGTCAGACAAGAGAAGCCAAAAATGATACTGATTGCACCAGACTGGCCACGCCAGCACTGGTACCCAGTCCTAAAGAGCATGTCTCAAGGTCCAGCATGGATATTGCCTCAAACTTCTCACTTGCTGACCCAACAAAACAACCAGATCCTGCACAGCCAACTCAGGACCTTAAATCTAGCAGCATGGCGGATAATGTAGCCATTCAGAACACTCCTCTTTCAAAGGCTGTTATGGATGTTATCTTGGAGGCCAGGAGGCCCAGTACCAGAAAATCTTATGCAGAAAAATGGAAGAGATTCTGTGCTTGGAACTAGGAACAAGACATTGACACGTGTGTACCAAACATCCCTCAGATTTTACAATACCTAACTGAGATGCTGAACAAAGGCCTTTCTTTCTCATCAATTAAGATTCATGCCTGTGCCATTTCAGCCCATTACAATACGGAACCACCTATCTTTTCTCATCATTTAATAAGGCAGTACCTCAGAGGGGCCAGAAACATTAGGCCTCCAAGGAGAGCACCAATTCCGGCCTGGGACCTCAATTATGTTTTGGAAAAACTCACACTACCTCCTTTCGAGCAAGCATCAACAGCAGACATAAAATTCTTATCCTGGAAAACAACTCTGCTCCTAGCAATAACCTCTGCAAGGCGAGTCTCGGAGTTACAAGCACTCATGGCTGTGGAACCTTTCATCATTTTTCATCCAGACAGGGTTTCTCTGAGGACAAACCCTACATTTATGCCTAAGGTGGTGTCCAGTGTGGCCCTCAACCAAACCATTCACTTGCCTACCTTTTATCCAAATCCACAGAACAAGGGTGAGAAAATTCTGCATTATTTGGATATACACAGGCAGTTACGCTTCTACTTGGACAGAACTAAAGCTTTCAGAAGGACAGAGCAACTTTTAGTGTCATATGCTGCAGGATCACAAGGAAAGGCTATCTCAAAACAGACTATTTCTAAATGGATAGGCCATTGCATCTGTTTCTGCTATTCTCAACATGGCAAATCAGTGCCTAAGGGCATTAGGCCTCATTCCACCAGAGCAGCAGCAACTTCAGCAGCCTTCCTCAGAGGAGTACCAACCAAAGATATCTTAGAGGCTGCAACTTGCAGTTCAGTGCACACCTTTACAAAGCACTACCACTTACCTCTTTACTCTAAGTCCAGAGCAGGCTTTGCCACTGCTGTTCTGCAGGGCCTCATAGCCTCTCCTAATCCTATTTAGCCCAGCCACCCATCCTCAGCTTTGGGATTCAACCCAAGAGTAATGACTGCAACAGTGAAACATGATGAACATAGTACAGTTGTGTACCTACCATAAATGTAGATGTTTGAGTGTATTCACTGTTGCAGTCCAGGTTACCCACCCACCATCCTTCTTTTCTTTGCTGGGACTCATCTGCACTTCTCTATCCTATCCAACCTATTTGGAGTATTTGCTTGTAGATGAAGGAAATGTTATTTTGGTGCATGAATTTTATTGGCATATTTTTCAGCCTACCAATTTGGGGGAAATTGACATCCGAGGCAAGAAAAACTGAAGAAAATGGCATCGGCTGCATCTTTTATACCCCTGGCGCACTGATGTCAGGGAAGAGGCGACAGCAACCAATGCCAGACCTAGACTTTGGAATTCTGGCCGACTAAGGGTAGCCTGCCAGCAGGATAACCCAAGAGTAATGATTACAACAGTGAATACACTCGAACATCTACATTTATGGTAGGTACACAACTGTACTTCTCCTGTCTGTATTACAGTGATGGCTATTTAATTTTAGTAAAACATGGAGATGACTAGTTTTTGTCCTATGCTCCCTTTATTAGACAGTATTGTCTCTGTTCCTGCTTCAGCTTGAAATTTCCATCTGTTTTCATTTCCAGTTGCTGACCTAGCCCCCCTCCTGCTTATACAACCAATTATTTTGATATGGTTCTTCCCACCCCTAATGAGTATGTCAGTTTAGATGTTGACTAGCCTTGATATGTTGCACCACACCTACTTTTTGCAAGCGTCCCTCTTCCACTTAGCTCCTCCAAGTCTATTGTATGTAAGTTGGTTCCTCCACCATATGTCATCATCTTACTGCCACTGAACATCACTACTCCCTACACTTATCCGCTGGACCAGATGCTGAAATTCAGTAATCCTACAGCATCTGAGAATGCTACTGACCTCCCTCTTCCAGCCATGCAGTTCCATTGTAACCGTGCTGTCTTACGTTTTATCTGTCCTTCTACCAAGTCACTTGTTTCTTAGTACAGTCTTCTCTAAGGAGAAGAGTCCTTTCCTCCCCTTCTTACCTCAAGTGTATCTCAAGTAATGTACAGTTCCCCTGTCTTATGCCCTGGTGTAGTCTCTATACCTTATAATACCATACTTCTAACCCTGTGCTTCCTCAGCCTATCCTTCTGGTAACTTATTTCGCAAGGTTAGAACTTCCACTGTGACTGTCTACGTTGACCCTTGCTGCTCTCCTCTCAGGTCTGTGTGCTGTCTTCCTTTTACACTTCTCACTTCTCCCTGAAAATAGGGATGCTCCATCTTCTGTTCTTTTGCTTTCATGTCTGTTGTACTGACTTTGGGCTTCCCCTTCCTCTTATTCTTGCTTCACCTGCTGTTCTGTTTTATATCTTAGAGTGCTCCCTCCATGCTCTTATCTGTCCCCTGCATACTATTTTGTACATGTATTTCTTTTCCTTCCCCTCCCAGGATCTTAGCACCTTTTCTTACACAGTACTTTGTCTGCTTTTATTGCCTTTTAGTGTAATGCCTCCTCCTCTCTGCTTGCGTAAAAGTTTGGTTCGCTTTGGATTCTCCCTTGTGCTCAGTGTATCTTATAGCCTCATGATCTTTGGGTTGGACCACATTCCACATCTTTGCACACCTAATTGTTTTCAAATGCCCATGGGTCTAAGTCTAAACTTGCTGTCATATATTGACAGTTCTGTCATTTTCCAGCCTTGCTTTATTTTCTTTCCCATGTTTTGCCATGTCTACCATCTGTATGTAGTGGGATTCCCAAGATTACTTTGCCTTGTAGCAGTAGTCACACAGGATGGTTATTCCTTCCAAAGTTTATTTTCCAGTGATAAGCCATTGTATCACTTGCTGCTGGCAACTACTTTCCTACTTAATCATTTGTATTGTCAGTGGACTGTTTATGTCTAGCTTCTCCTCCATGTCAGACCACTGCCAATTATTGAAGATTAATGGTCTTGCTTATGGTACCACTGTCATATATTTAAACTCATTGCCTTTGCTACCACAGTGCAAATTGCTTGTAGTCAGTGATAAGCTTATAAGTAGAGCTAGGCCTCGTTCCCAATATCAAACTGCTTTCCATTCTGTTTATGTCAAAAAGCATTTGGGTGCACTCTGTGTACAAAATACATCAGCAGTTGTGCTGACCTACTGAAACCCAGTGAATAGAAGCAAAAGCAAAAAGTAAAATAAAAATCTAAACACTCTAGATAATTAAACTCAGCAGATTGTGACACAGTAAAAATTGTCTACCTGGGTAACATTTCCACAAGTTTAAAATGACAACCCACCTCCACAAAAAAACATACTTTTATCTTATATTATACTTTAGCAAGAAAGCCATTGATGTACTATAACGAAAGGATGCAACTTTTTGTGAAAATGTCAAAGCAAGAGAGATTTTACACAACATAATAGGATTGTAGGGACTAATTTAAATGACTTTGAAGGGTCAAGCTGCTATTGTTTTTCATAGCAGTAATGCTCATTGAAGTTTAGTACCTTTTTAGAAAATGTGCTCATATTTTAATCCTGAAGATGACAGTGCATCTATAGGTCTTTAAGGCTTTGTGTTTCCTTTGGTTGCACATGGTTCTTTAAAGTAAGTGATTAACATCAGATATGTATTGCCTTTTTTTAACAGTCCATTTTAAGCAAGAGTAAATACTATGTCACCTTAAGCATTGCATGTGGATTTTGATTTGTTTAAAGGTGACCTCTGTTGACAGCTTCTAAATGTGAAGTAATGCCAAGTGCTTTTCTTGAAGATACGTTTACATGTCATCTGTGTTTGTGTTTCTTAGCTCATTACTTCTCAGCACTGCATGTGGGAATCTGCCTGCTGTTTCAGTTTTTCACATCTGACACTTTGGATTTTGAATATGACATCCCGTGCCTTAATTAGTGGTAACCGTGAAAACCACCTCTGTATCAGATATTCACTTATGGACTTCATTAACTTTGTTGATTCGTGCTGCAGCTGGTTAGACTCCTCTTTAAGTGTATTTCATTTTCATAACAAAATTACTGTAAATTTTGGCAGCACCTTGTTATAACTGAAATGTCAGTGATCCAGGGGCATTAAGGTGAGTCTTGGCAGTGCCCTTGTGTTTTTATCATCTGTCTTTTAATTTGTCTATGTCTTGGGTTTTTAACACCATGACAGGAATGGACCCCATTCCTAAGTCAAAGTATGATTAAAGTTAATGAAATCAGTACTGTTTCAATCTTTGATGTTAGTCAGAAGTGCTCTCTGTAGCAACTGCAGTGTGCTCAGTAATGATTCATTCTGCAATTCATACAGTTACATGTATTGGCAACATATCAAAGTACAATTATAAATTATTTTTTGTAAGACCTGTTGCTCCCACTCCTGTTGGAAGTGTCTGGGTATCCTCCTTCCACATTGCCATAGTTTCTGCCTGCAAATCCTGGTATTTTATGATTTTGTGTCACTGGGTGTGGCAATTTCGATGATCAATGCTACTTTTGTTTTCTTTTCATGAACTACTATATTCTGTTTTCTGAACTGTTCATAATGGGTGATCCCATGTGATATAAACTTCATAATTTTCTACAATGCTTTGTAGGTTATGTTTCCCGTGTTTTTCAGCTACTTCACTATTATAATGTTTGCACAATCCCCAATGGAACAGTCTTGCCACATTATTATGCCTTTCAATATACTGTCCTTCTGCCATTAGTATGTCACAACCAGTAACAAGATGTGCGACCGTTTCCAAATCTGTCTTACAAAACTTACATTTGTCTATTTCTCCCACATGTTCAGTGGACTTTGTAAACTAACGTGTATGTAGTCCACTATCTTGTGCCATCAATATTAGCTTTTCGTCTTCTGGTTTAAATTCACCTCTCCTTAACAATTCCTGTGTTCAATCCTGATCAACATGAGGTTGTTCCAAGAGTTTTCTATACTTGCAACTGCACTTATGCATTTTCCACATTTCTTGCCTTCTCATACAATCCTTCACCTTATATTCTTTCTTTTGTTTTTTTGGCACATTCAGTTGCTACCTGATTTTTATCTACTTCTGATTTGATCTCCATTCCCTCTCGACACCAATATGCTTCTGATAAACTAAGAAGGGAAGTAATCTTAGACTTAATTCTCGCCATGTTTCAAAACTTTCATGACGTTTGGCTCTTCTGAGGTCAGCAGATATGTATGCAGTCCCATGATTGCAGATCTGTGCATGTTTATTATTTATTTATTTCCATTTGTTTACCAGGATGGTCCACTAGGCTGAAATGAGCCCATTTTCAGTGGAGGTTGGGGAGAAAAGCACCACAATAAATGAACAATAGCACCAAATCAACTACATAGACATATGTATGATTGCAGAACACTTATACATTAGTACGAATATTAACACCATAAATCATATATACATAGATGCACATATGAATGCAGCACGTGTATACATCAGTACAAATATCAAATACATAAATCATATAAATAGATGTTTGTACAGGAAGTAGTTTCTCATAAAGAGTTTGGTAGTACAAGAGTTGTAAGCAGTTGAATGACCTGGATTATAATCAGGGACATTGAGGCTACTGTGTAGAGGAAGAATATTAGAGTTGATGCATTTTGGTATATGGCACTGATTGGTATAGTTGAGTATATCTTTGATGACAGAGTCTTAGATCATGCTGTGCATTTTTGCTTGGGAGACATTATAAACTTGCATGAAGCAGAGCTGAAAAGAAAATCAGATTAAGTCAAAGGCCGAAGCTGAGAAAGGCAAAATGATAGTGAACATAGAGAGATTATACAGAGGATTATTTCATGAGTGTGTTCATAGGTTCATAGGTAGGTACTAGGCTATTGGCCCTAGGGCCTATATAAGCCTAGCCAAACAGTACCCTGGCTTTTGCCACCCAAGAAAGTTATTTTTCTGTGCCCCTGTTGAGCAGAGCCACAGAAGTGATCCCTGGGGTGAATTTCCGATCTCCCATTCAATTATCAAGATTTTTCTTGAAGAGTGCTAATGAGGAGCTTTATTTGATATAGATAGGTAGTTTGTTCCAAAGTATGGGAAGTCTCTGGGACAGCAATCTATCCCTCCAGCATGTTCTGTTTATTGTGGTGACAAGGTTTAGGTCCCTAGAGCTTGTAGCTCAGAGGGACTGGGATTTCTTTAATTGGAGCATGTCCAACAGCTCTGGGTTTGACATAGCTTTGTATGTTAGGCAGAGATCACTTCAGAGAAGGAGATATGCGATGGAGTAAAGCTGGAGTTTTTTGAGACTGTCTGCGTAGAGCATCTGTTTGAGGCCGGTAATCCTTTGTGAGGTATTTCTGCGGCCTTTCCAGTTGTTGTAGATGTCTTGTGAGGTATATACTAAAAGGGGCATTGTACTCTATAATGGGTCTAATGAGTGATGAGTAGAGGGGAACAATGACCTCTTTTTTCCTGGATGAGAAACCTTTTGTGATGAGGTGTGCCACTTAGATGGATTTCCTGACTACTGTGGCAATGTGATTATCAAAGGAGAGACTACTGTCCACCTGTGTCCCAAGGTCTCTTATCACACTTTCGGTGTTAAGTAGACTACCGCCTATGTGGTAGTTCATGGGTACAGAGTTTTTACCAAAAGAGATGACAATGCACTTTTTGGCATTGAGCTTGAGGCCATGCCGTGTTAAGTATTGTCAAGTGCTGAGAAGTGTAATCTATTTCAAGGAGGTCCATACCTCCTTCAGAATGGGAAGTATATATTCTTGGTTTACACTTAAACCATTTGATGAGCATGAAGCATCCTTCTTGTTTTTTTGTCTAACACCTTTTGGGGTCAGTCAGTCACTCCAAAACTGTAAGTTAGGACAGGAAGAGCAAAGTGGTTTATAGCTTGGGCTTTATTCTTGGATGTCAGCATTGTTTTCAGTATTAATTTTAGTCTTCTAAATATTCTTTAAGTTTTATATTCATTTGCTCGTGTTTTATTGTTGATCCTTCAACTCCTAAATATTTGTATACTCTCTCTTGTTCAAGTTTTTTTTTATCACATTCCTGTCCCAAACTGATGTTTTCTTGGTCCTGCTATGATAATGACTTAAACAGGGACCTGAGAATGTGATTAAACATATCACAGCACTTAACATATTTTTTCCGTGCTCCTTAGCATTTTTTTTTTTATTTTTCCAAATGTTTAAGGCAGTAGACCAAGTTTGTTTAGTGTGTTTGCTGGAAAGCTATTGATTATTAACATACTTCCTATTTAACCTTCAAATTAGAAAGCTACATAACTTGTAACACAAAAGTTTAACTTCAATAGAATGTGACCCAATAAATTTCGGACATTTAGATGAAAATACGATTAGGATGTCTTTAGAGAAAGTGGGAGTACAGTGCTACAAAATAATCTTCTGTTTTGTAATAGGCAGTCATATAAGCATGTTACAATATACATTCTGTTGCTATTTATGCTCTTATTGCCAAGTGTCCACGTAGATTTGCACAGCTGCATTATTTTGCATTTTTTTTTATTTCATTCCGCTTGCCTCTCTGCATTGCTCCTTCATTGTTAGTCATAGTATTCTTCACAAAATGTCTAAATCTGTTTCACCTCATTTATTGTTTGTATACTCTATCTGTATTTAATGATGAACACTGTGGCAGCAGGACTGCTAAACTAGACCCTGCCTAACAGGTGGCCACATCTGAATCCCATGATTGCTTTCCAGTTGTGACAAGAGGTTTGAGGATTGTCCCAGTCCACCTCCTCCTGTTTTACCTTGAATATCTTTTTTTTTTTATTGAATGCACATAACTATTTGCAGACTGATGTTTAATGTTTGTTGTATCTGGTATCTTTCTACGACATACACTGATGGCTGATTTGCATGAGATGTGTCCCAGTCCACCTCTTGTTTTACCATGAATATTTTTTTTTTTATTGAATGCACATAACTATTTGCAGACTGACATTTATTGTTTGTTGCATTTGGTATCTTTCTGTGACATACACTGATGCCTGATTTGCATGAGATGTAACAATACTACCCAAAGATGGTATGCAAGACTTTATGCTTGGTGGAAGAGAAATTTAGAGAAGTTAGAAGCATAACTGTCCTCTTCATCTTATGTTTCCATCTCAAAAGACAACAAAAGGGAAGTACCATGAAAAAAAGGAGCAATGTCCTCATTATAGTGAAGGATACAGGGGCCACATCAGTCAGCCTCTCTTCCTGGTTCATGAGCTATATCAGCACAGCCTACAAAGATATAAACTGGAGTAATACAAGGCCTCTTCATCCGTCCTCACATAGTTTGTAATGCACACCATTGCTTGTCAACAGGTAGAGTATGTGTAGTGTTAAGTGACACTCCGTTTTGTCATCTACTATGCTCTATTTGTGCATCTCCAGAGCAGTAGATGTTTGGTCTTGGCTTAGCAGTTAGTAAGTTCACAAGTACTAGTTCAAAAATTTTGCTCACCACCACCTGTGAGGTGGTCATCATCTGATGTTGTCCACATTGATTATGACTAGTTGCTGTTGTCCTTCGGATGTCTAGTGCCCTTCTGCAGCCTCTTTGTAAGTATGTCACTGTAAGCTACCCCCTCAACATCCTAGTGCCTTGCTTTATAGACACAGATATCAGCCCAGTTTGTTTTGGACCTGATACAGCCTTGGTAGCATCACTCCATCAGTGATGGACCTTATGTCTGTTTGTGACCTGTTATGTGTAACACTGGCACCAGTTCAATGAATACTAGATTTACTGGAATCAGGCATGTGATGGAAAAGTATAGTTGTTGTTTCCGTCCTCCTTATTACAAACAGTACAGTGGGGACTGGTACACCATGTATTGTGCAGATGTTTATCCACAAGCCAGGGCTATCTTGTCATCCTATAATGTTGCAGTCACAGAAGTTGCTAGTTCACTTTTTCAGTTGTTTGCTGTAGTTGGTGTTAGACTCGTCAATACAGCTGTGTCAGTCTTATCACCTATCTCTGTTTAGTATTTGGGCTTGGTGTCTTCACAGCTCAGCCTTCAGTATGCCATTTATACAAACCTTTCCTCCTAGTGCTGCTAGCATTTCAGTATTTATTACTCTAATCAGTGATGATGAACTCAAACTGTAGTTCCAGCATAAGCAATTTCAGCCCTTCTGATGGCATGGTTCCTTAATTCTGAAAGATACCAACTTCATTTTAGGAGTTGCATGCTGAGATGTAGTAAGCATATAACCAAGCTGTGCACCATGGGGAATTGTTGGGCCAAGTGTTCAAGGGCAATTCTGTGATGGTGAAGGTACACTTTTCTCCTCTGGCTGATGAGCTGAAGTTCATGGAAGTTCTGTAGATAATACAGGAGTGGGCGCAGTGACCCCAAAACACTTCCAGTTATGGATAGCTTTGTAGTCCTAATAGACTTGAATTGGGAGGACCATGGTACTGCAGCTCCCTTTCAAGGGGGAAGACAGGTCATATGTTTGCCATCTTGGGAGCTGTCAGTTTGGACATAATTCTCTAAACTTAATTCTAGAGTTTAAACTTTAGGAACACCACTCCTTGGGAAAAGTTATCCATCTACCACTTCAGACAGATGGCCTATACGTCCCATACTTGTTCACCATTTGATCATTTCTGCAGTAGCCAAAGCTGTATGGGTTGTATCCTGCTAAAGATATAACAGTCAGCTTCCAAAGATTATCGGGCTTAGCACAGGGTTTAATGTATGGTCTTGACCTTTCTTGTTTGATTGTTTCTGGTAAAAGGAAAAGGGATTATTCATTTTCTTAGGAGATTCAAGAAATTGAACCTCAAAATGATTGTGAAGGGACAGATGTGTTATCTTCACAGATTTCCGACTCCAATTCTGAGTTGAGAGTGCCTTTGGCCAGTCCCTTTGAAGAATTCTTTTTCTCTGAAACTATTTCCAGAATGAATTAGTTGTTTCAGTGGGACAAAAGTGATGCTTCTCAGTTTCTTGAAAAGTGTTAAGATTTGTCACAGCTGGAATTTCCCAGAACCTACTCCTCTTCATCCTGTTCTGACCACTTTGGAGGGATGTTTTTGTCACAGCCTGCAGTTTCCCTGAAAGTCAGCCTGCTGCCCCTAAAAAAAAAAAAAAAAAAAAAAAAGCGGATTCTATAAAGTGCTTCAGTCTTTAAGTTTTTATATGCTCATCCCAGATCTAACCCAGCTGCTATTCCTTTATTAAATCCGGTCGCTGCTGAACATTTTAATACACATCCCTCTCCTCCTGATAAGGATGGGGGAAGGCTTTTGATAAGTTTGGGAAATAAGTATATTCTTCTGCAGCACTTTTAGAATTATGAACTGTCAATCTCTTGTCAAAGTTTCTGCTTGCCACTTGTTTGAATATGAGGAATATTATGGCATCTACCCCCTTTTGTGAGGAGAAATCTGCTTTGTATAACTTTGTGCGTCTCAAGTGACTACCCTTTGTTTGAAATGTGCATATGACTCTCCTGATGCCACCTTCAGGGCTGCTGCCATTGACACTGTCATGAGGATGATTACCTGGCTGTGTTCTCAAAACCTCCCGGAGTTGTTAAAAAATTAAATTTTGATTTCTCCCTTGAGTAGAGAACTAGTTTTTTGGACCTTCTGCTGAAGTGCTCATTAAAGAGTGTGATGAGAGAGGGAAGCTGATTCAAGGGATTTCTCAGGTTTTTCATCCCTCCTTCATATGTTTATTAAGGAATCCAATGTTCCCTCTATAACTTTCTTTAAAAAAGCACAATACAGTCCCAACAAGCTGTCAGTAAACAAATATTCAAAAAGCGATGGCAGGAAGTTTCTTTAAAAGGGTGCTACCATGTCTGTATACTGTTTGTGTACACAACCTGACAACTTACCTGGCATTTTTCAGTGTCATCCTAACTTCTTAATGTACACTTGTGCATTATGGGGCATGTATGTTGTATGTGCATGTACATATACAATACAACTTACCTGCTGTTATTCCTGTCAGATGGAATTTTTACTTCTAACGAAATCAGACATTAAGGCTTGGTTCATGCATTCCTTTTTGTGGTGTGTACTGCTTGTGTTCAGTCTGACAAATTATCTGCATTTTTTCTCTTAACTTATTTTTTACTCGTATAGTTTGCTGATGTGATTTAAATTTGATTGATCTGATCTGATATTGTTAATCTTCGTTCATTTCTTACTGATGGGATATCAGTTCCTTCCTCAGAACTGAGCCGGCCAATATCAAGCTTGCGTCAGCCAAAAACTCTTGAGCCAAGGTCCTACCCAGAATGCTCTGCTCCCTGTTACCTCAGATCTCGTTTGCCATGTTGTTATACAGCCATGTCAAGCCACTCTCTCAGCTAAGTGTCTAGTTTTTGAAAGTTTATACATTGTTCTTACTTTCAATTTTCTCAAAAGTTTATACTAATATTTTCCTACCCTATCGTACACTTTAGACTCCCTCCCTTTAGTCTTTTCCCTTTATTACCCTGTTTTCTTACCTTGTGGTAATTCTCCATTACCATCGTTGGTAATCTTTTCTCTTCTTACCTTTTTTGGGTAGCCTTTCTTCTTTTCGTACTACTGTTCTCCACACCAGTTATGTCGGATAAGAAAAGTAGCATTGGTTTCAAGCAGTGCAGGGATTGCGGCCATAAGTTACCGCTTTCTGATTGCCATGACTTGTGTGTCTACTGTCTTAATGTCTCCCACCTGACTGTGGATCCTCCGTGTGGGATTTGTAAAAATTTCTCCACCAGGACTCTCAACGAGAGGACGAATAAGTTAATTTTGAAAGGTCTCCTCAAGTCTCCTTTTTCTGAGACTATTTCTGGGTCAGAGGGCTCACCCCCTCCTGTTAAACCCTGCAAGAGGCATTCTTCGTCCTCTTCATCGAAGTCACTCCCGTCTTCTCCCTCTGGAGATCATAGAGAGTCAACTCATAAGAAGGTGAAATTGATTACTATTTCGACGGTGCCACTTGTGACCCTGTCAGCTCCAGCCTCGGCACCGCCCCAAATTATTCTTACTACAGCCATGTCTCCTTTATCGATACCGGCACCGGAGTTCCAGGTGCAGACAACTACGATTCCGACAGCTCTGTCACAACCCTTACCAGCACTGTCCATTCAGGTTCAGTCCCCTTCAGTACCATTGGTACAGTCACCTTCGGCTCCAAGTAATGACTCTTCTGTACTCCATGGCGCAGACATTTTCGGCACCGACATGTGCTTGGTGCAGTCCTTCTCAGCACCATCCTTAGTGCCGGTGCAGACACTTTCCACTATGGCACCATACCCTTCGGGGCAGACTTTTGCCTTTATGGTGCAGACACCTTTAACTACTATGGAGATGACATCGTCGGCACAGACTACTTCCACGCCGTTTTCTTCAGTGCAGACATCCTCGGCTCTGGGCACTGCATCTATTGAATTAGCAAGGACCAAATATTCTCCTTCACTGGATCCTTTTGCTAGCTATCAGTATAATCCTTTCCTAGAAAGGCCAGAATCACCATCAGCTTTCACCATGAGGTCAACTAAGAGTCTCTCTGAACATGATGTGTTGCAGCTTGTTGACCAGTTGCTTGTAGCCAGAGGTCTCTCTCAACCGTTGAATTCCGCGTTCTCTCATTTAGGTGACTATATATCTCTTCAAACCCCAATTTGCACTCCTCCTTTGACTTCTACTCAGGTTTCAAAGCCTATTACTCCGACAGCAGCTTCCCTTCCTCTGACAGCAGCTTCCCTTCCTCACTGGATCTCACTTTGGAACCAGAGTCGTCCTTGTGGTCCTCTGTGCACTGGGCATCAGGCTCTTCTCAGGTCAGTGGCTGTGCCGTGGGAGAGGGCATTCCTGGCTCCACACCGATTTTTTTTCTATGGCTCCCTCCAGGGATCGTCTCTCTCTTACGGTTCACGGTCCTCTTGAGACTCCTGGTCTGGGGGTGGGCTCGGGGTGGGGTGTGAGCCCCCAGTTCCTAGGTTGTTGTGCTCTGTTCCGGGCTCCCATCCCTTCTTGGGTGGGCCAGCCTTCCAGTCCATGGAGAGGGCACTTTCCTCTGCTGGCAAAGTTCACATGTCAGAGTCCTCTCCCCCCTCTATGCTGCAACTGTCACAAGCCTCAACCGCCAGACACTGGGCACAAGAGCCACAGGTTTCTCCTCCTCAGGAGACCCCTTCTTTGCAGTCTTCCTCAGAACCCCCCACTGAGGAAGTACCCCACAAAGCGTCATGTAAGAGGAAGCACATGGACTCCACTGAGGAGTCCTTGACTGAAGATATGGATTTTAATGATGGGGAAGGGTCCCCATGGTCACCTTCTGATGAGGTGTCCTTTGGTGACATCCTCGAGATCCTTAGAGGGGGTGGCTGGAAGCCCCCTAATCCTTCCTCTGAGGAATCCGTATTCCTGCAGGCTTTTTGTGCCCAGCCCCCTACCTCCTGGCTCATCCCACCTGCCATTGAGCTCATCCATCTCATCTTCCAGCTCACATAGAAGGCTCCTGACACCCTGGAAACAATACCTAGGAGACCAGATAAAATATTATCACCTCCAGCTGAGCACCCCCATTGGTCACGAGGTCTTCTTAGATGCTATGGTGGTGGCAGCTGCAATGAAGAAGGATTTGGCAGAAGAGAGCCAAACTGTCCATCCACCCAAAAAGGAGTCCCAGGCAATTGACAGATTAGGGAAGCGTGTGTTTGCTTCATCGACCTTCGCATTGAGGTCTTTGAATTACTTGGCACATTTAGCAGGCTATAGCGAAATCTTATCAACCAACTCTCTTAAACCTTGGCAGGACCTGTTTCTGACTCTGTCCATGACAATGTGGCTTCTCAGCCACACTAGAGTCCATTTTCAACTCTTCCATGAGTCTTATTTGTCACACGACGGAAGGGGCGGCTAGAGCAGCAAAGGCTTCCTTCATGAATACCCCCATAGAGGCCACTTCTTTGTTTGGCCCCAAAGTCAAAGATACGCTAGCAAGGTGCGAACAAGAAGGCAAGACCCTGTCTGCCATTGGTGTCAGACACTCCACTCCTCAGCAATTCTACTCCAGAAATCAGAGGAGCGGAAAGATGTGGCACAAGAAATCACCGGGCTCTTTCCAGGATGCACGTGCTGAGTTCTCCCCTAGAGGCAGAAGGGGAAACTCCAATGGAAGACTCCCCTTCCGGGGAAGAGGAGGTCCACGAAATTGGGGTTCCAGAAATTCCTTCTCTGGCCAACCCTATCAGCGCTCCTGAAGCATTGCCCAACTGCTCACCTCTGGAAATGGTCGGAGGTCATTTCTCCTTGTACCCCACTGCCTGGCAAAATATAAGCACTGACTCTTGAGCACAATGGATAATATCCAGAGGTTATCATATCCCCTTCCATCTTTGCCCAATCTCATCAAGAGTATTACCCGACATTCCACCCAGTCAAAGGGAAGTAGCAGCACACGAAATCCAAAAGCTACTACAAAAAAGAGTCATCCAGATGGTCCCCCCAGACCAGATAGGATCCGGTTTTTACTCAAGGTTCTTTTTACTGTCAAAAAAGACAGGGGACTGGAGACCAATTCTGTATCTCAGTACACTAAACAAATTTGTAAAAACAGAGACATTCCGCATAGTCATGGTTCAGTCTATCCTTCCTCTTCTGGAAGAAGATGATTGGATGTGCTCTGTAGATCTTCAAGATGCGTATTACCACATAAAAATGGACAAATGCTCAAGAAGATACCTCCGCTTCCACATAGGAGCCAGTCACTACCAATTCCGAGCCCTGCCCTTCGGTCTCTCTACAGCCCCTAGAGTGTTCACAAAATGCATGGCAGTGGTTATCTCTCACTTACGACTTCAAGGATTCCAAGTATTTCCATATCTAGATGACTGGCTCCTCACCGCCCACACCAAGCATCTACTGGAAGAAGCCCTGCAGTATACTCTCTTAACAGCTCAAAGCCTGGGAATCACTATAAATTGGGAGAAATCCAATACAATTTCCAGCTCAGTCTTTAGAATTTATAGGGGTACTGTTGGACATGAGAAATTGCACAGCATCCCTTCCAGAACTCAGACTTCAGAGAATAAGACAACAAGTTTAACTGCTGCTCTGTCACCACAAATCTCCCGCTCGATCTATACTCTATTGGGGTCAATGGCAGCCTCGATTACCATTGTTCCTCTAGCCAGATTCCATATGAGGCTCCTTCAGTGGCTACTTTTCACTCAGTGGTACCCTCTACAACACCCTTTGTCCTGTCAGATAAGTGTAACTCAGAGATGCAAGCAAGATTTACTCTGGTGGACTTCTGAAAACCCCCTACAATGTTCTTGCCCTTTCAACCCTCATCAACCGATAGCCACGGTGACCACGGACACCTCCCTGATGGGGTAGGGGGGCCTATGTCAGGGAAACTCTGTCCAAGGCACCTGGTTGGAGACAGAGGCCCTTTTGCATATCAATGTCCTGGAACTGAGGGCAGTGCTTCTGGCATTGCAAGCATTTCACTCCATCCTTCCGTCAGGGACTGTTGCGAGCCAGTCGGACAATATGTCAGTGGTCTGGTACATCAACAAACAAGGGGGCACCAGATCTTGCCCATTATGCTGAGAGGCCTTGAGAATATGGCAATGGGCGATAGCTTACAACTGCTTTCTAATTGCAACAGACATTCCCGGGAGCTCCAATGTGATAGCGGACAAATTGAGCAGGTGCATTCTACAACCTAACACGCGGTCCCTCAATCCTCTGATAGTGACAAAATTCTTCAACCGCTGGGGCCAGCCTTGCTGTGACCTACTTGCCTCTCCAACCAGCTACAAGTACAGCAACTACTTTGCCTTAATCCCCCCCTCGGGGACAGTCACCAAGGGATGCTCTAATCCATGCTTGGCCCACGGGCCTTCTTTATGCTTATCCTCCTCTTCCCCTCATCTCCCAGTTTCTGAAGAAAGCACAACAGTTGAAGAGCAAAGTTATCCTCATTGCTCCATATTGGCCTCGACAAGTCTGGTTTCCCTTCCTTTGGCCTCACATGCTAGATCAACTATGGATCCTCAATCCATCCTCTATGTTGATCTCCCTTCCACAGGGTCTGATTCACCCCAACATCCCTGAAACTGACAGCATGGTTTCTTCACTTCCAATGATTGCCAGGCATGAAAACCTCTTGTCCCCTGTGTGCAGTATTCTTATTGCATCGCATAAATCATCCACCAGACTAATCTATCTTAACAAATGGAAAAGGTTCTCTCTATGGGCAGCAAATACACAATTAGACCCCTTGTCAGCCCCAGTGTTGGTGGTATTGGATTACTTATCACATCTTTTCCACTCTGGGGTGTCTGCCTCTACTATCCATGTACATTTAGCTGCCATCTCAGATTTCCATATTTGTTTTCAAGATTCTTCACTTATGTCACACAGACTCTGTAAGTTTTTCTTGAAAGTGGTCCTCCACCTAAAACCTCCCTTTAGAGAACTGGTACAACCTTGGGATTTAGCTTTGGTTCTGCAAGCTCTAACAGCACTTCCCTTTGAACCTGCATCTTCATGTGATGTAAAATATCTCTCTTGGAAAACTTTGTTTTTGATTGCAATCACATCTGCCAGGCGATTGTCAGAACTTCAGGCCTTGTGCCTCAAACCTCCCTATCTTATCTTCCATAAGGATAGGGTATCACTGAGAACTAATTCTACCTTTTTACCAAAAGTGATGTCAGAGTGGTCTATCAACCAATCTATTGACCTTCCAGTCTTCTTTCCTAACCATTCTAACAAGGGAGAGTATTGCCTGCACTCCTTGGATGTTCATAGGCAGATACGATTTTATCTGGACAGAACAAAATCTACCAGTAAATCAGACCAACTGTTTCTGGCTTTTTCTGGACCTAGACGGGGTCATCCTGTATCAAAAGTTACATTGGCTTCATAGTTGAGAAATTGTATTACCTTTATCTACAACAAAAACAATCTCACCTTGCCCCGTAGAGTCAAAGCACATTCTACAAGATCGATGGCAACGTCAGCAGCTTTCTATTCTAAGGCTTCCCTCAATGATATTTGCTCAGCTGCAAGTTGGGCCAAACCTCATACCTTTATTCTTCATTACAAATTGGACATGGCCTCCAGAGGTAGAGCTTCCTTTGGTTCCATGGTGCTCAGGAATGTCCTTCCATGAGGGCCACCCAGGGATACAGGTAGCTGGGTACTCTGTCCCATCAGTAAGGAATGAACGAAGATTAACAACATCAGATAAAGAAGTTGTCTTACCATAACGTTCCATCTGTGTTGTTGATCATTCATTCATTGCTTTTCACACTCTGTCCTCCATCTGGAGGTTCTTGGTTGATCTCATGTACTCCTTTCTTGTAGGTCTGTTATGACCAGAGGTAGCCTCTACTTTTTATCTGTCAACTAGCAAATTCGATCCGAGGAAACAGGGAGTAGAGCATTCTGGGTAGGACCTTGGCTTGAGAGTTTTTGGCTGATGCAAGCTTGATATTGGCCGGCTTGGTTATGAGGACAGAACCGATAACCCATCAGTAATGAATGAACGAAGATCAACAGCACAGATGGAACGTTATGGTAAGGCATAACTTCTTTTTTTGTACGTTACAGGGTATTTGTTAAGTTGCCACCGCATGACCTGTCATCTTCCATTATACCTGTTAGGTGAAATTTTTTTTTATTAAATCCGAAGGGATGTGCCATTAATCATGGTATGACTGATACATTTATTGGGTATGTACTGTTATTTTTCATGATGTGACATCTTGCCTGCCATTCCTACTGATAACCAAACTTTACTATTGGAGTTACGGATGGGATTTTAATGTACTACGTGTGCATTTACAGTTTTCGTGTGTTCAATATGCAGGTTGTAACCATTTTCCTACCATACCATTTTTAGTTTATGGTATGATTCTTGTGTTTGTGGGGGTATAAACTGCTTGTGTTCACTCAGCGAAAGCTTACCTTCAATTTTACTGTATATCCAAATGTATGATAAAGGCATTTGGACAGGGTTTTATGTACTGATTGTGTATTCACTGAACATGGGATGTGAGTGCTTATGCAGTGACATCTTCCCACAGTTTATTTTTTTCAGACTAATTTTAAAATTAAAGTTTCCTGATGAGATTTTATTAAGCAGCTTGAGCATTAAAGTGTTTGAGGATTTTATTTTTTAGAGTTAAGTGCAAGTGTGCTGTTGGTGTAAACTTTGGAAAATCTACCTTATGACTGATTTGTTCAAGAGTTCTCTCTTCATCCAACTCCTCCTCTTTAGTTACAGCAGGATAATTTCCCTCTCCTGATGATCTGACTTACACATACATACCTTACCTGCAAGTTGTTGCTTCCTATGTCAGAGGGAAAGTCTGCTGATAGGTGCTCAGATTCCTTTTCTAATCTGTCACACAAGTTTACCTGAAGACGTCTGCAAGAAAATATTTTACTTTCCTTTCCTAAACGATGATTACCGGCTGTCAGTGCTGATTCATAACCTTAAATGCCTTTTAGGCAGATTTTTCTAAATTTCTTAAGAAAGATCAATCGGATATACCAGACTTACTCAGAGGTAGGTGTTATAGTCATAAATAAATAACATTAAGAATTTACCTTGTATGCCTTTAGTCAGGAACAACACTTCAGGATGTGCAAACAGAAATTTTAATCTTACAATGCTGGGAGACGGTCTTCATAGCAGATGTTAAAATGGTCTCTGTGAAGAGAGACAGACTACATCTTTTATACATTTTCTTATCAAAATCGGTTGTGCAGTTTTATTATGTTACAATGATTCTAGCTAATAGAAAACTTTACAAATGTCCTCGTCCCTGGTAATTTTCACCTTGGACTTCACGTGAACACCTTTCTATACATGATCCACCCGCTTCCAAAGGGTCTTGTTTCTGACCTTGGATGTTTTAAACCTTCCCTAGCAACAACTCACTACTGTCCTGGAAGAGTCAGGCTAACAAATTCCTTTTTGTAGTAACTATCATGCCTCAACTTCATGCAACACTTTTTTTCTTGTTACATATTAAAAAAAAAATGCAGTTAGGTTTCAGTAATAACCTTAGCTTATGAAGCTATATTTTTCCCAGCCCTGCATACAAATTGTTTACTTTTTAACAATCATATTATAGCATTATTAATAAACTGAAATTAGTATACATTTTAATAGCTAATCTTGTCCCATAACAGATTTCTCCCTCTGACACTGTCAGTGCCATACCATACACGTAATTATATTTTTATTTTTCTTAACTTGATAAAATACACCTCTGCATCGTAATAGTCATCATCATTTTCTGTCAAAATAGAACTGTCATTGATTGGTGCATGCAGTGGCATTTCATGTGCATGTGAGGTTAAACATCTTGTAATCACAGCCTTTATAATTTAAAATACCAAAATGATCACAAATATAATAAAAGGTACAATGACAATACCCTGGATTATGCTAGTTCCCAGGTTACCAAAAATATTGCCCAACCATCCAAAGTGTCCATTGTCTTGATGTGCTGTCCAAATTGTTGGCCGTTTTGTTTGTTTGTGTCTTTCGGCTTTTCCTGGTTAGGAGTCGCCGCAGCGGAACTCCGGACCGCTAATGATTGGCAGTAGATTTTTATGTACTGGCTTGCCAGGCCTAACGCACAACCTTCAATGAAGGAACGCCCATTCACGCATGTCGCCACACAGAAGACGCTCTAACTGAGAATCGAACGGGCAACGTCTGACTGTGTGGCGACAATGCTACCGCAGCACCACTACCGCAGTTGTTCCATGAAATTTGCCAGTTTTTCCTGTTCATCATGATAGTCACTAATATATGATCAGCAACGACTTCCTATGAGGGCACATGACCCCCCTTTTGCAGCAAGCATTATATCAGGTTCCATTCAATTCAGCAACACCACAGTTCGCATTTCAGTCATTTCTTGATTTGCATTCTGATGTGATGTGAAGTTTCATCGGCCACCTCCTGTAGAATTTGGGCAAACATGGTGATTTCAAGCATTGTTCTTTGCACTTCATACCCAGGATTAAAAATTGAAAGTATTTGCTCTGCCAGTAGATTGCTTGCTTATTTTTCAGTCTACCTGCTGGTGGGTGTTCAAAATGTTGAATAGCAGGAGTAATATAGCCTACAAAGCAACGTCCAGGCCAGTTTGTAGGCAACCACGGGTAGGCACGATCACCACAGATGTAATAACGGTCACTATCATGCCCATGCCAAACCCTCAGCCATAGCTTTTAAGTGCAAAGAGTCTTAACACACTTTCATGCCTGGTGTCATTACATTTGCTTTTTCCTTCTGGTACAGTCCCATTTCTGGCATAAGATGTGTCTCCATGATGTGTGGTTGCAAGTTGAAGAGACACAACCTTTGAAAAATCAGTTACATTACTCCAGGTTAAGCTGATGTCATTAAGATCCTTGTCAAATGACATCTGTGATGCAGGGATGGGAATCATAGGAATCCCTGCCTTAGAATGATGAGGTATATACGAACATATCCAGCAGTTTGTTTTGTTTAGATTTTTGGCATACTGCTGAAGGACCACAAGAAAGAATAGTTGTGTAAAATCTTACCATAGCCATAGTTGTCCTTCTCTTCCATGTTGCAGTATTCTAGTTGTGGGATTTCCTGCCCTCAGGTGACTCGTACGTCGGATCCTATACAAAAGCTTCAGCTTGGCTGTTGCAGTGTGCGTTAGACATCACACGTAAGGCCATAAACCAGGGGCCTTAAATGTGACGTCTGCACGCACAATCCTCAGGACTTGAAGGCCAGCAGGCAGAGAATAAGGCCCAGCTAAAGTCTCCAAAATACTAAGCGCTTTCACCATCAAAACTAATGGCTTCTTCAGAGTAAAAGGAGCTCACAATCACATTATTTAAATACAAAATTCCACCTGCACATTGACCAATCATATTTCTTGGTTAATTAACAATCCCAATGAACATTGTATTATAGTGTTCCAATGAACCTTAGAACATACATACAAAACTTGCTTAAAAGCATATATAGAACATATATATTTGTATATCTACACATATACATATTCCCTATAAACATTCACTTTAAACATACACATTGTGCACATATTTTACTGCTATTGTTAAAATCTTATTTAAATTATTATAAGCCTTATCCCCCAATAAATCATAACAAAATTACTTCAAACAACCATTGCCCTTTGTTTCAAAATGGGCTTGATGGAAATATGATCGTTGAGTCCAGGATAAGTTGTTGCATTTAATATCACCTGCCATTTTAATTCTAAAAACTCAACTCTAACATTATCATCACCTCCTCTCTCACTTGTCATTACCCAATCAACTACAAAAAATATAAACTTTTTAAAATTTTCAGGTATGTGATGTGGTGTTCTACTGGAGTATGTGTAGGCCAGGTAAAGGAAATGACTTGGGAGAACTGGTGTGTGGGAAGGAATACTGCAACATGGAAGAGAAGGACATCTATGGTTATGGTAAGATTTTACACAACTATTCTATGTTCTTCTATTCCTGTGTTGCAGTATTCTAGTTATGGGAGCGTACCACAGCTTATGTGGATGAGCGTGGTGGTAATAGAAGAGGATTATACAAATCCCTGCAGGATTGCCCTGGTGAATCCTGTCCGAGCTCTGGAAACTTGGTCAAGTTTGTAATGTTTGGTGAAAGTGTGGATAGTGGCCCATGTGGCTGCTTCCATAATGGATGCCATGTCTAGACCTTTCATGAAGGCCCTGAAGGCGGCCATAGCTCTAGTGGAATGGGCCTTTACTCCCACTGGAGGTTCCTTTCCATGGTGGGAGTAACAACGACAAATAGTTTTCCTGATCCTGCATTGCGATGGTTTGCTTGGAGACTGCCTTGCCCAAGGCTCTAGGATGAAAGGAGACAAAGAGCTGGTTAGTTTTCCTAATGGTTTTGGTTTTGTCCAGGTAGAACCTTAGTTGCCTGTGCGCATCCAAGGAATGCAGAATTCTCTCCCCTTCATTAGTGGGGGAGGGAAAGAAAGTAGATAGATTGGCTTAGAGACAAGTCATTGACTACCCTGGGCATAAAGGAGGGATTGGTTCTCAGGGTTACTCTGTCTTTGTGGAAGAAGGTGTAGGGGGAAATGGCCATTAAGGCCTGCAGCTCTGACACCTTTTTGGCTGAAGTGATAGCCACCAGAAGGACCGTCTTACATGTACACATCTGTAGGGAAGAGGACCCAGCCGGTTCAAAAGGATGCTGGGTTAGTTTCTCTAAGATGTAGTTAATGTCCCAGGGTGGAGGGATAGGTTTCTTTGGTGGTCTCATGTGCAAGACCCCTTTAAGGAAGAGCTTTACGTCAAGCCTGGCTAGCAAGGGGGTGTGGGTCAAGGGGCAGACAGGCTGATATAGCAGAAAGGTGTCCTTTTACAGAAGAATAAGAGAGTCCACTTTTTATCAATTGACACACGTAAGACAGAACCAAGGAAACTTCAGCAGAGCAAGGGTCCCTTCCCTTGTGCAGACACCATTTTGTAAATCTTTCCCACCTAGCCAGGTAAGATTTTCTGGTGGTAGGTTTCCTTGCCTACCTTAGGACAGAAAGCACATCCTCTGAGTAGTGGTGTCTGAAGGGGATCAAATGTCTGTCATCCACAGTGTCAGAGATAACATCTGTAAGTGTGGGTGTAGGAGAGTTCATTTGTCTTGTGTCAGTACGTCCACCTTGTAGGGTAACTTGAAGTGATTGCCCTTGGCTAGCTTGTGAAGTAGGGGGAACCAGTGCTGCCTTGGCCAGTAGGGAGTCACTAACAAGATTTTTGGTTTATTCTTCTGTATCGTCAGGAGGACTTTCTGAATCAGTGGGAATGGGAGAAGGCATAAAGGAACTTCCCCTCCTAAGAGATGCTGAAAGCGTCCACTCTCCATGCTAGAGGGGAGTAGGTTTTTGAGCAGACAGACTGCAGTTGCCTGTTCTGGGGGGAGGCAAACAGGTCTCCTTGTGGAGCACCCCACTGGTGGACTATGTGAAGACCTCCTTGTCCAGCATCCATTCGTGCATCGGTGAGGAAGTCCTGCTCAAGAGATCTGCTTGGTAATTGCCCTGTGAGGGGATGTAGCCACCTGTAGGACTAGGTTGTGGTGAGAGGCAAGGTCCCATTTCAGCAGGGTTAGTCTGCATAGCTAGTAGGCCTTTGTTCCTCCCTGTTTGTTGAGGTACCACATGACATTGGTGTTGTCGGTCACTATCAGGAGTAAACCTGGAACTAGAAGGGGAATGAAGGTTTTTAGAGCTAAGAAGACTGCTGTTATTTCCGTGATATTGCGGTGCTTGGCCTGTAGAGAGGGATGCCACTTTTCTTAAATCCTGTAGGAAGCCAGAGTTGCTCCCCAACCTGAATTTGAGGCATCTGTATGCATCGTTTGGGTTTGGGTGGGGGGTTGTAGTGGGAGCCCCAGGTGGGGGGTTGTAGTGGGAGCCCCAGGTTTAGTTGGATTTGTTGGATCCACCAGTTGATTTCTCTCTTCAGACAGGGAAGAAGGGGAATGACTTGCTCTTAGTGATGTAGGTGCTGGGACCAGATGCTTTTGAGGTAACACTGTAGCTTGCGCATGTGCATTCTTGCCAGTGGTAGCATGGGGATAGTAGCTACCCTTAAACCCAGGAGACAGAGAAATTGCCTTGCCATCACCTTCTGAGTTAGCAGGGTTTCCTGAAAGTGGAAAGTCAGGGAAAGAACCTTGTCCTGCAGGAGGAAGGCCTTCATTTTGTCTGTTCTGATTCTGCAGCCTAGGAAAATCTTGTCCTGGCCTAGGATCAGGGATGATTTGGGAATGTTGATGGTGAACTCTAGATTCTGCAAAAGGGACATGGTGAAGTGTAGGTGCCTTGGAGAATATCTCTGGACTCTGCCAGTATCAGGATGTCATCCAGGTAAGGGTAAATCTGGATTCCTTGAGTTCTGCAAAAGGCGATTGCTGGGGCTAGGCAATTTTGTAAAGACTCAGAGGGGCCGTGGATAAATCAAAGGGCAAAGCAGTAAATTGGAAATGAGAGGAAGGTCCAGAGAAATGCAGGAATTGTCTATGGGAAGTCCTGATGGGTATGTAGGCCTCTTTTTGGCCCAGTGTGGCCATGAAAGCTTTGGCTGGAATTAGAAGTAGCAGGGTGGGGAGAGAAATCGTTTTGAAGGAGGGTACCTGAAGGTGAAGATTTAAGTAGGACAGGTCCAAGATGGGTCTCCAGGGCCCATCTTTTTTGGGACCAGGAAGAGACAGGAGTAGAAACCCTTTCCTTCTTGTCTTGGGGAGACAGGTTCTATGGTGCCTAGCTTTAGAAGGTTGCCAGAACTAGTGGCATGAGATGGTCTTGGTTTTGGGGGGAGAATGGAATGCCTTTCCTGGGTGTTTCTCACCCTGATTTACAAACACCACATTTGTTGGTGGATACAGTCCCATGATCTCTTTCTGGACAGACCCTTTATTATTCCGAATTCAGTTGGACAGTGACCACAGACTCTTCCCAACTGGGATGGGGAGGCATTTCTTGGGAATGATGATCCAAAGTATATGGTCCCCCAAGAGACCAAATTGCATAGCAACATCCTAGAGACGGGAGCAGTCCTTTTAGTGTTGCAGGCATTTTAAGAATCTCTCCCCTATTAAGGTATTGCATGTTACCCTGTTAACATAAAATCCTGTTTGATCTAAAGCAGATAACCTGTTGCAATAAGAATGAGCTGTGACATGCATGCAAGAGAAGTCAGAGGATTTATAATAGCTAAGATTTTCAAGCTACATAGTATTACTGAAGGAGAGTCAATTCATGATGGCTGAAATATCGGTGTCCTCCCCCATGCAGACATGGTAGTACATCCTTATAAGTTTGTTACGACATGAGGTGTCCATAATTTTTTTTCACTGAAAGAATATTCAGATTATTGTAAAACAGTAGTAGTTTGTAAATAAGATACCGATATTTTTTCTTCATAATGGAAATTTGATGTCTTATTTTGATAGTGTGAGATCTGTTTTTCACTGTAATTTGGACTTGTATAATCATTTATTTAATTGGCAATATTTCTTGCATGATATTCTTGTGTTTACACATATGAGATTAGTCCTCTGTTCCTGTACTGTTCGAGGTCTGTATTTGCTTGGATGGGATAGGTCGCACTGGTGACTATCCACATAATTCCTGTGCACTGCATAAACTATGGTCGTATGACCTAGTTGTATGTTTCTTTGTAGGATGTCATTTGCTCATTGGTATATGTTTGCTTTCCTTATATTGTAACTTGCAGATGGTTGATAATATCATGGCAGACTATATGTGCATCATGTAAGCCTGTATGTTTGTGTTAAGACTTCCATGCTGCTGCTTTGAAAGCAAAATCATTGTACCATTTCATTGCTCTTTCTCAGGACCTGAGGTACTATTACAAGTGTTAAAATAAACTTTCCTGTGTTTTACTGTAAGTAATGTGCAATACTCTTATTTCTATCTGTGGACCTTCCCAGTGAAAGATGAACCAGGCAGTTATTTAATCTGAGTAATATGAATGAATACTACAGACCTAATTCATTTGTTTTCAGGAAACCTCAGTAATGGCGCATTAGAGTAATACTTTTTAATTAAACTCTGCCCATCTATTACCTTTCTTTTTTGCAATGAAAAAAGTGAGATTGCTACTGATTTTTGTTTTAGCAAAAGTGGCTACCATCTTAACAGGGTTCTGGAACAAGTGAGAGGTTATTGTTATGTTTGACTTAAGCCAAGTAGGTTTGACAAATCTAACTCAGCAGACATGAAAGAAGCTTCTTGAATTTTACAGCTGTTCAAATTGTCTACAAAGCCATGTCAATTCTGAGTGCAAGTGTGTGCACATGGTTTTGGTTTTAAACTAGCTTATCAGTGACCATTTCACTAAACTTTTTTTTTTAGATGCATGCTTGAAAGCCTGCATTTCTGAAAAGGCAAAGTGCAAAGAATTATTTCCCCTTACTTCTACAGAGCTGCATTTGAGCAGTTTAACAGTTATCTATATACATGGGGCAGGGTGTTAGCGGGGAAGGGGGGGTCTTTGACAACCATGGAAATATTTTCTCCTACTGTATTTCTCCATAAATAAGACCTAACCAGAGAATACGGCCTATCATAGTTTTCCAGGGTGGTCATGATCTAAGCCCTACCCCAAAAATAAGCCCCAGTTAAGATCGTCAACAACACATGACAGACGTGTTGAATTATAAAATAATAATAATATTGACACCTCTTGACTGAGGTTATCTTACTCTGCTTGCCATTTTCAGGCCGTTTGGACACTCAACTTCTTCTCTTTGCAGAAAGTCGTAAGATTCTTTCCCCGGGAGTCCTCCACGATTCTTACTGTAACCCTAATCCTCACTCACACTTGACGTTTGAGATCCTTGGCCCATAAACACTGGCAAGTGTACTTTGGTCAAAGTACTGATAACGCATGTAAAACGTGCACACATGATAACGAATGGGTGTGGTTGTGTCTTAACTGTCACCATTTTTGTTGCCACTCCTGTCTCGTGTA
This sequence comes from Protopterus annectens, assembly GCF_019279795.1. Classification (NCBI taxonomy): domain Eukaryota; kingdom Metazoa; phylum Chordata; order Ceratodontiformes; family Protopteridae; genus Protopterus; species Protopterus annectens. The sequence continues at coordinate 217,024,885 of NC_056751.1, forward strand.
AGTCTTCAATTAACCCCCCCCCCAGACAAGATGAGTGCAAAAAGAAAGAGCTATTCCATTGAGTACAAGAAAGGAATCGTGAATGACTCCCGGGGAACGAATCTGATGGCTTTCTGCAAAGAGAAGAAGTTGGATCTCCGAATGGTCCAAAAATGGCAAGCAGAGTACGATAACCTCAGTCAACAGGTGGACGAGGGAAATGCTAAGAAGTGCAAGTGTGGATCAGATTAGCAACCATTATTTCCTGAGCTGGAAGACCTCATCTGTGAATGGATTGCTAACAGGAGAGCAAAGGCTTTGGTTGTGCACAATGCTGATATTCAAGCATTTGCCCTTGCAATGGCACCACAGTTAGAAATATCCCCAGAAGAATTCAAAGCATCACAACATTGGCTGGATGGCTTCCTTCAGCGATATGAACTGTCTCTAAGAAGATCGACAACACTGTTCAAGCTGGAAGATACTGAAGTTATTAAACGTGCACTTGTGTTCAAGTCCTTTGTTGATGGCATCAACTTTTCTAAATACCAACTCCCAACATGATTGCTATGGATAAAACTGCAGTATTTATGGGCCAAGGATCTCAAACAATTGATCAGAGGGGTGCCTTGTCAATCTACATTCCCTCCACTGGTTACGAAAGTGCACGTGTTGTCTGTATTTTGACAATTCGTCTGGATGGAAAGAAAACCCCACCTCTAATCATTAGTAAGGGCAAGAAAGATAAGATTGAACATGTTTCAGGCATTTACATTCTTGAAACTGAAAAATCCTGGTACACACAAGCAGTTATAAGGAAGTGGGTCGATGTAATGCTGCCACTTGTTTTGTGAGGTGGCAAAAGAGGTCTGCTAGTCTAGGATTCAGCCAGTGCTCACCCCACTAAAGACATGAAGAACTTCCTTGCACAGAGAAGAATAGATCAAATAATGATTCCTACAGGAATGACTGCCTATCTCCAGACTCTTGATATTGCAATAAACAAGCCATTTAAGGACCATTTGCACATGGAACTTAATGACTACATTGAAAATAGAATGGAGAGAAATTGGCGTGGAAACTTTGTGAAGCCTATCCTGCAAGAGGTCGTGACTTGGGTGAAGAATTCATGGGATAAAATCACTGACAGCTGTGTTGCCAATGCACTACGAGCAGGCTACATGGACAAGCAGTGCTCATTTAAGAAGAGCTCTATTGCTGGGCATGACAGATTGGGGCCAATGGTTCTACAGGAAATGGAGTCGTAAGAAATTCAGGCCGAAATTCGGGGGTTGGAGACTTATGACAATGTTCCAGAAGAAGATGACATGACTGTATTTGAATAACGTTTCCGTTATCGGGGCAACAGAATGGATTGCTTCTGCTTTCAGCGGCCAGCAAGCTCTTGTCAGTTTTTTTACTTTATTGTATTAAGGTAACGTTTCATGATCAAGGGGTGATTACAAAGCAAGGCCACTAGTTCCCAGACTTCATTTTTATGACTTTCCATTATTCTTCTCTTACGGGTTTGGGTAAGGAATAAAGAAGGCATCACCACTCAAAAAGTGTCAGTTATTCACCTGTTTTATTCCCCTCTTCCAATACACATGTATTGAGATTTTTCTGCACTTTCTGTTAAGCATGAAATATCGCACTGTGAAAGCCAAGGTGTAGATATTCTGACGTTGAAATGTTTATTGTACTGTTTATGTAGAATTCTCACACAACTGTTAATGCGTTACCTAGAACTGTTGCCCAGTAATGGAAAAGTACCAAATCAATGTCAATTTGTGTACATGAATAAATGTCGATTTGTGTACATGAATAAATGTAGATTGTTGTACAGGAGAAGGTAAATAAGGCATGCCCTAATGTGTATTTCGGCAGGGGAAAAAAGTATAAGACCCGCTCTTATTTTCGAGGAAATACAGTAAATAATACAGATTGCATTTTCTGTATGTATTTTCCAGTGCATTATTCCAGCTTGCTAGCCTTTCTGTAGAATGGCCTAGATATGTTTGCGGACAATGCACCTCTTCTCACCTTCCTCTAATCGACTATGAGAGGGTAAGGGCACATTTGTGGTGGTAATTCATTGCCTAATGGTATAATATTTCATTACCTCATGCTTTGGTTATGTTATGTATAGAAAATATCTGTGGTATAGTGTCATATTTGCATGTATTAGCTGTATGTTATGTAGTCTGCAGTGAATACACAGATGTGCATTTAATGTGTGTTGCTTGTACATAAAAATACGCAAAGCCATGCATATTATAAACATCTGTATATGCAGCTTTACTGAAAATGTTTGCGAGTGATATACTATATTGTTCATTTGACAGTCAGTTAGTAGCACTTCAAGATATAACCTCAAAGTAGCACTATTTAATTCTAGTATGCATCTTGTCTGCAAGTATAAGCCTTTCAAGGGAAATTCTTGTAATAGGTACAAAAACTGTTTAGCTCAGCACTGCTGTTTCCAGTTTCTGATGCTTATGATAACATTTCTAAGTTGGACAGTAAACCATTTAGCTCTGCTTGGGTAGAATGAGTTCTAATGGAAAGCTGTTCAGGTTTGTCATCCTTTATTTGTAAATCCCTTCTAGTCACCCATCTGGTAGCTGCTTGTTGGTCACTAACCCATAGGCCGGGTCATCCTTTCATGTAGGTTCGTCATCATCCTGCTTTTGGGAGTTGTGATCATTCTTCTCTATTTTTGTGTGGTCAGGCATCCATCTGCAAATATTAGTTTAGTCATGCATCCCTTCACTGAAATTGATTTATACAGATGGATTCAATGCACTTGTGCTGATTTCCAGTTTGTTTTTTAAAAGTCACTTTTGGGGGTAGTGTTAGTAACTGTAAATACATTCATGTTTAAATAAGTTCAATGCTGCATGACAAAATATCAAGTTTTTGTACAGTTAGCTGGCTAAACTTTGTACATGTTATCACTTTTTTAATGACCCGTGTTTTTTTTTACCTCTGTTGAGCATTCTGAAGTAATTGTGGGTTTCTCAACTATATGGCAATCCTTGCAACCAAATGTCACTATTTTTTGCAAGACAAAAATTTAGCTGCAGTCATTGACGAGGATTGCTCTGTCTTCCATCATATCATTGGTAGCCCATGTTGTGAAATCATTGATAAGTTTTGCCAGAATTTCTTAGCTTCACTGTTGTTCATCATTGATTACTGTTGCAGTAAGGCTAACTCTTTGAATGTGTCTTGTCAAGGATGTGGTACATCTGGCCAGTCTTCAAAACACCTTTCTCTTGTGTCAAACATCTGACCTAAGACCTATACACAAGACTACATGTTAGTACTTGAGGGACATATAGGCATATAAATCTTCAGATCTGTTTTGCTCCAGGAGAAATATTGAGGCTAATGCTCCAAGAGTAGACTCTGAACAGCGATCTATTCAAAGTCTATTTTGTTATGGTAAATTTATTACACAACTGTACTTGGTGAATTTGGTGCAGTCTCCTTTTCAGTATGCTTTTGTGCACTGGATGTGCAAGTTTACACAGTTCCTTTGTAGGAATTGATTATTCAGTAGGACTTAAGTTCTCACACTGTTATTTGTACTGATTTCAGCTTTATGCCCTTATGTGCTACTTAGATAAGAGTTAGTATTGCTTTGTATTCCCTTGAGCAGTTGCAGTTTTATTGCTATATTTTAAGTAATTTTATGCACAATTCAGGGATAGAAATCTGTGGTGATTTCCTCCTCCTATTCAACCATTACCAGAGTAGTGGCACTCTGATTCTACTTGTGTACCTGTAGCAGTCATGTTTTATCCTGAAATGTAACCGAGGGCCTTGAGCATGCTTTTGGGTTTTCTTTTTTTTCCAGGTTCAGTTTTTATAAAGAATACTTGCATATGTTTAATGGTATGTGAGAATGCAGTTTCTCTTAGTTATTTGCAGAAGCAAATAGACGTTTCTGACCCAGTATGTTAATAGGTTCATAGAAGGTTACTAGGCTAATGGTCCTAGAGCCCTTAAAAGCCTAGCCATATTTATCCTGAGTTGCCCCATTTGTCAGTGGTTAGGTGAGTGAAGTTGCAGAGGTAAGGGTGTGTAGTAGTTAATACTGACTTCCTCTGTCCAGGAGGGACATGGGTGACACCCCAGGAGTGAATTTGGGGTCACCCATCCCTGGATCTTGGTTGTGTTTTGACGAGTGTCAGAGAGGGGCTCTGTTTCACATGAATTGGAAGGTTGTTCCAGAAAAGAGTCAGTCTGTGGGAGATGTATTTATATCTCTCCAGCATGACCTGCTTATGTCAGAAGTTAGATAAGATTCCTGGAGCGACTGATCCCTCATGCAATTTGATTTATGAATGTGTAGCATTTCCCTCAGGGCTGAGTCAGAGACAGCTCTGTAAGCCAGGCACAGGTCGGTCACCTGTTAGCAACCTGTAGGAGACAGAATACAGTGATAAGAATTTCAGTCTTTCTGGGAAAGACTTATGTGTACCCTGTAATTTCTTGATGAGAAACCTCTCTGGTCTCTCCAGTTGTTGCAGGTGTCTGGTGAGGTGCATGCAAAAGGGAGCATTGTACTCCATTACTGGTCTGGTGAAGGCTGAGTATAATGGAATTGTAGCATCCTTAGATCTAGATGCGATGCCTTTGCTTAATATGATGTGCTACATAGAAGTATTTCCTTGCTACTGTGGATATGTAGTGGTCAAAGTTCAGATAGCTATCAACCCAAGTACCCACTTGGGGTGGGTGCTGTCTATAATGTAATTACTAGGGATGTCCACTTTCCCAAAGTGAATAATAATGCATTTTTTTGCATTTAGCTTTAATCAGTGGCTTTGGCACTAGTCATTTGTCTCCATTAACCACGCCTGCAGTATATCAGCATTGCTGCAGGACTTGATTGCTCTCAATTTGCACTCTTCAGCGAACTTGATCAGCCACAGGCCATCCAAGTTTGGCTGGATTTCTGAGTAATAAATTGCGAAGAGCAATGGTCCCAGCACAGAACCTGTGGTATGTCTTTTGCTAGAGGTAAAGTCATCCACTTTGAAAGTGTGTGCCCTGTCTGTGATCCAGTTGGCTACCCATCTGGTAATTTAGGGGTTAATTCCCAATTGTGAGAATTTCTCTATAATACCTGAATGGGAAACTGTGTCAGATGCCTTGGCTAGGTAAAGATAGGTAGTATGCACTTTCTTTCCCTCATCCAGAGCCTGGTGACTTTCTCAAAGAAATCAAACATGTTTAACAGGCATGATTTACCTTTAATGAATCCAAATTAGGTTGGATTCAGAATTTGCAGATTAACTGTGTCCTTATTAATAAGGCCCGTAATGATTCTTCCATGACCTTGCAGATGAGGCTGGTCAAGCTTATGGTCCTGCAATTGCCAGGATCTGTTGATGGTCCCCCTTTGTGCAGAGGGATTACTGTTGCTGTCCTCCATTCCGCCGGAACATAGCGAGTTCGCAGGCTATGGTTAAACAGGGATCCAACTAGGTCTGCTAGGTCGTGTTTTAAGTTGTTTAAAATGTAACCTGGGATGTTTTCTGGTCCCATTGATGCTGTATTTTTGGCCTTGGAGAGTGCCGAGATGACCTGCTGTCTTGAGATAATAGGCTGAGGAATGATGGCAGGTATGCTTTGGGGGATGACTGGAAGGAAGGGGGGGGGTGAAGTTTGCTCCATATCTGTCAGCTAGCAGGTTGGCTATTACCTCCAGTTGAATTTTGGTGGTGCCATCCACAACCAGTTCAGCATATATCTGGGTATTCCCTTTTAGATGTCAGAAGTAGTTAAAGAATGCCTTGTGATTATCCTTAGCTAGGGAGGCTATTCTTGCTTCATAACCTGATTACCAACACTCTTGTATTTCTGGGATTACCTCTTGGAAGATTGTGGTTCTGGTTGCTGAACATGTACTTTGCACTCATCATCAATTGCAAGTTGTGATTCACTTACCATTATTTACTGCCTCTTGTATATATGTACTGTTAGTAGCTGTATTTATATTTATCATGCTATCATTTACATACCACTGACAGTTGCCCTTTATAGGGCATCTTGCTCAAAAACTTTCTGTTGAGCTATTGTTTCTTGGCATGATATGAAACCTTGCAACACTGAAAATCTGCTAGTCTGTGAATTGATGTATTAACTGATCTCTTGTTACACTTGTCTAGTTCTTACTGCTTTTCCATGCATACCTCTCAACCTCTTAGTGCAAGAAGTCTGGACAAAGCCTGATAAAATGGGGGGACAAAGGCCCAAAAAAAGGGACAGATTTTAAATATTGCTATTATGAACTTAGAAAGTTTCTAGAGTAACAGGGTTTGTGTTACAATACATTGTCTGAAGGATTTGAGGTCTGAAATGGAAGTGTATGTCATTATTTAGTGACCTCAATCTTTGGATCATCCCAGTGATTTTCCAGAAAGCCACAAATTTTATAAGGAACAAATCAAAAATATGAGCAATAAATCTGGATATTCTGTGAAAATCTGGACATTTGAGAGGTATGTTTCCATGGGATCCTTTCTTGTTGTTTCCATTGACATTGTAATATGCAGTATTTTCTCACTGGTTAGTTATGGATTTTTTTAACTTTCCCTGTCTTCTATACTCTTCTATCCCTGAATTCCCCCAATGACTCCTTGTCAGGTACCATGGAAATATCCCTTTGCTGGACATGCCCCCCTCCCAACTCTTTGAGAAGTCAGCCTCTAAGGTACTTATTGGTTAGGCTCAAAAATGAGGGATCCATGGGGAGCATGGAGTCTGGGAGCCATAATTCTTGTAACAGACTGCCAATATCCCAAGTTCTGGAGAATGATTGTAGTGACATCAGGATGTTATTACTGCCCCCAGTGTTAGTCTGGGATATCTGGTAATGCTCCAGATCTCCACCAGAGGTCATACATGTATTGGGTTCCCCATTACCACTTCATTCCTACCCTTTCCACCAGCCCAAGCCCACTAATGACACGTCCGTTCCTAAACATGGGCTGCCAGCAGCACACAAGTGGATGCCCTGACTCTGCACCACTGGGCAGTCTTTGGGTTAGTTCTGATTTTTGACAATAGCTTTTTGGATGTCCACACTAATCTGTGGTTTGATCAGTCATTTATTTTGTTTTCCAAAAGGTGAGGTCTGAATTTAACAGAGACCCTTTACATGTTTTCACAACTTATGCACCAAGCAGCAATCTGTCTGGATCTGTGTGATTTATTCTTTTTCCTGATACTTGCTTTAGCCTGTTAAAGTCCAAAACAGAATGCCAGCCCACTGCTGGTTAAGCATGCATACGAACATACACACTCATCCTTTATGCAAAATTTGGAAGATAAGTAGTTTACCTGTTTCACATCTTTTGGAAATGGGAAGAAACCAGGAACCCCATCAAAAATGCATGTGGACTCAATGGTGATGTAGATGCTCTACCCAGAAGGCATCCTACCTGCTAAAGTAACCAAAAAACGAAGCACTATGATGCAGTAATGCTAAGTACTGCACCACTGTGCTGCCTGTTTCTGTCATCCTTTTAACTGATAAATACTCATGATATTGCTGCCTTATATCCTAAAAAGTAAGGTGTACAAGACAGTGGTGCGACCAGTACTACTGTATAATACAGACACCTAGGTAGCAAAGGCAGAACAGCTGAAGAAGCTAGAGGTGATGGAAATGAAGTGCCTGAGAAGAGTGGTAGGATGCACACTGTGAGACAGACGAAGAAATGAGGACATAAGACCAGAAGCCAAAGCAGCTCCAACTGCAGAAAAGATCAAAGAAAATAGATTACGGTGGTTTGGACAAGTGCAGAAAAGTAGAAGACAATCTGGTGAGGAAGATTGGGACAAACAGGAAAAAGGTAAGAGGAAGTGAGGACGTCCAGCAAAGAGTTGGATAGATTTTGTGAAAGAAGATCTGTGACTGTAGGCATGAGTGTTGAAGGCAGGAGTGTGGCACTGAATCGAGAGAGTTGGCGACAGCACGATACCCTAATCACATGTAGAAAAAAATGGGAAAAAGGGGGGCTAATGAAGATGATGAATATTGCTGCCTTATATAATTTAATTCTTGAATTTGGATGTCATTTAATGTGCATTCTAGGTGGTGCCTGTGTTTCACCAATATACCTATTTGTGTTTTTGCTGGGTGCTGTAGTTTTCTCCAACATCTGAAAGATGTGCTATCCTCAAAACTACCTTTGTGTGTGTGTGTGTGTGTGTGTGTGTGTGTGTGTGTGTGTGTGTGTGTGTGTGTGTGTGTGTGTGTGTGTGTGTGTGTGTGTGCGTGTGTGTATGTGTATGTGTATGTATATATATATATATATATATATATATATATATATATATATGTATATATATATACATATATATATGTAGATAATGTGTGTGTGTCCTGTGATGGACTGCCATCTCATCAAAGATTATTTGTCTGCCTTACCCCCATCAAAGTTTGTGCTAGGCTGAGGTATTTCTGCAAGCTGCAATAAGGTGAAGTATGTATTGGAAAATTAATTAAATCTGTATTCTTTGCACAACTTAACTCGTGCACAGCTCACATCTTTTTTTTTTTTTTTTTTTAATACAGTTTCTCACAAAAAAGCACTTCACTAATTTGCTTGTATAGCTGCATACGTGTGCTGCACAGAGCAGTCTCGGAATACCATTCTTTCGTGACATCCCTGTTGGAAGTACTCATTTTAAGTTCAGTTTGCATATTTTCCCTTCTAGTGATATTGTGTAGTTTTTGTTGCACTAAACATTACTTCCAACGGCCCCTGTCATCACATTTCCAGTTGCATATTTGTTAGTATAATTTTTCTTCATCCTTGAAGAGAGACTTTTTTATTCTCTCTCCTTTCTTCTAAAATGTTTGCTTGAAGTTTCCCCAAGTTCAGTTGTGCACACTGTTCATACATGTCACCAGTGTCTTGTGCTGCCTTATGCAAAACAGGATTTGACACATCCTTGAAAACCTTGCCAAATTGTAGGAAAAGCTTTCGCTGTTTTATTACTAATTGAACTTTACAGAAATGGCATGCCTCAACCATGCACACACTTCTCTCGGTGTGTGAATGATTAGACATATTGCAAATTCTGAATGCATTTTGTCTAAGGTGTTGATGCAGCTTATTGAGCAAACTTAGTATTTAAAGACGAGTGTGATAGTTAACCTGTTTACAAAATGCTTCTTTTCAGTGCTTCTTTACGGCCCATGGTTCTGCATTCATGAAATGATAATGCAGTACAAGCAATTGTGCATTTTTTATGAAACCGGACTGCTCAGCTTGCCACATACTTGCTTCACTTTACTGTCTGTATCATCTTACAAATCAGCATAATTTGGTAGAGGCAATGTTTACTTATCTTTAGGATATCCTACAGGTATGTTGGCCTCTGTCACGCAGAGCTAGAATTTTTTGTGAAGTTCCTTATTTCTAGGAAATGTTTTAATCTTATTTTCATTGTCATATTTTGACCTCATCTGTCCAGGAACATGGGTCTTGCATATTTAATCATGAACTTTGCCTTTTTATGTTTTTTTCTGCCATTGCAAATATACTTTTGCACTGACCAATCTGTCCAAAGTTGTCTCCCCGTGCACACACAAACATTGGATCTCTTTCTGTTCAGTTTTATTGATGATGCAAAATATAACAGTACTCCCATTTGGCCTCAGTTGACCCAGTGCACTCTGCCATGCTACCTTTTTTGTCCTGTTTGATCTGGAAAGCAGCCCTCCAAAGCTATTTGTGGTCCTAATGTGTGATTGCCACTAGTCTTGCTTCTCTTGAGAGTTGACCCATTCTGGCTTATTCTGCAGGCCTTTCACACTGCCAAAACTATGTAGCAAAGCCATTCTGAATATAAATGATTATAATGTTGAATCAGTTGGCCATCGAAGTTTCTTGAATTTTAAAATTATTATACTGACAATTTGGACTTTAATATGTTGAGTAATTTTGTTTAACGAATTCAGGTAAAATCATGCCATCGACATCACATAAACACTATGTTTAAATAGGGTTAAGTATCAAGCATAGCTTAACAGCTGTGTTGTATGATTAGAACTAGACAGTGTGAATGATCATTAATTAGTATTCTTTCTTTCATTTGATTTCACCAGTTAAAAGATTTAGAGGCTTAATACTTCTTGCCTTTAATATACTTTCATTGGCTCTGCATTTTTCAAAAAATTCATTGACCACAAAGAACATCCTCTGTAACAGGATGTATTATTATGCTAATTGATGACAGAAATATGAGATGAGGTAGCTCTGATATCCTTCCATTCACGGGATTATCACGCAAATGGGTTAATGTATTCATGACTGACTAATACATCAATCTTGGATGCAGCCAAGGAAGTCGGCATAATGCATACTCATTCCTATACCAGTACTTTTTTATGGCATCAGATAATATAGTTCTGTTTTTTTCATCCCCTGCATTCTTATGTATTGACTTGCATAACAATGTTTCATTAATAAAATTTAGTGTGGTGCAAACAGGCAGTAGCCATTTGATCAAAGGCACCCTTATATGAAATGAATTAAAACAGTGGGTATAATTTGATCGTGAAAACAGAGGTACATTGCTGCTGGTGTGCTTCAAAGCTTTTTTGTAACACTGTATAGTCTGTGAGATCCAGGAGTAAATTAAAAGCTGCATCCTCTTTGCTATTTATTATTCCCATTAAAGTGCATGTTTCCCAGTAATAGCTACAGAAGAAAAAAAATCATGGTTTGCAGCCATCACATTAAAAAAATCTAGTAACTTTCTGTAAGAAATCTTGTGCTTCGCACACAATTCATGCATTTATTTGATTATGTTACACACACACACACAGATATATATGTGAGTGTGTATATATATATATATATATATATATATATATATATATATATATGTATGTGTGTGTGTGTGTGTGTATCTGTATGTAAAGTGTGTGTGTGTGGTATGTACTGATAGCTAATTGTCTGCTACATTATAGCTACTGCTGGAATAATAAATTATTAATGACTTGATAACACAGCCTTACCCAGACACAGAACTCTAACTGCCTTATTATGTATTTAACAGGAAATGTCCCTGCCGCTGAAGTGTTTAGGAGCCAGCATAGTAACACATATTTATACTCTGTAACCCTGCAGTCTTAAAGGACAGCATTGTTACTGATCGTACTTAGAACAGTGTCTCTTTGCATTCAAAGGTCATGCCATCGGATGCTGCGGTTTTATTTTGGAGAAGATCTGTGTGTTGCTCTTATCGGTGCTGCTGCCAACACCTATGCTTACCCTACCTACAAAATATCTTGAGCCATTACTTGGATGTATCAATCATTTATTAAGAAAATAAAGCAAATCTTGCATTTGTAGTTAACTACTGTCATCTTTTTGTTTCTTCTTAAACTGTCCTTTATGATGTCCTGTTGTCCATTTCAGACAGAGACAGCAAGTTTATTCCATCATAACTTTCATAGGAGGTTACTAGGCCAATGACCCTATTGCCCTTACAAGCCTAGCCACGTTTTACCCTTATTTCCATGATCAGCACCTATCACCCCTGTCCAAGAGGGACATAGGTGGTATCCCTGGAGTTTATTTATGGTTTCCCATCCAATCATCCAGATTGTGTTTGAAGAGGGCCAATGAGGTGCTCTGCTTGACATGAAGCCGGACTCTGTTCCAAAGGTGTAGCAACCTCTGGGTGACAAATCTGTCCCTCCAGCAGGTTTATTAATGTCATATACCAGGTTAAGGCCATTATAGTGAGTAACTTATGTACCATTTGACTTGTGGATATGCAGCATTTCCAGTAAAGCAGGTCAAAGATTGTCTTGTATGCAAGTTAGAGATCGCCTCTGATTAGTCTGTATGAAACAGAATAAAATGACTGATTTCAGATGATCCTGATAGGACAGGTGCCGAAGACCTTGAAGTTTCCTTGTGAGGAGCATCTGTGGTCTCTCCAGTTGCTGCAGGTGCTTGGAAAGGTACATACCAAAAGGGGAATTGTACTCAATTATTGGCCTGATGAGGGAAGAGTACAGGGAGGTTATAACTTCTTTTTTTCTGGAATCAGTGCCCTTACGTATGAGATGAGCAATATAGAATGCCCTTCTTACCAATGTGGAGACAGGATGATCAAAGGTAAGGTTGCTGTCAACCTGTGTGCCCAGGTCTCTCACCACTGAGTGCATACTTAGGGTGTTGTTATTGATGTGATATTTAGCAGGAACATCACTGTTATCAAAAATGATGATAATACATTTTTTGCATTGAGTTTAAGGCCATGACTTTGTCAGCAGTCATTTGTTTTAGACCCTCTTGTAGGATGTTGACATTGTTTGGAGATTCTATGACTGCTCCCAGTTTGCAGTCATCAGCAAACTTGGCCAGCCACAGACCTTTAGTTTTTGCTTGCACTTAGGAGAAATAGATTAAACAGTAGATGGCAAAGGACAGATCCCTGTGGAACACTGCTGGTGACAGGTCTGCTGTTGGAGGTGGACTCCCCTATTCTGACTATATGGGTTCTATCAGTGAGCCAGTTAGAGGCCCATCTAATGATGTATGGGTTGATGCCTAGCTGGGTGAGTTTGTCAGTTATGCCTGAGCGGGAAATGGTGTCAAAAGCCATGGCTAAGTCTAGGTAGGCTGTATGCACAGATTTCCCCTCATCAGGGGCCTTGGTGACTGCTAACAGGCATGATCTCCCTTTGACAAACTCAGATTGAGTTAGGGTCAAGTGTTTGGGGGTTACCAATGTCTTTAAGGTCCATGATTCACTCCATGGCCTTGCAGATAAGGCTAGTTAGGCTAATAGGTCTGTAGTTCCCGGGGTCAGTGGAAGCACCACCTTTGTACAAGGGGAAAATGGTGGCCTTTTTCCATTCAGCTGGGATGAAACCAGTGCATAGACTGATTGAAAAGAGTACCAATGGAGTTGCTAATTCTTATTTGAGCCCATGTAGGATGCAGCCTGGGATGTTATCAAGTCCCATGGATGCTCTGTTTAGAGAGGGCATTTGCGACTTGGTCTGTAGAGATACAGGGTACCTTTTGCACGGTTAAAGTGACGCATCAAATCATTAAAAAAAAATGTTAAAGGAGGGTAAATGATGTTGTTGTTGTGTCTTTCGGCTTTTCCCGGTTAGGGGTCACCACAGCGGAACTCCGGTCTGCTAAGGATTGGCAGTAGATTTTTACGTGCCGAGTTGCCACTCCTGACGCACAACCTTCAACGAAGGTGTGCCCATTCACTCATGTCTCCACACAGAAGACGCTCTAGCTGAGAATCGAACAGGACAACATCTTACTGTGAGGTGACGACGCTACCACAGCACCACCATGATATGTTTTAAAATACAGCATAGCACATTGATTGGATTGAATATGATCCAAAATCAACAAACTAGTCTTGCACTTGTCTGATATATGCACCTTGTCATTACAGAGATCTGCATTGTCACACAGATCACAGCCACCTTTGAACTGCATTGGAGAAACATTCTTGCAGCTCTGAGACTTGTAACTCCTGTCATGCTGCCACAATTTTCACATACACACAAATAAGTAAAGAAGTAGGAGGGCAAAGTGACCAATAGCTTTTACCCGTCTACCTGCCCTTCTGTCTCCTCGGTTCTCCATCACTGTCTCCCAAGTCACACTGCATAGCCAAACTGTGGAACTCTATCCCAAATTCAGTCAGAACTATATTAAGCCTCCATGTATTTAAGTCCTCTCTCAAAGAATTTCTCACCCACGTGTCCTGTGTGATCTGCATCAAGATGTACTTTACATTCTTACTAATCTTTCGTCCATACTACCTGTCTTCACCATTTCAACACTTGCCATCAACCTGTTCTTGGTGGGGGTCTTGTATAATGTTTTTTGATTATTTCCTAGCATAGTTTTCTAATACTTTTGTATATACTGATTGACGTTTTTAATTGCAGTTTTTTCTTTTGTTATTTCATCATTGGTGTCTTCTCATATCGTATTGTATACTGTGTATTCCACTGTCAAATTTTATGTATATAATATGTATATGTTTTAGTTACAAATATGCTACTGTTTTATTTGATGATGATTAACTCTGGAGCTTTTCTCCCCAGTTTCTGCTGAAAATTGGGTATTTATTAACTAGTCAGACTTTCCTAGTAAACAAATAATACATTTTAAAATTGTTGGTTGATGAGGGATGCCCTTCAATTCTGGCTGCTGTGTGTGTGGCAGTGCTAAGTACTACATCTTTCTGAGCTCTAAAGGACTGTACTCTGCTGCTTCTATTTTTCTTTCTTTCTTTAGGTAGTAGTACATTGTGCTGGTTAGAACTACCCATGTATTACAAGTAATTATGACAGGGTCACCAGTCATATTAACAGTTTGTATTATTCTCCAAATTGATTCCATGATTCTCCTGTCAAGCAGTATGACTCATTCATATTCATTTTAATTTCCCCAAATGTTTATGGGGATTTCTATTACCTTGACAGGAATGGTCCTGGTTTCTAATACCTTGACAGGAATGGAGCTTGTCCCTAAGGCAGGGAACAATTAAAGTATATGATTAGTATTGTTTCGATCTTTAATATTTGCTAAGAGTAATCTTCTCTGCACCAGAAATGTACATAGACTTTCTTCCCGTTTTATTTCAAATGGAGTTTCCTACTCCTGTAGCAGATTCAGGTATGCTTCAAACGTTTTTTGGACTTCTGTTGCTTCAACTGTTATTGAAACTAGCTTCATAAAGTATATGTATCCTACATTGTCGGTTTCTGTTGAATGAAGCTAGTTTCAATAATAGTAGAAGCAACATGACTTTTTATAGTTTGACTTTTGTCTCTAGGTATAACTGTTTCAGTAATTAACATTACTATTTATTGTCTTTTTTTTCATATTTGGTTTTCTACTTTCTGCTTAACTGCTGAAGTTGGATAATCCCATCAGAGCAACATCTGGCTCATCAAGCACATGGCAAAAAAAAGTCTGTTCACAGATCTATGCATCTGGTACAAGCAGCATCACAGGTCTGTTTCTTTGCCAGTCAACGGTAAATTGAGGAGTATAAAAAAAAAAAAAAAATGCCAAAATATTGTGCTTTTCAGTGTACAGACCCTCTGCAATAATTATGTCACATTCAGCAACAAGATGTGCAACTGTTTCTAGTTTTGTACTGCAGAATCTACATTTGTCTGCATCTCCCGGTTTTTACGTAGATTTTGTAAAACCACCATGAAGGTAGTCCGCAGTCTTGAGCTGTCATTAACCTTTCATCTTCAAGTTTAAAATGCATTTCCTTAACCATTCATGGATCATATCTTGATCAACATGCGGTTGTTCCAGCAATTACTTATATTTGCTATTATAATTGTGGGCTTTACATTTTCATTTGGTCTCAAAGTGTGTGTGTGTGTATATGTATATTTTTTAAATAACTTTCAGGTGGTACCTGTAATTGTCCACTTCTGCTTTGATTTCCATACTTCTCCTAGTGTGTGTAAATATGTCATCTTAGATTTGAATCTTGCCATACACTGTTTTTTTTTTCATATCATTTGCTAAGCATGAAACATTTCTCTTTTTCTATCCAACTCTTTAAGCACTTTTTGGGGCTAGTCATTCATGTCAAAACTAAGTTAGAATAGGATGAGCAAGCTACAGCATGAAATTTCATCCTAGATGTGAAATACAGCTTGCAATATTAGTTTTTCTTTTATCTTCCTTTCTAAGCTTTGTTCTCATTTGTTCCTGATGTATTGCTGACCCAGAATACTGTTTACATATGTTTATAATATCCCTCTTGTTCAAATTCTTTTATATCACATTTGTCTACCGGGTTTGAAAGTTTCTTGGTACTTGTTTTCCTGCTATACTCATCTCTTCTATACATTTATCAAGGTCAAATGTCATTCATACATTGTCTAAAGAAGTTTTAACCATTTCCAATTATGCTTTCAGTTGCTTGTCTGATAAGCTGTTCAGTTTTAAATTGTGCACAAAAAGTAGGCGAAATATCACTTCGAAAGTTTGCTTTCTAGAAGTCAAGCTGTAGCCATAACCTAATCTACTAAGTAAACAGCTTAATTAATTTGGCGACTAAGAGCAGTGTGGTGCAATTCTAGATGAGGAGGGAGGCACTTTGCATTCTGGAAAACTTTGGATTGACAAGCAATCTAAATGGTTGTAGCTTTTGTCTTATAATTAACGGAGAGTGGGCCTATTCGTGCAGGTCTAGCATTATAGTAAGCACATATCTTTTATTTCAACTCATGCCAATCAGCTCACTGCTCAGGGATACAAGTATTACCTGCAGTTTGTTGAAAATGCCTCTGTCCCTCTTTCACCTTATTTGACTTCTGGTAGTAGCTTTTTATTATAATGTGTAGGTAATGTCAACTTTAATCTGATTTTACATCTGTGTAAGAGAAATGCCATCTTTGTACAGGTTTCCAATCAAAAGTGTGACACTCGGAAGGTCAAATCAAGTTGAGTGAACCCTGCCTACCGACGATCACAATGTCGAATACTGCCATTACAGATTGTTCATATTTTCCCCCCTTCCAGACCCTTGTTAGCTCTTGATCCTGGGTTAGGACAAGTAAGGAATTTCAGGATTCATTGTATATTTCTGACATATGAAAAAGTTACACTAAGAGATGGCATCCAAGGAAACTCCAAGAGCAAATTCAGGAGATCCCCTGAATTTGCTCTTGGAGTTTCCTTGGATGCTGGCTCTTAGCATTACTTTTTCATATGTGGTTGTGGTTTCTTTGTCATGATTCACTTTGGTTATTTGGTTTTATAGTACTGGCATGCCAACTTTTGTGGTAGGGTTGTAGTAACTGCATGACTTAGTCCTTCTGAGTGTCAAGCATTTGATAGGAAACTCCTTGTACATTAATTAGTATGACGATTGTTTTATTTCAGTTTGCAGAGATGGTTTGGAGTCGGGTTGTACTCCCTTATGAGAAAGAGCAAATGTCATAGATGCAGTACATTTGGGTCTACTGTTTTTCTCTCAAAATGTACATGCTATAAATGTAAAAGCATATACATTTATGCATGAAACCTGCATATCAAGTACATATAAACATAGATGCTGAAGTAGAATAAGAATTAGCCTCCTGCTACCATCACCCCTTTCTTACATGCTCTTTGAGGTTGGTCAAGGTCAGAGAAGTATCACTCGTTTTTAAAACATGAAGAGAATGCATCAGTTGTCCTCCACTTCCCATCAACCTTGAAACACCATTAAACTATAACCCTTATAGTTTGAAACTTAGCATATTGCGGAAATGAATATTGAGCCAATGAATCAGAAGGGAGCACACCTTGAGCCAGCAACACTCAAAGCATCTACAAACTGAGCAAGTATAGCTAGAGCAAGTCAGTGTAAACTATGGATCCAGGATTTTGTGCCTAAATATCTTCCACCGCAGCTCTGGGTCATAACATGCAATGCACACAGTGCAAGCCTTTGCATGTATCAACTTTTTTTTAGTATTATCTGATCTGATGAAGCTATTTTAAGGCTGGAAGTGCTCATCTATTTGTTTTTCAATAAAGAAGTTTTGATTACATAACAAATAAGTGCTTGATTACTATGAAGTCTCAACTGAGCTTGTCCACAGTGCATAGTTCTTTTTTTTTGATTTTAGGATTCTCAGCCAGCAGCTTTGTTTCTCACAAGTACCAGTTTTCCATGTGGTCTGTACTTTTCTTAGCAGTGTTCTCTTTTTGTTTATGTATGTTTAACAGGGTAGTGCAGTGATCAGTACTGACCAGTTTCAGGCTCAGCCAGGGTAAAATACAAAACATTTCACAAACAAAAAGTATAAAACTAAGCCCTAACAGAGTAGTGCAAACTAATTACATAAAAAATTTACATACAGTGCAGTGAGCAATCCAGCACGGTACAGTGTACCATCAAGCAGACTCTTGTGTACAGTATGGTTTAATCTTCAGTAAATCTTGAGAGAGGAGGAAGAGAGAGAGGTTATGTGATTTGTCATGTGTTGAAGCAGAAGTATTTGTCATGGATGAAGAAGTGCTTTATTTCCTTAATGTTGATGGGGAGAGCTTGCCAAAGAAAAGGTACCCGAGAGGAGAAAGCATGTGCAGTGCAGTGAGTTTGGTTATAGTGGTGATGAGAGTTGGTGTGGCTTGTGAGGAGTGTATATTTGCATGAAGAGTTTTTTTCGTGAAGTCTAGCTGTAAGAAGAGTAAATGTGTGCAGCTGGATTAAGTTGTAGAGGTGGGGTCCAAAAAGTAGGTTGATCCTTGTTTTATGGGTAGCCATTTGGCTTTTTCTAGGGTGATACAGTGATGTTCTCAAAGAGGTTAGTTTGTAATGAATCGGCAGATGCTGTTAGAGATGGTCTGAACTGTGGCAATGTTTTTCTTGGAGGCAGAAGCAAAAATTGGAACCCATATTCAAGTTGAAAAAGGAGACCTCCTTTGCCAGTGACTGTTTTGGCTGGTTTGAATAGAAAAAAGGGGGGTTCATTTTGGCTCAGAAGAGGTGGGAGTTTAATCTGGCTGTCACTTTATGTGGAAATGGAAGTTTAGTGACTGATCAAAGCATAGTCCTAGTTATTTTAAGTTGGAGGTTGTTTCAGTGGAATGTTTGTCAGTCAAAGATAGTTGGAGTCAAGTGCTTGGTGAATTTTCTTTGGAGTTTCACAAAGCATACTTTTGGTCTTGGTGGGGTTGACAAGTAGTTTATGAGCCGTGGAGCTCATTATGTAAGTCTGACTTGAGTTGGCATTGAATGTTGGTGTGCAAGTGACCTGATTTAGTAAATGACCATGTCATTAGCATGGAGGATAAGTGAGAGATGGAGGAGTTGAGCAGGATGTCATCAGTTAGGGACCAAAGTTCTGTCACAGTACTTCATCCAAGGGGAGAGCAAGTGGTACTGCTAGACATAGGAGAGTTGGGTGTAGACTATTTTTTATAAAGAAATTTCCCTAGAATTGGGAGGCTGGATATTGGATGGAGGTGGGAGGTGTCTTTTAGGTTGATTTGCTTTGGTAGGTGTTTAATTAGAGCAGTTTGCCAAGTCTGTGTTTTTTTAATTTATTTACATAAATATAGTCAGTTTGTCATTTGCATATAATTAACATGAAATCCCCAAATCTTCCCCACTTATCTCTAGGAAAAGGTGGAGAAAAAACATACTAGACAAAAAATTTTAGCCAAAATTATTGTTTTATATATCAATGGTTTCAGTAAACACTATCCACCACTTTTCAGTAGGAAAAAAATTGGTTAGTAATCTCTTGATTTCAAAACTCTAAAATACCATTGTTGATGTTTGTCTTTTGGCTTTTCCCAGTTAGGGGTCGCCACAGCGGAACTCCGGTCCGCTAATGATTGACAGTAGATTTTTTTTCATGAATGCCGAGGTGCCAGCTCGACGTTCAACCTTCAACGAAGGCACGCCCATTCACGCATGTCTTTCTAATGCTCAGCCAACCGCGGGGAGGACATGCAGACTCCACACAGAAGGCACTCCCCGCACTCCAGCCGAGAATCGAACAGGAGAACCTCTTGCTGTGAGGCAACAATGCTACCGCTGCACCACCGTGGATGTGCAAAACTCTAAAATACTATATGTTTAATTTATATGCCACAAGTGTGCATGATTATTCTGTGAATTGTTACACCTTAGCACATGCTGTTTCAGGAAGGTCCTCTGAGTTATCATAAAGAGGTAGTCACCAAGGGCTGTCTTCTAATTTCTCTGTCCACCACAGAAAGACAAACTGACATTGGCCTCTCATTATCTTCTGATTCTGAGTCAATAGTCTAACCTCTTTCATTGCATCTTGTGCCATGGTGCAGGGGGATGGTGCCCTGACTGTGATCCAAGAGAACATGGGTTTGATTATCAGCTCCAGCACCAGAGGACCCATGCAGGAAAAGGGGAGTAGTGAACAGGCATGGCAGGCTCGTTGCCTCCAAAGGGGTGGAGAGGGGCATGTGTACACAGAGGCACATTGGGTAATGTCATCTCCTTGGACGAGACCAGAAAGACCACAGCTTTTGCTTTAGGAAGAGGGTCTGGTAGTAAACGTCCTTTGCAGAAGTCATGGAATATCATCCAGTGTCAGCCCAGTGCATTCTCCTCCCCAGTTCGTCGCTAGGTGTGCACAGGGGAATTAAGGCATAAAATAAAAAAACCTTCATACTGTCAATTTTGGGCTGTCTAAGTGATGGTCTCTCCCGGTTGAATGAATGGGCAAGCTGAGTGGCCTGATGATTGGCAGATGAGAGCAAATACAGCTGTCATCACACAAGTAGAATAAAGCTTCTATGCTATTGGCACATGTGATTTAAACTACTTCATTGCCCATTCTCACAAATATGAGGGGTTTTGTAGGCTATTAAAGTTGCCTATTAGAGAAGAAAACTGTATCTAATTGAGTATTATGGTAAACATTAAAGTCTTTATAATAATCTTTACACTTTTAAATGAGCACTAAATTTTGTAATTTTAATTTTTTGGAGATTTCACACTTTTTTGAGGGACAGAGTAAAGAACTGAGATAAAGCCAGGTATGGTTGACAGGCACATTCTGTAGTCATGGCTGTTTACCTGTAATTCTGCTGCTGTCAAGTTCAAGTTAGGCTTACTGCAGTGTGGAGATTTACTGGTTAAAACACAGTGTGAATGTCCATAGTATGACCATAGTCCTGATGAAAGAGTATGTATACGTCTCTTTCCTGTGTAATAGCCATTAATAATTGTGTTCGGATTACATAGCAATTTGCTAGTAGTGTGGTACTGGAGTGTCTTGATTTACAATATGACCTTAAGCTGTGTACATTGTAATGGTGGGTGTCGTCTTTTCCCAAATGAATGCAAGTAATACAGCACCTTACAGTAAGTGGATGAGTATATGCAACAGCAGCATTATACAAGGCGACTACTTGATATCTGTCAGTAAAAAAGACTTATTCTTAAATTTTTGGATCATATTCAGGAGTCTGGGGTTGTAGTCATTTGTGTTTGTAGTACAGTTTGCATTTGAAATTGTTGCATTTTAAGTGTTTTAACCAGAGTTACTGGCTTTAGAGCTACATTTCTGCCACATACATTAGGAAAAAGCAGATTTAATAGTTTATTCAGTATTTTTACTTTATTTACTTGGGCTTACTCTGTTTTTACACCAAAAATATTTATTTATTGCTTTATTAATTCAGGCTTGTTCATTATATTGTAAATTGTGCCCTTTTTTGTATCTGCTGTAGCAGCTGAGCAAGACTGAAGCACAGAAAACTGACTGTTTCATATTTCACAACAGGAAAGGTAGTTTTGGAACATTCGCCATGCAGGTTTACATTTTTAGTATGTTCACATATGTCCTGTACATACTTCTCAACTCTCTAGATTTTGATTTTGCACTAGTGATCAGTTCTTCATAAAATTTGTGTGTTTTCTGGCAAATCACTGAGAGCTGAAGTCACTAAATAATGACATACATTTGAGTTTCATACTTCATATCCTTCAGAAAATGCTTGTTAAGACAAATCCGATTGTTCTATCAACTTTCTAAGTGTATAACAGCAGTATTTAAAACGTGTCCCTATCCCCCCCCCCATTTTATGCTTTTTCAAGATTTCTTGCTCTAAGAGGTTGAGAGGCATGACCTTATTTCTGCATCTTGTAAGACTTCGTAAGTACCACTTTCATTTAGCAATCTGAGGATGTCAGAAAAGAAGAGTAGAATACTTTAAATTATTATACTGACTTGTGCAGGACTGATATTTACCAGATCTAATTAATGCAGAGTTCAAATTAGCCATGTCTGAAACAATTTGCATCCTATTGACATCCCACACCAAATGTCATTAACCTTCCAGTACTTATTACTTATTAGCATAAAAACAGTACATTTCATTGTCTAGTGCATTTTTGCCATTGCTTGCTGCTATTAACAAATGTAGGCAGTTATCTTTAAAGTATTTGTAAAACCTGAATACCTTATTATCCTGTCTAGATACATTTTAAAATATGGTCTCTATGACAAGAAATAAATGTGAGGCTATTGCTGTAGAATGTTAATCTAAATATCCACGTTTCCTGTAGGCAGTCGTACATGCTGCAATAACCACAGAAAATAAGCTGTGTTGTTAAACCTCATCTTACATTATTATGGGAGTATCATGTTAGACATTCATATCCGTGTGTGTTTGATTGTTACCAGTACTATAGATATTTCCCCATCTCAGCATTTGTTCATATCGCATCTCTCCTCACCAATTGCCGATTTCAGGTCTAGACTCCTGTGATATAAAGTTATGCTACCACTAGACAGTGAGCTGGGAGATACTGCAGTACAAATGCTTGACTCTCTCGGGAGGCATCGGATGTCAGCCTTAGCTTCAGCTCAGCTCAGCTCCGGTATAACAGACTCACCCCTCCTCCCTCCCGTCTCTCTAGCTTTTTGTACATTAGCATAATCAATTACTGGCTTCCAAGTACCTAAAAAAAAATCACTGCTGCCTGCCTTCCTTTGATTTGATGGCCTTTATTCATCTTAATTGGATCAAGTAGGAAGTTGCTGGCAGTCCAGCAGTGCTTTGTGGACTGGTTTCTTTCAGTGCTGCTGTGCACTTTATACACAGCAAAGGCAAATGAAGAAAGGCAAAATAAGAAAGTAGAAGGCATGCGGGAGGTCGGAGGAGGGGAAGAGCAGTTTGTGTGCACCCTCGTGATGTTGCTCTTGGTCCTCCAAGTCCCTCTGCTAATGATATGGTTTGCAGAGATGCTCAGAGTGCAAACACCTGCTGCTCTGTAATGATTCTGTCTCTCTCTGCTGCTGTTTAAACACAACAGGATGCTCTGGCTGCCACCTCTGCTGCTGCTGCTGTTGCTGTTTATGTTGTTGCTACTTCTGTTGCCTGACGAACGTTTTCTGCATCAAAGCATACACAGCCAGCTCCAGGTCTCCAGGTGAGAAAGCAACCATTCACAGTAGGCTATTGGTTTACATAATTCATTGACTGATTTCTTTTTTCTGCAGAATTGGGATGACTTGAGAACCAAATGAAGAACTGCAGATTGACTTTAAGTGGAGTATTTCCTGACTGCTTTGTTTTCTTGATTAGGAGGAAAGTGCAGTACTGTGTATACAGCTTCAAGATGCTTGAGAATGCTTCCCTGACACTGGAACTTAAGTTAAATGCCTCGTAAGGGTGCATTTCTCAAAACAGATCATTTAAAGATGTCTGAGGGAGTTAGTACCAGTAGTTGTGAATCTAGCACTCAGCCTTGCCCTGCTTCTACAGGAGTACCAGTAGAGGAGGATGCTGCTGGTACTGAGGCTGATGAAGACAGAGTGGCTGGAGCAGCAGGCTTAATTGCTGCGTGCTGTATCTGCATGAGGGTGGACAGGATGAAGGGCTGTCTGAAGTCTGAGAAGATTTGCATCCTTCCCATTTTGGCCTGCTTGGTAAGTCTCTGTCTGTGCATTGCAGGGCTTAAGTGGGTCTTTGTGGACAAAATATTTGAATATGAACCTCCAACCCACCTTGACCCCAAGAGAATAGGTCAAGATCCTGTAATCACTGCAGATCAAACTGTTTCTACTTGGTCATCATCCCCTTTACATACCTCAGTTTCTAAAGTGTCTAGTCCAGAATCAAAAGTTGAATTCAAGACAAAAACTGAAGCTTCACTGATAGCCTCCAGGCCTTTTATTCATCTAACCACTCTTTATCCTACCTCAACTCAGCCCTTGATGCCTGCTTTTGCACCTTCTGTGCCATCAGCTGCACCTCCCTCTCCGCCTATGGTTAACGAAGCCAGCACCATGATTTCCACACAAACTACAGAAACAAGCATACTTACTGCACCACCGTTTTGTAAGTATTACAATTTTTATTTTCAGATATTTATTTTAAAGTGGTTAACTTGGAAGTTTCACATCTGCAGTTAAACTAAAGCATACTAATTGTAGATGGAGTTGCAGAGGCCAGGAAGCTGTGACTATGCTGAATGATAAAGCATATTACAAATGAAGAGAATAAATTGGTGTCTGCAATTGTTGTATATCTACTTATGTATATGCACAGTGTTAGCAGTAGAGAATTTGTCATGTGGTTTATCAAGAGTAGAAGAGTACACGGACAGCATGCTTTCCTTTCAGCCCTTAAAATAGTTTTGATGACTCTTGTCAGTCAAATGTATAAATATGTAGAGCAGCACAATTCACTTTTAACATAATCAGTGCTGTTTTTCGTAGCTCACATAATATTTCCTCATATCATTTACAAGTGTTGTCTTAAGGTGATTTTCAAGTAAGAAGGGCATATGTGACCATTGGGTAAAACGTGCATAACAGAGTTAAAACTAATTCTAGTATAACTTAATTCAGTTTGTTTTAGATTAAAAAAAGTTACAATTAAAAAAATCGAAGGAATGGAAACTCCTGCCCTTGACTCTTTCTGCTTAATGCCCCCTGCTCCCACATTTAACCACATGTTGCATATTTTGTTGTTTGGTAATATCATTTTAATATTTTGAATATTGTATTGTATATGGTGCAAATAAGCAGTTTCTCATTTTTTTATGCTCCGAGTCTGAGCTTGTCTTTTTTGTCTCATTGATTTCATAGCATATGATTTCCCTGCTTTCCTTTAGATACACACAACTGTGGTAAATTATAAGATTGGCACTGTCATTACATCCTTCTTTAGAAAATTTCCACAAATCATTTTTCCTTGATGCTACTAGTTTTTCAGTTGCCAGAATTGGTCTGTAACATGGGAGTTTCTTCGTATTACTTGTTCTTTGTTTTTTATATATATCTTTTATTTGTAAGGCAGGATGCTGAGCAGTATTAATATGTCTGTAAATTAGATTATTGGAAGATTACTCTGGTACTGCAATTTCTTAAATGTTTTTAAGAGTATCTGCAGTGTAATAAAGGCTTTTTTCCCACTTTATTGCTGTGCATCTTGTTTAATGGTGACAAGGATAAATTGTGCTGTGATTGATCTAATTGCCTTTGAGATAGTAATGTTACCTGACAATCTGTGGCATGTGTGTAGATAGTCACAAATGTGTAATCACATCTCTTTCTACTCAGCCCATCCAACATTAACATGGCTTCACATTTTCACTGCATTCACAGGAGTTAAAATGCTTTTTGTTTGCAGGATTTGCATGCATAGTTAGTCTTCTTTTTGAAACACCTCAAAGACATATCTGTCATTTTCTTTTGGTTTATTGTTTCCTTCTTTAGACCTCTGTAGCTGAATAACAAGGCCGTTGTTGTCTGAGATATTAACATTCTCTGCATCGCACAAAGCATTGCAAAACTACTGCAGTTGTCTGCTTTGTATATTCTATAGTTCAGAAATGTACATTGTTTTTGTTGCTCAGCTAACACAACATGTGTTCCCGTGATCACACTTCTGCTGTACATACTGACACAGGACTGACTGCATAGATGGTTCAGTTGTACTGCCAGCTGCTGCCCTTCTATGGTAGTTGCATCTTTTCCTTAATGCCCCGGAGTTCAGCTCACAGCCTATCAGATCATGTTTTCTTCCTTGTGGCTCTGCACCCACCCTTTCTTCATAGGTCTACCCAGTCTACTTTTAGTATCACTGAGGAATTGGAGAGTACCAATTCATTTTACTTCTCTTACCAAATAGATGGGTGTCTCTCATCTGGTACACGTCTTCTAGATGGATATAATTGGATGTTTTTAAACTTGAAATTCTGCATCTGAGGATGAAGTTAAAAGTAACCTTTCAAAAAATTGCTCTGCCATGTACCTTGCCAGGTGTCTTTGCCCTTCCTATATTTCTTACACCATCATTATTATTACTACTGCTACTACTACTATTATTATTACCTCCTCCCCCATTTAACACAGTTCAAAGATAAGAATAATTAACCCTCAAATTTTGTAATTTCTCTTTTGAAATTATCTTTCAAAATTGCAAGACTCAAAGGAATGTATGAATCACATTTTGGACTGCAGTCCAACCAGCCCGGTCTTTGTATGCCCTCTGCCATTCTTACCTGAATCATTCGGCCTCTCTTTTTGTGTTGCCCAGGACATTGCCTCTTGTGTTCCTTTGGCCAGGCAGGAGGGACCATACAAGCACCCTATTTCCCCAGAGTGAGCTTTGTGGGCAGCTTTTGTTTTTGCCCAGTTCTCTTTCCTTGCATTAAGCCTCCATTCCCTTCTGATAGCTCGGCAACCTGGTCTTGCTGTGATAGAATTGCTATAATGTTACTCTTGCTGCTAAGAGTGTTCTGGAATTCTGAAGAAGGATCTGCCTTTGTCATTAAGCTGTACTGCGGTCCTGTGCTTTAGTTTTATGCTTCTGGATTCATGCCTCTCTGTTATCCCTGCATCTTGATTGCCACTCCTCCCTCTAAAATGAGATACACTGAAAACTCTAGTTTGAGACCTTTTCAGACACATTGCACATATCAAGCTTTCTTCTTTGAGACACTGTTACCTTACTGTTATCTGAGTAACTCATTACATAAAAAACATTCAGTAATTTATGCAATAACAATTTAAAAATGAAGCTGCAGCTTGAATGACTTTCTCCCAGACTGGCATCTCTTTCATTGCAGATCGATACTTTAAAAGGGCATACTTCTTGTTTTTACTTCGTAGCCTGTGGAACTCGCACACAATAAGTAAATGCTTCAGAGAGCGGCAGAATGCCTATTTGTTTTATTTTTTTCAGCAAATCATCTTGAATGCTTATAAATGGGGGTAAACATTTGAAGATAGAGTGAAAAGTAGTGATGGCCTCTTTGATAATCGAAATGGAAAAGGGTCTCTCTAACATGTAAACTTACTTAATTGCATAGTGAAGACTAGGTAGGAATGGATAGTTTAAAAACTGGCTTTTAAATTCTCTTGCCCAAAGCAGTTATGCCATTTTGGCCTTCAGTATACTCTGCCTGAAGTTTTGTAATCAGCATAACTCTGCTATAATCAGCTGAATTTTTAGACTTGTCCATTAACTTTAAAGTAGATTCTTTTCCACATTATGTACTAGTGTAAGGTTTATTCTTTAATTGCTGTCATTGCTGATGCATGGTTCTAGTGTACTGCATGGTGATCCATTCTTTTGATAAGTGTGCCCCTTCCCACCCACCCCACCCCCATGTTGATGCTGTCCACATTGATAAATGCATAGGTGTAAAGCTAAACCACTTTCTTACTGGGAACTTGCTTGATGTCATTCTCACCGCTGTTTCCACCTTCAGACTAGTTCCTGTATCTTGTCAGCAGTTGTTTTTGCAGCTAATGTGCAGCATAGCTGACTTATACTTCAGGTGTGTCAGTGGTTGTCTAACAGTACACCTAAAATGCTTAGAGGTATAGCATGTCATGAAAATTATTACATAAACAGATTTTTGTAGAGTATTGCTGTACAGCTGTCAAAAAAATCTTACGTAGCAACGCATAATGAAACTTTGCTGTTTAAGTTCTTAAAGAGCTGCTGCAGCCCAAAGAAGCACTTTGCAAAAAAGCGTTAACTTGCAGAAGTTAAATGTAAAAACAGATGTAATCACTTTGATCATCAGATTTCTTGTTGCTGAGTATGCTTAAAAAGTATAGGTACAGTGACATTGGGTATGCACTGGCTTGTATAAGACTGTAAACTTGAAGTACTATAAGCACATTAGTCTGCGGAACCCATATATGTCTGTGTATGTTTATAATTATGTCTTTTTGATGATCTCCTTATGCAGAATACAAGCATAAGGTTTACAGTAACAGATTAATGCTGAGTAGACTAGTTTGGGCACTGTCCATCCATGCTTCATACACACTGGTGCTGTAGCTTAGAAAGCCTAAAAGTTCTGATACTATAGGGCATATAACATAGCCTGTAAATGTTTGTATTTAAAATGTGATTTTCTATTTATTTATTTTTATTTTTTCTGAGCAGTAGATTTGCTGCAGAGTCCATCTGTGTCAAGCTGTGAAGATGTTTCAGTTTCTAGGGTTGGCACTGCATGTGCCTACAGAGAATCCATCAATCCATACATCCACAACCCCTTTTTCCCATTTTTGCACATGGTTTCATTCAGGGTGTCACTTCAACAGTGACAGTCATCTAGAGCCAAGGTTTACACTGCCGGGTGGCTAGCACTGCCACAGTAGTTTACCCACACCACAGTCACACGGACACTAACACCTAGCCAATTTAGTTTGTCTGCTTATAACACTTCTCAGAGGATTCAGTATTTTATCACACTGAGCATGGCTTATGCATCAGCTGGATTATAGACCACATTGATCATACTTTTTACTAGTAATGGATTATGGACCACAGTACACTGAGCATGCTTTATGCCACCACTTGATTATAGGCAAAATTTCAGCACTGATTACTGCAGTCTCTGCCTCAAATACCACAACCAGTACAACAAAATCCCACTTTTGTCACCAAGTTCAGATTCCTCATATAAATCTGTGTTGGCTAATTCAGAGGATTGTATTATGCTAATGTCATGAGAAATGAGGTCAGACAATTCTCAAACATACTCACAAATAGATATGAATATTAAGCTGCTCATAATTTTTGGGGGAAGCTAAAGCACAATGTACTACAAGTTAGAGGGGGAAAAATGTGTAGAATGCTATGTATGCTTTGGTGTGACACTAGAACCTAACATCTCTGAAATGTGTATGAAAAAAGCATGTTAAGAACCTCTCTAATAATGGAGAGGTGCATAACAAGGTTGCCCTTTTTTAAGAATTTGGAGAATAATTATTGAGCTGTGTGTGCATTGCATTGTAATTGCATCATTTTCACATGTGCATTTGACTTGACTTTTTCCGTATCTTCCACAGAATAGTCCTGCAACACTTCTGTAATGGATCAGTTTTAGGGATTTTGTGATGCCGTATGACTGACATTTAAATTGTGCTTTCTTTTGATAACTGTGTGTTTAATGCTTTAGTAATTTTGTAAATGATGCTTCTGGATAATGTACAATATATTCAACATTGCATTATTTTGTACTTCACTGATGTCAGCATGCTTCCAGTTAGCCTTACTGAGCAGAACACTGCAACGGATTCTCCTTGACTTTATGCTAACATAAGCTCATTAAAAAAGTAGATTTGTTTAAACTGGCTGTCCCTTTAAATACTCATGTGAAGCAACTGTAGCTAAAAAATTTTAAGCAAAACATGATTGAAAATATGAATGGAACAGTTGTGCGACTTTAAATGTTGCCACCTGACACAGTGTTTGGTTTTCCTGTTCATATCTCAGCTGGAGTACCTTCTGAGTTAAGTCTATATGTCCTTTCTCTGGCTGGGTGGGATTTATACAGAGTACTCTGGTTTTCTTCTGCATTTCAAAGACTTGCAGGTAAGGGAGATGGTGATTCTCTCTATTGCCCATAGATTTGTGAGGATGCAAGCATTTGTACTTTCTATGATGGACTGGTGTCTTATCCAGCATTGGTAGTTTGCCTTATGCCTTTCTCCTTATCTGAGTATTGTAAATATAATTATCAAAAATAATATTTTGTGCATGCAATGCAATACATTAATAGTTTTACAAAACCATCAGATAAATAATAATTTTAAATGCATTATCTTTGTGAAGGCAGCCTGAGTAATAAAAACTGGTAATGATTATTGTCACATTGATTCTCATGGTTATAGGTTCATACGTTGATACTAGGATATCTGCCCTAGGGCATTTATAAGCCTAGCCAGAGTGTGTTTGGCTTTTGCCTCCCTTTTAGATTTGTAGACTGTGCCTTTGAATAGTAGGTCACAGAATATAGCCCCTTTACGGTTAGTTTATTGTGCCTCTGTCTAGCAGGGACCCAGAAGAGATCCCGGGGGTATACTTACGATCTCCCATCCACTCGTCAAGATTTCTCTTGAAGAGGGTCAGTGAGGGGCTCTGCCTAACCTGGACTGGGATTTTGTTCCAGAGTGAAGGGAGTCTCTGGGATATGAATCTGTCCCTCCAGCATGTCCTATTTATTTATGTGACAAGGTTTAAACTGTATTGTCAGACTTGGCTTCATCCATGAAGTATTAACTTTTTTTTTCTTTCTTTTTTTTTTTTTTTACATCCCCTTTAAATTGTTGTGCTCAGTGCAACCAAAACTCAACAGACTACGTGGCTGTGTCCAAGTGCTGATACTTATTTGTGGTAAAAGCATAGTTAACATTTCTGGTATGTGTACACAGAAACTTGTCCATGGTAGTAGCCCTTCGAGTCGATTGTCATTAATCAGCAGGTTTATGCTAGCTTAACTTGTTGGTGTTTAGGTGGCGCATAGTAATGCCATAGTAATTTATTTAAGCTTTATTAATAGCTGTCTGGGGGAGGTGGCATCCTTTATTTTTCTGTTTACTTTTTTAAACTGATAAAAGAAGGCACGTCATTTGGGACATCTTTAGTGTCACTAACTGTATTGACATGTTATATTTCTGAATAGCAGTCAACTGTTTTCAGTTTATAGCCTAGTATTTGAGGTTGAGTGGCACAAAATAAGATCAGAAAGCTGAATTCCTCCATATAATCTTAACAGAGGAGAGTTGTATGTAACCTGTTTCTAGCTTAATAGTTGTCATTGTATGCTATTCTGCTGTCTATATTTTTCTGGATTGATGTTGGCAAATTCTTTGCCCACAGAGCCAGTTTTGCATCCCAGCTAAACAGCATTTTTCACTGATGGTCTGGTGCATAGAAACCCATACTTGTATATCTGCATAAATAATTGGTACCCCTTAAAAGTGTGATATGTGAACCCAGTAGAAAAACAAACATTTCTTCTAACACTGGGTATCCAGTAAAATAAATCCTCATCATCAACCCCATTTTTACTTGTGATCTGGGTGTTGTCAACGGTCACCTCTTCTTTTTATTCAGAGCTACTTTCCTACCTTATTAAACAGTCATAATGGTCTGTCTCCAGTCTTCTGTCATGCAATTGATCCATCTCTTTTCTTTCACAAATGTGCTTTAGCAGGTTGCCTTCTGCTTTCCTGCATATGTTACCAAACCGCCATGATCCATTCTCCTTAGCCTTCTCTGCAATTGGAGTTTAACTTGGCTTCTGCTCTTGTGTCCTTAGTTCTTCATCTGTCCCACAGTGTATATTCTGCTACCTGCCTCTGGCACTTCACCTCAAACTTCCTCAGCTGCTGTACCTTCACTGTCTGCTTTTGTGCCATATAGAAGCCCTGGTCACACCACTGTTTTGTACATCTTACTTTTCAATTTCTTTGGCATACTTCTATCACACATTACCTATGACATTTTCCACAAGTTGACTGCAGCATCCCCAATGATAATCATATTGATCACTGTTGCAGTAACTGTGGCTAAATGGTTTATATATTGCCTAAGATATAACAGCCAGCCAGCTTCCAAAGCTTCAGGGCACCTTCCTGTCATCCAGACTGTCAGAGAGCTCAAGCTGAGCTGACTAAAAGATAAATCTGGGCATGAAACTCTACAGAGCTTTACTGCTGCTGAAGAATATGCTCCTCTGAGGCTTTTGGGGACCAATGGTCGGCTTGCACTTTCCTTTGCTGGGCAGATACTTCCATTTTCTTAAAGGGGAATCTATATTTTATTTTATTACTATCCTTTTTCAGAAAAATTATTTTTAAGCTAGGAGGGCTGACCATCTCTAGAATGTAACATACTTTTTTACAGAATACTCATTTTTCAGTCAGTTTAAAGGTAGTGTAAAATGGCCAAAAACATTTTTTCTGTGGAAAAATTGTGTTCATTTTTCTTTTGTGGGGCTGGCATTGTGTTTAAAAGTGCTTTTTACTCACTTTTTGATAGAAAAAACAAACTTTTTTGTGAACTGGCATGTTTACCAGCAATTGCTTTGTCTTCATTGGGGAAAGAGACACCATTTTCATCCTGACCATAGAAAAGACTACTGGTCCCATGGACTGCCTTTCCTCCAGCCACAAAAAGAAATTAAGCAAACAGCCTTTGCCACCACAGCAGGCTAATAATTTGCCTCAGAGACAGGTAGGGGACTCTGCTGTGGCCATTTAGCCACTATGGATCTGGGCTTAAACACATCCTCTGTGGCTGTTATGATCCCCTCAGTGGGCAAGGGAGAGGCAGTCTTGTCAGTCCTCTGAGAAAGAACAGGGAAGGTTATCTGTTGTGTCAGAATATTTTCCCATCCATGATGAAGCAGCTGCTGCCATTAGTAACACAATTGGACCCATTTTATTTCCTGTCAAAGAAACACCAACAAAAAAAGATGCATCTACTCCCAGATTTCCTTGGAAAGAAGTAGTTTACTGTATCTGGCTGAGGTTTTAATTCAAGTTATTGATCTCTCTTGTAAAGTAGTTTGGAGTAAAGCGATTCCTGAAGAGATTCAAGATTCTGAATTTGAACAGGTAGATGTAGGATCAGATACAGTTTTTTTTCCCTCCAATTTCTGATTCAGACTCCGATGGGAGCTTGGTTTCAGATTTTCTTTGCATGGGTTTTTCTTTCTCTGAAATTATTGCTAGAATGTGCCAATGTTTTCAGTGGGAGAGTACTCGGGTTTCTCAGTCCCTCAGAAATATAGTTGTTGCATAAAGATTTCCAGAACTTACGCCCATTCCTCCTGTTCTGTCTGCTGTAGAAGATTTGTGTGTTGCTGCTTGCAATTTTCCTGAAAGTCAGCAAAAACTTGTATAAAGTTCCTCAGTTCCTCTGTATTTTAAACGTATACCCTGCTCACAAACCTGACCCAGCAGCTATAGCTTAAGTTGATCCGACTACTGCTAATCACTTAGTTAATTCCAGTCTCCTCTTTCTGGTAAGGATGAGAATTTTCTTGATGGGTGTGGAAAAAACTGTATACTTCTGCAACTTTGATTTCCAGAATTTTGAATTGTCAGATTCATATGTTAAGTTTATTCTGACAAATTGTGAACACAGAAGGAATGTATGTTTTATCTGTAGTTTCTTCTTGTGAGGAAAAATCTGCTTTAAATAACTTAGTTTATTGTACTGCAAAGGTCACTACTCATTGTTTGTAGTGTTTGTATATGACCCTGTTGATACTTCTTCCAGGCCTTTGGCCACTGGTAATGTTCTGAGGAGGTTTGCATGGCTGCATTCCCAGAACCTCTCAGATGAGGATAAAAATTAGATTTTAAATTCTCCCATGGATAAAGATTTTGTTTGGCCTCTCTGCTATAGAGGTGATAAAAACTGTGATGAAAGGAGCAAACCGATCCAGGCAATCTCAAGAATTGTCAGCCTTTCTTTTCCAAATTATCTAAGGGATTTACTATTTCCTCATTCAATTTTGGCAAAAAAAAATAAATAAATAAACAGTCTCAAGAAATCTAGGGTAAACAGATGTTTAAGAAAAAATGGTGAAGGGGTTGCAAAAGAAGTCTTGAACCTCCCAAAACCAAGGACAGGCCAGCAAGTCAGAATGACTGTTCGAGACCCTGTGATCCCCCTTCCACGATGGCCCCTTTTTCTTCCAGAAGGTCTGAATCTCAATTTTTCTGTTTGCAGACAGATTGTTTCAGACAAATGGGCTCTGAAAAACATTCATCAAGGTTATAGATGGAAGTGGGATAAAATTCCTTCTTTCCAGAGGGTCCATTCCTCATTCTCTAGATCAGACTGTCTTGTTTCTTCCTGTTCACTGCATGCTGTCCCAAGGACTGATAGAATAAGGTCCTCTTTCCCAGGTGGGGAAGGGGAGTTATTCAGGGATGTTCCTAGTGCTAAATAAATAAGATTCTTGGAGACCATTTCTGGATCTTTTTTTCCTAAATGTGTTATTGATTGTGCCCAACTACAAAATGATGGCACTTCATAAAACATGTTAATACTATTTTCTCTTTCCAGTTTCATGGTAACACTAGACTTGATGCTCATCACATCTCTATTCATGCAGACTTCATGTGTCAAGATTTTGTTTCTGGATCACTTTCAGTTCTCTGACATACCCTTTGGACTATCCAGTGCACCAGGAGTATTCACAAATTGTCTGTCTCCAGTTATACCTCTTTGCAGGGTACAGGGTATCCCCAGTTTCTCCCATATTTTGATGATTTGCTTATCATTGGAAAGACTTTTTTCAAAAGTGTCAGGAGTCTCTCTGTTCTTGCGAGAGATCTCTTAAACAAGCTGGGATTCCAAGAGAACTTTCAGAAGTCTTTGACTGCTTCACACAGGATTGTGTTTCTGGGATGTCAACTAGACACCTCAGTTAAAAGAGCTTTTCTTGCACAGGAAAAAAAAATCTTTATTTAGATCCATTTCTATGGTTGTCCTCTCAGACTTTGGCCACTGCCAGGGAATACCTCAAGATTTTGGGTCTCATGGCATCTATGATTCTCATAATACCCCTGGCGAGACTCCACATGAGAAAAATGCTGTGGTATCTGAAATCATTGTATTAGAGAAGCTAGCCGTTGCTGCATTTGAACCAGCTAATCTGGCTGACTTGGGGTTCTTAACATTGAAAACAGTTTTATTGATGACTGTGACCTCTGCACTAAGGGCATCTGAGTTGCAAACTATTATGGTGAGTCAACCCTATTTCTTTTTCCATAGGGACAGGATTTCTTTGAGAACTAATCCTCCTTTTATGCCTAAAGTGATATCCAAGTTTACTTTAAGCCAAATTATCTATCCTCCCATTTTCTTTCCTGAACCTAAAAATGAGTGAGTGAGGATACTCCATACCTTGGATGTCCACAAGCAACTCGTCTACTATCTTGGCAGAACCCTCTTTCAGATTTTCAATCAGTTGCTCATTTCTTGTGAAGGTAAGAAAGTACAGCCTGTGTCAAAACAGACCATTTCCAAGTAGTTGTCTAAGGGTATCACCTTTTGTTGTAATCACAATACCAAAGCTATTCCAGGACTGGTCAAGGACAACTCTTCCAGGATGTTGACTTTTTTTGCAAAGGGTTGGATTTTAGAAGTATTCTAGAAGCTGCTGCTTGGTCTTCTTTATGTACTTTTACAAAGCATTGTTGGGTCTTCCACCTCCCAAATGTAGATAGCTAAGGTGATGGTGATCTACCCATATAGCTAAGGCTAATGCAACAGTGATCAATATGATGAACATTATGCAGCTGTGTAAGCTGAACTTAACAAAACAGTAGATTTTCAAATGACAGTAGATTTTCAAATTATCACTGCTGCAGTAGCTGCTCTCTCTCTCCATCCCCCAACCCCCCTTTTTTTATGCCAGGGTGGGTGCAGACATACTTTTTTGTTTCTAGCATTACCCTTTTGGGGCTCAGCCTCCCTCTGTCTGTTGCAGAAAAGCTCTGAAGGGCTTTGTGCCCAAACTTGTCTTTTAGTCGGCTCCGCTTGAGCTACCTGACAGCTTGGGTGCATGGAAGGTACCCTGAAGCTTTGGAAGCTGGCTGGCTGTTATGTCCTTGACAAGATATAACCCATATTGCTAAGACTACTGCATCAATGATTGTTCAAACATTTGCTGTTATGGTAAGTCCTACTTACTCAACTGTACTATTCTAGCTTCCTGAGCTGCATCTTCAGATACTTGAGGCTGTTAACCTGATCTGTTTAACTTGTCTCTTAATTTTAAGCTTTTCTCATTTCTTCCATTTGTTTGCCATCTCCACTGTCTTGTCTTTACTCAGTTTCATCCTGTATGTCATCTTCTGTTTTTGCATTCCAGTCCTCTGTCAAAGTTCCTAAGTAGAGTCTGCTTGTAGTGTTACATCTGTGTGCAGCAGATGTTCATCGTGTTACCCTGCTGCAGTCATCACACTTGGGGTTATCCTGCCATCAGGCGGTCCCCCAGTCGGCCAGAGTTCCAAAGTCTTGGTCCGGCATCGGTTGCTGTCGCTTCCTCCCTGATGTCAGTGCGCCAGGGGTATATAAGAGGCACCCAATGCCATTTTCTTCAGTCTTTCTTGCCGCGCAGTGCCTGAAGCAGAAGCAGTTCGCAAGTGCCGGTCGGCCGACACCTGAGATTTTCGAATCGAATTTCAGTGCGAAGTCTTCAATAAAGCTAAGTACCCTGTTGGGGAACCTTTTCTTGCCTCAGTCCG
Organism: Protopterus annectens; assembly: GCF_019279795.1. Classification (NCBI taxonomy): domain Eukaryota; kingdom Metazoa; phylum Chordata; order Ceratodontiformes; family Protopteridae; genus Protopterus; species Protopterus annectens. The sequence goes on from NC_056751.1 coordinate 217,060,937, forward strand.
ATGTCAAAAAAAGTTAACAATTGCATTTCTTGTGGGAAGCAAATACCTCATAAGGACTTCCATTCTTATTGTATTCCTTGCCTAGGCTCAGACCACGACATCACAGGTTGTCGGTTTTGTGCTAGGTTTAATAAACGAACTATCAAACGCCGATTTGACTTCGCACAACATTACTTTGGTAGGAAATTTAATTATATCATGCCTTTAGAGCAGCCGACAACCGGCATGCATAAAAAACGCAAGGATAAGGACTGACAGCCTAGAACCAAGCCAGACTCCGAGGCCTCTGCTGGGCCTGTCGCCGGTTCTCTGGTTTTCAGTGAGGTGCCTACACAGCCCCTGACGACCGCATAAATGGAACCCCAGACAGCTTCGGATTTTCAAGCGGAGTGTACTAGTCATCGCAACCATCTTCATTAGGCCCTTCCGACACCGGAGCAGAAGGTGATCCCGGTGCAGTAGAAACGCCGTCGGTATCAGAAGGTGTCTTCAGACCGACTACACTCACCATTAAATCTTATGCTAAGCTAAAGACTCCATTAAAACCAAAAAAGACTGTACATCAGTCTCCTGTTCAAGGCCCCATGCCTAAGAAACAGATGCTTAAGATGGCTGAAGATTTGATTGCCCTAATCAGGGGTTCCCATACCCCTCCTAATAAAAGGCCAAGACAAGAGGAGGATTATGCTTCCTCTGACCAGGTTTCTATTTCCTCATATTCTTCTGAGGAACAGGATTACACTTTTCACCCTTATGAAGACTCTGATGCTGAAGACTCTATTCTCTCAGCATCTCCCCCTGAAGACTACTCCTTTGGGGAAACTTTACATACCATGAGGGAACATTTCCATTGGGAAGGCCAGGACTACTCTGATTCTAAGAAAAGGCTCAGAGAGTTTCTTTTACTACCCCAGCACAAACCACTTGCTATCCCTCCAGTTTTAGATATTGTGGATGATGTTTACTTAGAGTCTAGTCTAAATCCAGACTCCCTACCTCCTGCTCCAGCCAAACCAGACAGATACTACAGAGTACCTGACACACACAACTTCCTTTATAAAAGCCCTCTGGCTGACCCAGAAACAATTTCCCAGGATCCCAAAGGGGCTAAAGCTTCTATGGCTAAAAATCCTGTACCCTCTGAAAGGGATTCCAGAGCCCTAAATAGATGGGGAAAAAAGATGTACACCTCAGCTACTCTGGCTATGAGAGCATTAAATTGCCAGTTTCACATGCTGAAATATCAGCAATTCCTAATGTCTCAATTAAAACAAAAACTGAGCACACATTCTGAACAGGTGAATTCAAGGAAATGCAGGATCTGTTGCATGCAGCTGAACAGGTGGGCAAACATACTTTACAATGTGGATTTGATTCATTGGAAGCTTCCTGTAGAGCAGCTGTTACTGGGTCTGTCATAAGCAGACATGCTTGGTTAAAAGAACAAACCCTACATGATCATGTTAAAGCAAAATTATTGGATGCACCTTTACAGCAGGATGTCTTATTCGGTGTCAAAGCAGAAGAGGTTTTAAAGAAAATGGAGGATAAGGCAAAGTCTATGCAGACAGTCAAGGATTTTTTACAGGTACAACCCCCTCGTTTCAGCAGAAATTGGCTAACAAAAAACTGGTCCTTTCCAGTTTCTGACACCACAGAGGGGCAAATACAGATGCCCACGGGGCAGAGGTCAGTCACAAGGCCCTTACAAACCTCGCCAATGGGGTGCCGCAACCCAGAAAGGAGGTGAAGACAGGCCCCAAGCTAGCAGAAGACAAACGCAATGACTCAACCCTCCAACTACCAAGAAAATCTCTCTTGGCAGCTCCCTTGGGAGGAAAATTAGCACTTTTTGCAGACAACTGGCACATCATCACAAAAGACAAATGGGTCCTAAACATTGTCTCACAAGGATACAGATTCCACTTTCATACCTTGCCAAGGATAAAAGGAATGACAAACCTGCCACCAAATCAATGGGCAGAGGCACAAAAACAAATTACAGCTCTCATGGATATGAGAGCCATTCAACAGGTACCTACACAGGAGCAAGGACAAGGATTTTACTCAAGACTATTTCTAGTCTCCAGAAAGGACAAAGCATGGAGACCCATTCTGGATCTTTCAATTCTGAACACCTATCTGCAAGTACCAAAATTCAAGATGCTAACACTACAGCAGCTTCTTCCCATGCTGGGCAAGAAGGCTTGGCTAGTAACGTTGGATCTCAAGGAGGCATACCTGCATGTCCCTATCAGACAAAATTGCAGAAGATACCTCCGCTTCATTGCAGGTTCAACCCATTATCAATTCTCTGCACTGCCCTTTGGCTTATCTACTGCGCCCAGGGTCTTCACAAAATGCCTGGCACCAGTAATTGCATACTGCAGACAAAGAGGAATTCAAATATACCCATACCTGGATGACTGCCTTATTCAAGCAGAAAGCAAGGATATTCTTTTAAAACATCTGGCATTTGTCAAACACCTTCTAAGTTGCCTAGGGTACACAGTAGAAGAAAAGAAATCAAAACTAGTGCCCTCACAAAACATAATATTACTGGGTGCCAGCTTGAATACAACGGCCCAGATGGCTTACCTTACGCCAGACAAGCAACAACAGCTGACTCAATACTTCAAAATAATTGCAACAAAGACCCAACTCCCTGCAAGAAAAATTCTGCAGGCCTTGGGATTCATGGCATCTTGCATACTACTAATACCGTTTGCAAAACTGCATATGAGGAAATTACAATGGTACCTGAAAAGCATATGGACTCAGCATAGCCACAGCTTGGAAACAATGATACCACTCATTCCCTGCCTTCAACAGGAGTTTCTATGGTGGGCACAGGCATGTCACCTCAACAAGGGTCAGCCTTTCACATTACCCACAGCCAGGCAAACTATGACAACAGATGCATCGGACTATGCCTGGGGAGCACACATGGCAGGGCAGTGCATTCAGGGCAAATGGACTACAGATCAAAAGCATCTGCATATCAATCAAAAGGAAATGCTAGCAGTACAGAATGCGCTAACAGCTTTCAAGGACCTCTTACACCCAGGACAACTAATAATAAAGACGGACAATACCACAGTAATGTGGCACATCAACAAGCAAGGGGGCACACATTCTTACCCTCTATGCAGGCAAGCAATGACCTTGTGGAACACAGCACTGTCTTACCAAGTTCAACTACAAGCACAATTCCTGCCAGGAAAGAAAAACACATTAGCAGACGACCTAAGCAGAAACATCATGGATCCCCACGAGTGGAAACTGGATCCACAAGTATTTGCAATGATAACTCAAAAATGGGGATGCCCAGACATAGATCTGTTTGCCAACCCCCAAAACCACCAACTTCAAAAATTTTGTACAAGGACATTCTACCCACAAGCTTGGAAAGTGGACACCCTCTCATTCAGTTGGAAAACATTAACAGTGTATGCCTTTCCTCCACTGCCTCTTCTAGCAAAGGTGCTGCTGAAAGTCAGATTAGAGAGGCCACAAATGATACTCATTGCACCAGACTGGCCACACCAGCATTGGTATCCAATTCTAAAGAACATGGCCCACGGCCCAACATGGATTTTACCACAGATTCCTCACCTGCTCACCCAGCGAGACAGTCATATTCTACACAGCCAGCTCAAGACTTTAAACCTGGCTGCATGGCAAATTACCTAGACAATCAACTAACACTGCTATCCAAAGCTGTTATGGATGTCATTCTGGAGGCCAGGAGGCCCAGCACCAGGAAAACCTATTCAGACAAATGGAAAAGATTTTGCGCCTGGAACCAGGCTAAAGGCCAAAATCCCCTTGATCCAAACATTCCTCAGATTCTACAATATTTAACTGAGATGTTGCACAAAGGACTTTCCTTTTCATCTATTAAGATCCACACCTCAGCAATTTCAGCTCATTACAACACGGATCCTCCTTTATTTTCACATCCACTCCTAAGACAGTACCTCAGAGGGGTTAAGAACATAAGACCGCCCAGGAGAGCACCAACACCTACTTGGGATCTCAACTTTGTTCTGGAAAAACTTACACTGCCGCCCTTTGAACCAGCTTTCTCAGCTGATTTAAAGTTTCTTTCATGGAAAACTGCCCTGCTGCTAGCAATAACTTCAGCTAGAAGATTCTCAGAGCTACAGGCACTAATGGCAGTGGAGCCTTTCCTCATTTTTCATCAAGACAGAGTCTCTCTATGAACTAACCCTTCCTTTATGCCAAAGGTGGTATCCAGTGTGGCCCTAAACCAAACCATTCATTTGCCCACATTTTTTCCAAATCCCCAGAACAAAGGAGAAAGACTCCTGCACTCTTTGGACATTCACAGACAACTACGTTACTACTTGGATAAAACTAAGGCTTTCAGAAACTCTGACCAGCTCTTTGTAGCCTATGCTGCAGGATCACAAGGAAAAGCTATCTCAAAACAGACCATTACAAAATGGATAGGACATTGCATACGTTTCTGCTACACGCATCATGGGAAACCGGTACGTGCTAGCATTAGGCACCACTCCACCAGGGCTACAACTACATCAGCAGCCTTTCTCAGGGGGGTGCCAACCAAGGATATTCTGGAAGCTGCAACTTGGAGTTCAGTGCACACCTTCACCAAACACTATCACTTACCTCTGTATTCTAAGACTAGAGCTGGCTTTGCCACTGCAGTTTTGCAGGGCCTACTAGCTTCTTCTAACCCTGCTTAACTCCACCACCCATCCTTAGCTTTGGGATTCAACCCAAGTGTGATGACTGCAGCAGGGTAACACGATGAACATAGTACAGTTTTGTACCTACCATAAATGTAGATGTTCGAGTGTTCACCCTGCTGCAGTCCAGGTTACCCTCCCTCCATCCCCTCTGAACTAGCTGGACTTATCCATACCTTTCTATCCTATACTACCTCTGTGGTGTATTTGCTTGTGACTGAAAGTATTGTTTTATTTTTACATGTATATTTTTATATAGCAATATGTATTGCCTACCTATTGGGGGCACCTGACATCTGGGGCAAGAAAAACTGAAGAAAATGGCGTTGGATGCCTCTTGTATACCGTTGGCGCACTGACGTCAGGGAGGAAGTGACAGCAACCGACGCCGGACCAAGACTTTGTAACTCTGGCCAACTGCGGGACCACCTGATGGCAGGATAACCCCAAGTGTGATGACTGCAGCAGGGTGAACACTCGAACATCTACATTTATGGTAGGTACAAAACTGTACTTTTTGTTGATCTGTTCCCCTCTGAACTGTTTGCTGATGTCCATCTTCAGTATGAACAGCAATGGTCGGAGAGCTTAGCCCTGATCCACATCCACTCCTCCTGGGAAACCCCTCATTGTGCCCCTGTGAATAGCCTGCAATAATTATACCAATGTTTCTAGTACTCTGGACTATTGCAGGTCTGCCCACATAAGATTTATTAGATCTTATCATATGCTTTCATTAAGTCTAGGAATGCCCAGGTGGACTCTTTCCTGTTTTCCACCTTATGCACTTTGTCTCACTGAAAACATTAAATCTGTTTTACTGCATCCTTATCTGAATCCCAACTGCTCATCTCCCATCTTAATTTGTCAGTCTGCATGTTTGCTTATCAATCACATGCAGAGTGATGGAAGTTCAAAAGGTCTGTACTGCCCGCAGTTGAGTATCCCCTTTGTTATTGTACAGTGGCACTATAAAATGCTTATTCTCCAGTCATCCGAGATGCATCTCTCTCTCTCTCTCTCTATATATATATATATATATATATATATACATATATATATGTATATGTATATATATATATATATATATATATATACACATATATATATATGTATATATATATATATATATATATATATACATATATATATATATGTATATATATATATATATATATATATAAATATATATGTGTGTGTGTGTATATATATATATATATATATATATATATATATATATATATATATATATATATATATACTGTGATGTGCACTGTTGGGATTAATTTCTTCTGTAAAGCCCACAATATTTTGATTGTATCTATAGTGACTTCATACAAGCCTGTTTTACCTTACATTATTTTACTTGGTACACATTATATAACTGCAAGGATGAGCTGTACTTTCTCTTTCATTGTAGAGTGTGAATGTGACAGTAGAGTATCTGTAGGGGGTTTCATTATTCAGAACATTCTTGAATTACTCCTTATAGTTGCCCTTTCTGTCCCCTGAACTGATGAGCAGTTTGCTGCCATACCTTATGAATAGCACCCGCAGCTGTCTCCATCTTTCTGTGATTGCCTTGCAGTATGATAGAGCATCTTTGTCATCTGCTGAACCACTTTCCAGAAGCTGGTAAATTGCATATGATGCATTGTTTTCTGCAATTATAACTGCTCTCTTCTGTCACTTGTATTCCTTTCTTTGGATAACTTCTTGGACTTCTGCATTCCACCACATAGTTATGTACCTTATTTCCTTATCTGGGTTAACCACATATCTGTTGTCTTCACATATGCTGTTTTGAAACTTTGCCTTTCTTCTAGAACGCCACCTATTTTTCTCTTCCTGCAGTGCTAGAGCCCTGAGCATTTCCTTGACTCCTGCGATTTTTCTCCAGTTAACTTTCAGGTCTTTGGCCTAGTCTGTGATGTTAAAGCCTTCTCTGGCCACTGCTTGAGATGATTTTTGGGGTCTATATCAGTTGAGCGAAAACCCCTTTATGCAAATACCGAAACATCGACCCCTATACCTCAAACCGCAAAAAACCCGAACGCACTAAACCACGAAAAATAAAATATCAAACTATCATAGTTGGCCAACCCCACCACCCGGTACTTAGTACCTACCCAAACAAAATAAATAGATGACATATATACACTAACCAAACCCTACAGACATACACCCAAACAAATTAAATAATCCACATACATACATTTAACAAAACCCTATCTCCAACACTACACTAAACCCCACATACACAACTATCTATGCACTATCCTTAACCCCTCCCTAACCCTAAGGTCCGTAACTACCGCACACTTCCCCTACAGACATACACCTAAACAAAATAAATAACACACATGCATGCACTTAAAAAAACCCTACATCTAACAGTACACTAAATCTTACATACATTACCTATCTATGCACTTACCTTAACCCAAATCCTAACCCTAAAGTCCTATCTATCGCACACTTACCTTACGGAGCTATACCGCAGACGGGCCAACCAAAACAAATCGACATTTTGGAATTCGCAGTTTTGGACATTCGAGGTTTACGTACTTCGCGCAACATGGTTCAATGTATTCGTATTCGCATAATTGGGTTTTCGCTCAACTGATATAGACCCATGATTTTGGCTACCATTATCTATGCTGCGGTCCAACTCTTTCACTAAGAATTACTTTGCAATCTGTAATTTCATCCTAATGCCGTCTCCTCACTAGGAGGAAGTCTTGCTGAGTTGCATGTTGACCAGCCTTGTCAGTGATCTTATTGCTTCTGTTTGTGAACCATGTGTTGGCCACACTTATGCCATCTGCAGGCAGAAATTTTAAATGGCCTGTACTTAGTTATTCTTGCTATCCCAACCATGTAGTATCCCAACCATGTAGACCAAGGCAATTCTCCTTTCTTGTTTTGTCTGTTCCAGTTTGAGCATTCAGGTCCCCATTATCAAGAGAAACTCGCTTTGTTTATCTTTATTGAGGAAATCCTGTAAATGCTGTATGAATACCCAGTCTTCCTTGCAATTGCACCCTTGCCGTGGAGCACAGGATGAGATAAATGAAGAGTTGCATATTTTCACCCTATGATTCTGCCATGAGTCTTTAGCAAGTCTGATGAAATCCCTCTCTGTCTTCAGAAAACCATCTCTCACCACAGTTCCCACACCATTTCTAGTGTCCACTCTAGAGTAATAGTGTATGGATTCTAGGCCAAGATATTTCGCCATACTGCCCTTCCACCTTGTCTCCTGGATACTCAGAATGTCTAGCTTCCTCCTTAACATTCTATTGTTCACTTCCAAACTGTGTTATCTGTGACCACATATTCAGCGTATTAAACTTTAGCTAATTATTCTGAGGTTGATTGGTTTTACATCAAGCTGTTGCTCAACAGAGCTATCCCAGGTAACCTAGTCTGGGCAAATATACACCGGGCAGCCAGTAGGTAACTATCCCAGGGTTGTTGGGCTTTATAGTGCCCTAATAGGATCACCTGGGTCCTTGGTGTATGTCTGAGTAGGCCAGGTCCTCAACCCACTTAGCACTAACAAATACTTGTCCTCCTTTTTGGCAGCATTAGGTGACATGACCATATCACCTATAGCCAGTTTTAACACTGTCAATCAAATAGCCCTGATGCAGCACTCAGTTTGTGGTTTGTGTCTTCCTGTCTAGAGGATAATAAGCACCACAGCTGATGCCTAAAGAGGTTTTTTCTAATAAAATAAAATATTATGGCGAGTAAGATTAGATGGACAACTTATAGACTTTTTAGAGCTTTGTGAGTTTCAAACATAACTTACAAAAGTAATAGTTGATTAACTTACTGAAAGTAGAGTTTTGATTCAACAATCTCATTAAGCTAAGGACATGTTTTAAATTGAGAAACAAAGGGACGTAATCATGTGACCATACTGAAAAGCATTCTGACTTAGCTTAAGTGTTTGAATCCTAGTATGAAATTTGTAAACACCTGTCATTTTTGTATATCTCTACTTGCTGATCTGTTTTCTTATGCCTGCATCTCATTTACTTTTGCTCAATTCATACTGAGCTATGTTTTAGCCTGGACTGTTTTTTTTTTTTTTTTTTTTTACTCAAGTCTATGCACTAAATATTGAGAATTGGAAAAAAACTGTTGCATTAACTGTATGTTAAATGTTACCCACCTATCACCATATAGTTCACTGATTATTCATATGGAATGTGAAAAAACCACTCCACGGCTTCCATATATAACAGAAGGAATTTTATTTATTCATTTATTTTTTTTTTTAACTGGGTAATGTCCGGCTGGACATTGGGTCTATTTTCAGCAGAGACCTGTGGAGAAAAGCTCCCAAAACATAAAGTAGAATGAGTTAACAATAATTACAATAAGAAGAAACATTATATAAAAAGCTAAAACTAGTAACAATATTTACACAGTGTTAGTCGGGCTTGAGATGTTGGACTTGATAATGCCGAGAGAGAGAGGGGCAGATGCACACACACTCACACTTAAAGATACTGGATACACTTTCTTTTTTTTATTCTGTTTGGTTGTACAGGGCTGAACATATATTGGTGTCACAGTAAAAGATGCACATGTGGACCCTTAGCATACCATATGACTAGATTAAACCACTGTTGGGATAATTCAGGTGATACTCTTCTGAACAAACCCTCTACACACTGGTGTTTACTGAGCATGCATTCATCAAATTCCATCATATTAGTTTGAACATGATTCCATAGCATGTTAGATCTGCAGACGACCTTGTGCTCTTTCAAAAGTCTCTAAAAAAGCACATTCCAGCATTGCCATTCTTTTGACAGTCTTAGCCAAATCCCTAGCTATCAATAACTTCACCAAAAGTAGGATCTGATGTTGCTAATCTTCATTCATTCATTACTGATGGGTATCTGTTCCATCCTCTGAATCGAGTCGGCCTTTATAACAAGCTCGCACCAGCCAAAAAAATCAAGAGCTAAGCTTACCACAGTGTCCCTCTCTGTATGACCTTAGATCTTGTTTGCCACTTATCATATCAAGACGCGTCAGGCCAGCTCTCAGCTAAGTGATTTGAAAATTTATACTTCTTTTGAGATAATTTTTTTCTACTTCTGTGAAATTTCTATCCCTTTAATAGTCATTTAGAGTTTGTTACCCTTGCTTCTTGTTTGACCTTTTACCAAGTTTTTTTAGTATTCTTTGTACCATTGCTGGTACAGGCCTTCCTTTACCTCTGTGGTAATTTTCAGTACCATTGCTCTCCCCACCCCTTTCTCCTTTTCTCTCTTTACCCATTGGATACTTCTTTTTTACCATTGTTGGTAACTAAGAAAAAAATGTCCTTTTCTTGACTGTGTGTGTGTGTCTTTTTGTGATTATTTCAGATATTGTTATTGGACAAGTTTTTGGCTTATTGACAACAGCAGATAAAAAGTGAATGACAGGCTCTAAACAATGTGATCAGTGTAACAGAAAAATGCCAAACTCAGATGGACATTTGTCTTGTGTCTATTGTCTTAGGGTACTGCATCTAGATGTTCAACCCCCATGCGACTTATGTAAGGGCTTTAGCACCCGCACCTTGACAGAAAGAAAAAATAAACTTATACTAAAAACTCCTTTCTCGGAGGCTATATCTGAGATGGAGGGCTCATCCCCTCCAAAAAGGAACATAAAAGAGGAGCCTATCTGTACCTACTTCTCCACAGACTAGTGACTCTAAATCTGTTAAATCTATGGAACCAAAGGCAAAACTTCCTAAATTGACTCCTGCAGTCTCTGTACCAGGTCCTCAAACCCCTTCTACGGTACCGCCCTTGGCACCAGGGCCTCAAACATCAACCATACGGTACTGTCCTTGGCACCAGTGCCTCAAGCACCTACTATGGTACCGCTTGTGATTGTGGAACCACCCAAAATTTCAACTTCTGCTACAGTACTGATGCCCCTCTCTGCACCAAAAATAATATCCCCAACTCAGGTCACTAACCCCCCTCCTACACAACTTGCTGGTCCTTTGACCACTGTGCCAAAGGGCAAAATATTACCTCGGACCCAATACTCCCCACTGGAAGACCCCTTTTTGCACAACAGTGCAATCCTTTTTTAGAACACCCTGATTCTCCATCGAGGATGTCAACCTGCTCCTCCAGGAGCCTTTCGGAATTCAACGTAGTGAGGCTAGTGGATCAGCTCCTGGTGGCCAGAGGAATTCCAACTTCTTCCAAAACCTCTCTCACCCGGAGCCAAGGAAGAGCCAAGGAATTTTCTCCACAGACTCTGATATATATTCCTCCTTTGACTTCCTTGGAAGTATTGGAGTCCTTGACGCCAACGCCTATCCCAGTACCAGCTTCTTCGGTTCCATTGGTAGACCTTACCATGCCTCTGGATTCTACCCTGTGGCCCTCGACCCAGTCGTAGCCAAGCTATCCTCAAGATTGTGACTGGTCTGTCTGCTCTGTGATCCCTAGTATGGCACCTATTTTTAATGTGGCACTGTCACTGCTATGTTTCTGGTTGTCTTGGCAGCACCGGGTCCTCTTGTGGTTCCTTCCCTGGGGGTAGGCTCATTGGAGCGGGGTGTGTTGCTGGTCCCGAGGTTGTTTTTCCTCAGTTCCAGGCTCCCATCCCTCTTTGGATGAGTTTAATTTCCAGGTGATGGAGAGGGCACTTGCCTCTGCAGGCTCACAGCTGGTTCCTTCTGTGCCGGAGTACCATGTATATATGTCCTCTGAACTGCAGCTGACACAGTCCACTACTATGAGACATCGGGCATAGGAGCCTCAAGATACCATTCCACAAAGTACCCATTCTTCGAAGTCCCCTTCAGATGCCCTCACTGAGGATGTACCCTGTAAGAGATCATGCAATAGGAAGCACATGTATTCCCCCGAGGAATCCCTTACCGAAGATGCAGAGTATGATGAAGCGGGAAGGGCCCCATGGTTGCCCCTGAAGATGTCTATACTGGAGACATACTGGAAATCTTAAAGCAGCAGGGAGACTGTAAGGCCACCAACCCTTCCTGTGAGGAGTCTGTATTCTTGCAGGCTTTCTGTGCCCAACTCTTTACTTCCTGGATGACCCTCACCTGCAGATGACCTAGTTCAGCTCATTGTGCAGCGTGCTTGGAGGAATCCTGACCCCATTGAACCTATCCCCTGGAAGCCAGACAAAAATTCTGTCTCCACCAGAGGACAACCCACACTGGTCCAGAGGCCTACCAGTTGACGCTATGGAGATGGTGGCAGCCACTAGGAAAGAGCTCACTGTGGAGAGCCCTACTGTCCATCCCCCAAACAGGGAGTCTCTGGCAATAGACATGTTAAGGAAGCAAGTGTATTCTTCATCGACCTTTGCCATTCGATCTTTGAATTATTTTACGCATTTTATCTGTCTCCAGAGAGACTTGATCTCAGAACTCTCAGGAACCCTAGCAGGAGCAGTTTCTGATGAGGCACGTGACAAAGTTGCCTCACAGCTTGCCTCCCCGAAGTAAAAAAAAATCATAATTTGGTCTCAAGATAAGGGAATAGACCCCTTTTCAGCTCCACTTACTTTGGTATTGGACTATTTATCAAATCTCCTGTATTCAGGAGGGGCAGCTTTAACTATTCGAGTACACCTGGCGGCTATCTGTAACTTCCACAATGGTTTCCAGGACTCGTCCTTGATTTCTCACCGTCTCTGTAAAACTTTTTGAAAGGTGTCACGCAGATTAGACCACCCTTCAAAGAGCCAATTGATCCCTGGAATCTGACACTAGTCCTACAACCCTTGACTTATCCTCCTTTTGAACCTGCTGCCACTTGAGATATAAAATTTTTATCCTGGAAAACTTTATTTTTGGTACCTATTACCTCAGCAAGGTAAATATTTGAACTACAGGCCTTGTGCATAAAAAGTCCTTACATGGCTTTCCATAAAGACAGAGTATCAGTCTGGACTAATCCCACCTTCTTACCCAAAGTTATTTCAGAATTGACAATTAAACAATTGAACCAGGTGATCTGCCAGTCTTTCCAAATGTTTCTAACAAAGGAGAATATTCACTACATTTACTTGATGTGCATAGGCAATTGTGATTCTACTTGAACAAGACTAAATCACTACGAAAATCTGACCAATTATTCGTATCCTTCTCAGGACCAAAATTGGGAAGATCTGTTTCCAAAGTGATTCTGTCTAAATGGTTGAGAGATTGCATTTGTTTTTACCTATCAACAAAACAAAGCTGTTCTACCAACTAAGGTCAAAGTGCATTTAACCAGATCAGTTGCAACATCTGCTGCCTTCCATGCAAGAGCTTCAGTGGATGACATTTGTACAGCAGCAACATGGGCAACCCCTCATACCTTTATCACTCATTACCATAGCCGGCCTTAGGCATAGGCTAACTAGGTGGCTGCCTAGGGCTCTAGTAGGGGCACTTTTCCAGTATTTATTTGGTGTAGGTAGACTAGGATGGGGGCACCGGATGGTGTGGTGGAGGGGTGCTGTGGAGCCCTTTTGCCTAGGGCACCAGCTGACCTAAGGCCACTCCTGCTCATTACAAATTGGATTTGGTCTCCAGGGGAAGAGCTTCCTTTGGTTCAGTGGTGCTCAGTAATAACCTTCCATAATAAAGTAGCTAGGGACTCTGTCCCATCAGTAATAAATGAATGAAAATTAACAACATCATATAAAGAAGATGTTCTTCGTGTTTCACTGTTGCAGTCATCACATTTGGGTTATCCCTGCAAAGGTAGCCTTCGGCTGGCCCGAATACCAGAGGCTTAGTATTTCTGTGTTTGTTGCTGTCACTTCAGGACTGACGTCAGGTCGTCAGTAGTATAAAGTAAGGCAGCAGACGCCATTACATGAGTCTTTCTTGCTGTTGTCCTACCTTATGATAGGGAATTTGCTCAGATAGCCTCCGCTTTCTATTTCTTTCTTATAGGCAAACTCAATCTGAGGTCATAGGGAGAGGGGCACTATGAGTAAGCATAGCTCAAGAGCTGTTTTGGCTGGGGCAAGCTTGTTACAACGGCCGTTGGAACCGATACCCATCAGTAATGAATGAAGATCAACAACACAGATGGAACATTATGGTAAGAAGATAACCTCTTTTTTTCTGTTAACCCCACAAATTAAAACTGTTGTCTTAACCCCTCTTCCCTTCAGTACCTTGCTGTGCCTTGGCTTTGTTCCCTTCTTTACTCATTATTTTTTTCCTGTAAAAATGTAATCCTCTCTTACTCGCATACCATTCTAAACCTTTTCCGCAACTCCCCGTCAGTCAAATGTCTGAAGTGCCCCCATTGTCCTACCTTGTACTTTACAACCACCAGTTTCTCTCTACCTCTCTTACCTTAATAAATCAGCTGTTTACACACAACTATATCCCTATTTTTGTAGCACTTTAGTCTAATGCTTTCATTACTTTCTCTATTCATTTACTTGACTAACAAATATGTAATGAAAAAATAAATGCAAAAATAAGTCTAGTTACACTTTTTGTCTTGGTTAAGGATTTAGATTTTGTGCTTTAAGTTAGTGTGTGAGTGCATGTACTTGCACACCTGCATGGCCATATTTCCCCTTTTATGTGCTTTGCATCACTTTGTTGTTATTTGGAAAGAATACCTTAAAGAGCATATTTTTACCAATAAGCCGTAGAAAGAAAGCACATTTATTTTGAGCTGATTGTAGCACTAGTAATGACAGTGCAGAAACGAGAATAAATCAGTATAGATGAAATATGACATCCATGTCCTATAGAATGGATTGTATGTTCATGATTTGCACCAGAATGTCTCCATAGTCTATATTACCTGTGTAGCAGAAAGGCTAATGTAGTGTATTCAGCAGTAAATAGACTTGAGACTGTGTTTTACAATGAATTACTTGTAAAGGCCACGGCTGTCAGAGAAGTAATTTTGTAGGTGTCCTTCAGTTGTTCTGGATACTGCTAGCTGCGGTGATTAAAAAAAAAAAAGTTAGGTTATGTGACAATGCTGTGGAATAGAAGGGTAAAACCCTGACTATGGCTTGAGTGACAGATTTATTTAGTGACTTGTGCTTTTGAGGCACTGGCTGGGATGTAGAGGCATATCTATCAGTTTGGAGGGTGGGGTCCTGCACTCTGGCATGTGTAACTGTGGATCCCTGGCTGAGGGCAGGGTCACCCAGGGGTATATTATCCAAAAGGGGGAATAGGTAGAGGTTCACGACTGAGTTGCTGCAGAGGCAGAATGATACACTGACACTTTCCCATTACACGTGCTCCTGGACGAAACCTGTGTGTGTGTGTTTTGGAGGTGCGGTGAAGCTATGGCATAAATTAAAAGCACTCCCCTGTAGCATTATGCTCCAACAGGGTCCTCAGTCTCCTTACAGGTCCCAGACATGTGCCTGATACAGCCTGGGGAGCATACCACGCAACCTCTAAGTGCCAGAAATTTGGAGAAAGACAAAAATAATGGGGGGCTAAGGCCCAAAACAGAGGTCACATTTTTGACATTGCTCTTAGAAACTTAATTTTTTTGAAAGGTATAAAGTCTGAAATTCAACTGCATATCATAATTTAGTGACTTCTGTCCTAAGTGATTTGTCAGAATAACACAAATGTTTAAGAGGAATAGACCAAAAATAGAAGGCAAAAATCTTAGCAGCTGAGAAATATATGGGGGGAGGCTTTGGCGGGGTCTAATGCACATGGGGAGTGAGGAGAGGAACTGGTCAGCTGCTTGGTCGTCAAATTTAAAAAAGGGGGGAGACATGCCACCAAGAGATTTTTCTGCATTCAGATTATCTTTTCTATCTATCTCTGCCTTTTGCTTTATGTTCTTGTTGTGTTACTTTAGATTAGCCAGCTACACTCCACCAATTATAAATGAGATCTTGAACTTGGTGGTAGTAGAAATACTGTCTCTAACACACCCAGTTCTTTTTTTAATATTTTTACCTAGGGATTTATTGCTTCATTTTATTTATTCCTTGGTTCAAAGGCAAATAGTAGGGTATCAGTCTGTACACTATTACAAGTCTAGCCAATAACCTGAGGTCAGAATCAAATCCTGTACCTTGCGTCCCTGAGATAAAGACCTTAACCATTATGCCAGTCTCTCCATTATTTAAGTTATTTTAAGTTTCTTTTGTACTGGCCAAGAAAACTGCATACTGTGGCAGTATAAGCTTGTTTGTCAGCTTATTACAGCTGTATGACTCTTTCACTATATAGTTTCAATTTCTGTAAACTAACATATATGTGGTACACCTGTACTCCTCTTATTGGTTGTTTTACAGTATTTTAATTGTTTCAGACATCTGGTTTAGAAGGTTACATGCAGAGATTTTAAACTAGCTCCTAAAAATTAAGGGAAAAAAGTTAAACGTAATCTTTAAACCAAACTTAAAGTGCTTTGTGTCTAGTGTATTTTTCTGTTTGCTTCTTTGGACCATGAAAATGACTTGAAACAAGGATTTTAAAGTTTCTATATGAAAAAAGTAGTAAGATTGATGAAAAAGAGCTTAACGGGAGTTTTTCATCAGTTGTATGCAGTTTTACAAAATAATTGCATCCAGATGTTACTTCCAAAATGGATATTGTAGTGGAAAGTGGATTAAAACTGGTATGTGTGCATGTGTGTGTGGATATATGGCCTATTTAATTAAAACAAAGGAGAAAACGTTGAAAGCAAAAACATCAACAAAAAAGCATTGAAGCAACACTGGTTCAAAAAAAAAAAAGACTCTCTTTGCAGGTAGGCAAGCCCCTCCACCTGTACTTCTCGCACATTCCATGCTAATTATATATACAGACTCCATGATTGCACAACAGTAAAGAAAGGAGAATCGTATTTCCCCACTGTTGTGTGATTTCAAATTGCATTTGACCAACTAGATAGGTAACTAGATACACATTCATACGTGTGTGTGTGGTGTGTGTGTGTGTGTGTGTGTGTGTGTGTGTGTGTGTGTGTGTGTGTGTGTGTGTGTGTATACATATATATATATATATATATATATATATATATATATAGTTGTATACTTATTTGATTGAAAAAAATTGTGTGGGTTTAAAAAAGTGAAAAATGCGTAAATGAGTGAATGCTAATTTATGTGAATCATTTGGTTGAATTAAAGTTTTATATATTTTCTAGATAAGGAGTGTGCAAGAAAAAATATGATGTTCATCGTGCATACAGCTGCAGTCATTACAGATGGGTTATCCTGCCATCAGGTGGGTCCTCGGTTGGCCGAATTCCAAAGTCTAGGTCCGGCTTCGGTTGTCGTCGTTTCTTCCCTGACGTCAGTGCGGCAGGGGTATAAAAGAGGCAGCCGAAGCCATTTTCTCCAGTCTTTCTTGCTGCGCGGTGCCCGAAGCAGAAGCAGTTCGTGCCGGTCGGCCAGCTCCTGAGATTTACGAAAGTATTTCAGCCGAAGTCTTCTTTAAAGCTAAGTACCCGTTGAAACTTTTCTTGCCTCAGACCGATGTCAGACAAAGTTAATAATTGCATTTCTTGTGGGAAGCAAATACCGCATAAGGATTTTCACTCTTTCTGTATACCTTGCTTAGGGCCAGACCACGATGTCTCAGCCTGCCATTTTTGTGCTAGGTTCAACAAGCGCACTATTAAGCGCCGGGCGGAGTTCGCCCTTCATTATTTTGGCAAAAAATGTAATTATATCATGTCGTCGGATACACCGACGCCAGTTTTAAGCAAAAGATGCAAAGACAAGGACCGACATCCTAGGTCTGCACCGAGTACTGAGAGCACGCTTAGGCCGACTACCGGTTCTCCGGTTCTCAGCGAGGTGCCTATGCAGCCCCTGACTACCGATGAAACTATTTTACTGGTGACTTCAGTACCCGAGGTCGCAGGCTCCTTGGTCTCCATTCCCACTGCAGATACCGACGCCACTCTTGGCGGGGAAACTGAAAATTTAGTGAGGCCTGCCATTTCTGAAGGCGTCTTCAGGCCTTCCACCTTCTCTATTAAATCCTTCACTAAATCTAAAGCTGCCATGAAAACTAAAAAACAGGGTCCTCAGTCCTCCTCTCAAGGCCCCATGCCTAAAAAACAGATGCTTAAAATGGCTGAGGATTTGATAACTCTCATCAGGGGTTATCAACCCCCCTCTGACAAAAGACCCAGATTGGAGGAAGACTACCCTTCCTCAGACCAGGCTTCTATTACCTCAGACCATTCTGAGGACCAGGATTATGCCTATTCCCCTTTTGAAGACTCTGATGCTGAGAAGTCTATTATCTCGGTCTCCCCCCCTGAGGACTACTCTTTTGGGGAAACCCTGCATACATTGAGGGAGCACTTCCACTGGGAAGGCCAAGATTACTCAGATTCCAGGAAAAGGCTCAGGGAATTTCTACTGCTCCCCCAGCATAGGCCCCTGGCTATCTCTCCTGTTTTAGATATTTTGGATGATGTGTACGCAGAAGCCAGTCTTAATCCAGATTCTGTACCTCCAGCCCCTGTTAAACCAGACAGGTATTACTGTGTTCCTGATTCTCACCAGTTCCTATATAAAAGCCATACTGCTGACCCAGAACCAATTTCACAGGGTCCCAAGGGAATAAAGGCCTCTACTGCTAAAATCCCTTTACCTTCATAGAGAGATTCCAGAGCATTAGAAAGGTGGGGGGAAAAGGTGTATACATCTGCCACTTTAACCATGAGGGCATTAAACTGTCAATTTCATATGTTAAAGTACCAACAGTTTTTGTTATCTCAGCTGAAAAGCAAAATGACACAAACAGAACAACCAGATTTGAAAGAGTTGCAGGATTTGTTGCATGGAGCAGAGCAAGTGGGTAAACATACCTTGCAGTGTGGTTTTGATGCTTTAGAGGCCTCATGTAGAGCTGCTGTCACAGGGTCTGTCATACGTAGACATGCTTGGCTCAAAGAGCAAACCTTACCAGATCATGTCAAAGCAAAGTTATTAGATGCACCACTTCAAAAAGATGTATTGTTTGGTGTTAAAACTGAGGAGGTACTAAAGAAAATGGAGGAAAAAGTGAAATCTATGCAAACAGTGAAAGATTTTTTGCAGGTGCAACCTCCACGCTTCAGCAGAAACTGGCCTTCAAAAAATTGGTCCTTTCCAGCCACGGACAGCCCTCAAAGGGGCAGATACAGACACCCAAGGGGTAGAGGACAACCTCAAGGATCTTACAGAGCTAGACAGTGGCAAGCTCCAACCCCAAGAGGTGGAGAAGATAGATCACAGTCATTTAGAAAACAGACACAATGACTTCCCCCTATGCCTGCCAAACAAAGCTATAATGGCAGCACCTTTGGGCGGAAAACTGGCATTATTTTCAAAAAAACTGGCACATTGTTACAAAAGACAAATGGATTCTGGACATTATAGACAGAGGCTACAGGTTCCACTTTCACACCCTTCCAAAAATGAGAGGCTTGCCAAACCTGCCACAAAATCAATGGGCAGAGGCACAAAGACAAATTTCCGCTCTCATGGATATGAAAGCGATTCAAGAGGTACCTGCAAAAGAACAAGGTCAAGGTTTTTATTCCAGACTATTTCTGGTACCAAGGAAAGACAAAGATTGGAGACCCATCTTAGACCTATCCATCCTAAACACATATCTACAGGTGCCAAAATTCAAGATGCTCACATTACAGCAGCTTCTTCCCATGCTGGGCAAGGAGTCTTGGCTGGTAACACTGGACTTCAAGGAGGCATACCTGCATGTCCCTATCAGACAAGATTGCAGAAGATACCTCAGATTTCTTGCAGGTTCAATCCATTACCAATTCTCTGCATTGCCCTTTGGCTTATCTACTGCACCCAGAGTGTTTTATGAAATGCCTGGCATCAGTAATTGCCTTCTGCAGACAACAAGGAATACAAATCTACCCATATGTGGACGACTGCCTGATCCAAGCGGACAGCAAGGACATTCTATTGCAGCATCTGGCGTTTGTAATAAAACTGTTAAACTACCTGGGATACACAGTGAACAAAAAGAAATCAAAGCTAATACCTTCTCAACAGATAATTTTCCTGGGTGCCAGCTTAAATACAACCACCCAGATGGCCTACCTCACGCCAGACAAACAAGGGCAACTGTCTCAATACTTCAACAAAATGGCAACTTTCACCAGACTAACTGCAAGGAAAGTCCTGCAGGCTCTGGGATTCATGGCATCTTGCACCCTACTAATACCATGTGCAAAGCTGCATATGAGAAAACTACAATGGTACCTAAAAAACTTATGGTCTCAACACAGCCACAGCTTGGAAACAATTATACCACTCATTCCATGCCTTCAAAAGGAATTTTTGTGGTGGGCTCAAGCATGCCAAAGAAACACATGTCTCCCTTTCTGTTTACCGCAAGCAACTCAGATCATCACAACGGACGCCTCAGACTACGCTTGGGGAGCACACATGGCAGATCAGTGCATTCAGGGAAAATGGTCCCAAAAAGAGAAGCACCTACACATCAACCAAAAGGAGATGCTAGCTGTGCAAAATGCTCTTATGACCTTCACAAAGACCTACTGTATCCAGGCCAGCTATTGATAAGGACAGACAACACCACAGTCATGTGGTACATAAACAAACAGGGGGGAACTCATTCATACCCCCTGTGCAGGCAAGCCATGACCCTGTGGAACACAGCACTGGAATTACAAATTCAACTACAGGCACAATTCCTGCCAGGGAAGGAAAACACACTGGCAGACAACATAAGCAGAAATATGACAGACCCACACGAATGGAAGTTGCATCCTCAAGTCTTCTCAAAGATAACTCAGGCATGGGGACAGCCAGACATAGATCTATTTGCTACCCACAGAAATTACCAGTTGGAAAAATTCTGTTCAAGGACCTATCATCCACAGGCCTGGAAAGTGGACGCACTCTCTTTCAATTGGACAACATTGACAGTCTATGCCTTCCCGCCTCTTCCTCTACTGACCAAAGTTCTATTAAAAGCCAGAGCAGAGAGGCCACAAATGATTCTCATTGCTCCAGACTGGCCACGACAGCACTGGTATCCTCTCCTAAAGAGCCTGACACACTCACCACCATGGATCCTACCTCCAGTTCCTCTTCTGTTGTCCCAGCACAACTACAAAACCCTTCACAGCCAGCTCAAAACCCTAAATCTAGCTGCATGGAGAATACCTTAATTTCTCAACAGACTCTCCTCTCCAAGGAGGTGCAGGATGTCATCTTGGAAGCCAGAAGACCCTCTACTAGAAAAGCCTACTCCGCCAAATGGAAACGATTTTGTTCCTGGAATCAAGAAAAGGGCCAGAATCCTTGGGTAATAAATATACCTCAAATTTTACAGTACCTATCTGAGATGTTAAACAGTGGCCTTTCCTTCTCCTCCATCAAGATCCACGCTTCAGCCATTTCCACACAATACAATACAGATCCTCCTTTATTCTCACATCCTCTATTAAGGCAGTTCCTCAGAGGGGCAAAAAATTTAAAACCCCCACGGAAACCACCAGTCCCAGCTTGGGACCTCAACTTCGTATTGGAAAAGCTGACCCTGCCTCCCTTTGATCCAGCTTCTTCAACAGAGCTACAATACTTGTCGTGGAAAACAGCCTTTCTTCTGGCTATTACCTCCGCACGCAGGGTTTCAGAACTACAGGCCCTCATGGCTGTGCAACCATTCATTTTCCATCAGGACAGAGTTTCCTTACGAACCAACCCTACCTTCATGCCAAAGGTAGTATCCAGTGTAGCTTTGAATCAGACTATTCATTTACCTACCTTTTATCCAAATCCACAGAACAAAGGGGAGAGACTACTACATTCCTTGGACATTCACAGACAACTTCGTTATTACTTGGACAGAACAAAGTCATTCAGGAAATCTGAGCAACTCTTTGTGTCCTATGCTACAGGTGCTCAAGGAAAGGCTATTTCCAAACAAACAATTTCAAAATGGATAGAACACTGCATACGCTTTTGTTATTCATTTCATGGAAAATCTGTGCCTGTATACATCAGATCCCACTCCACCAGGGCTACAGCTACCTCTGCAGCTTTCCTCAGGGGGGTCCCTACCAAGGACATTTTGGAAGCAGCTACTTGGAGTTCAGTGCACACTTTCTCCAAGCACTACCACCTTCCACTATACTCAAAATCTAGAGCGGGCTTTGCCACAGCAGTCCTGCAGGGCATTCTCGCCCCTCCTAGTTCCACATAGTGCCTACCACCCTTACTTAGCTTTGGGATTCTAACCATCTGTAATGACTGCAGCTGTATGCACGATGAACATAGTACAGTTTTGTACCTACCATAAATGTAGGTGTTCGAGTGCTCATACAGCTGCAGTCCAGGTTACCTTCCCTCCATCCCCTCTTAGGACAGGCCTTATGACAAACACCTTTATCTTACAACCTATTTGGGGTATTCTTTTATGGTGTATTTGCTTGCAACTACTTTTTTGATTTATCTATATTGCATGTTTGCATAATATTATGTTTTGCCTTCCCTCTGGGGGCACCTGACATCTGGGGCAAGAAAAACTGAAGAAAATGGTGTCGGCTGCCTCTTTTATACCCCTGCCGCACTGACGTCAGGGAAGAAGCGACGACAACCGACGCCGGACCTAGACTTTGGAATTCGGCCGACCGAGGACCCGCCTGACGGCAGGATAACCCATCTGTAATGACTGCAGCTGTATGAGCACTCGAACATCTACATTTATGGTAGGTACAAAACTGTACTTTTGCATGAAAAAGGGGTGCTTAATGAAGATTTGCAACATCGTGTTATAGCAGTTTATGCATATGTGCAAGTGCTCAAGGCTTAAAGGTCAGAGTAAGTGTTTGATTAGGGGATAGATTCAGTGTTGTGCATGGTTGGTGGTTGTGTGTGTGTGTGTGTGTGTGTGTGTGTGTGTGGGGGGGGGGGTTCTGTGTTCTTTTGCCTTGAATAGTGGTTCTACTAGGAAAAGAGTTTTTAGTAACAATCTGTAGTTGAGGTTAGGAGTACTGTTATGGTTTAGTACTCATGTTTAAGGTGGTGGGGGTGGACAAGGGAAACCCTAACCTTAGCCGTACTCATGTCAGAAACAGTTTCCTTAATGATACCACTATTTAGACGATGCTAGATTTGGGTTTTGTAGCTTGTGTTAATGATGTAGGGTTTTTCTTAATTGTAGAAAATTATTCAGAATTTGGTGATTAGCTCCTAGTGGTATTCATTTTTTTGTGCTATCTTGTGTTCAACCATTTGAGCTTCTCTCTCGTGTAAATTCAACTTTTCATGATATAATTATATAAATTAGATATAAATGATATATAGAGACAGCTAGTGTGGGACTGTATTTTTAATACAAATGTGTGGTGTTAAGAACAAGTCAGCACCAGACTGCATTCTGGGCACAATTTGCTTGTAATAATTACTTGTTTACCGAAACCTATGCTGAATCCTGACATTTCTGAGACAACTCTTGCTGGAACCAGTCTGTATTTCATAGTAACACCTGTCAGAATGGGATATTTTCAATGCAAAAAAGACTGAAATACCTTCATAAGTTACAAAATTCCATCACACAGTATGATACAGAAATGGTCCAAAATATTCACTGTTACTGAAAACCGCAATATTACCTCAAGTTTTAATTTTACTGAATTTAAACAGTTTGTTAAACACACTATTTCTTCTATCATTACAAAGTTTAATCCACCAGTCCTGCTTGTCGTCTTAAAATTTTGTTGGCCTACATGAAGACAGTTTTGTCGAGGTCATATACAGATCCTTAGAGGGCTAATGTCTTAACAGAGTTTGCTAATTACGGACTCATTTAACTTTTTGTGACAAAAGAAATGTAATACACAAGAAGGCATGTTTTCACAAATGTCTACAAGCAAAAGAAGAAATTGTAAAATTACTTCTGATGTAATTACGGGAGCCTAGAAGAAAATTGGGGGCTTTAATGGCAGTAAAGTAGAGCAAATAAGAGGGTGGATTGTATTTGGGCTGGCTGATGTAGAAGTGTGACAAAAGTTACAAATTGAAGTTAATTTAACAGCAGATAAAGCAATGCAAATAGCCAGAGAGGCTTAGTTAGTAAAAAGTAAAGTGCTAACTTAAAACTTGGCAGTAATGTGTGTGTATGAAATGAAACGCAAAGTTGATGACAAGCCATCTAAAACATGTAATGCAAGTCAAACTAAGTAAATGTCCAAAAAAGCAGAGTTGAGAGCAAGCCCAGCAAATGCATGAGGTCTGTCTACTCATAATTTAGTCAGTGCAGTGTACTGCACGTGGCAGTTGGTGTAAGAATTGTAAGACTGCTATTTTGCTATAGTTTGTAATACAAAGTAAGTTAGATTACTATGAAAACTCTAAAAATATTTTACAGAAAACATTTTGTTTTGGGTTCAGATACTACTTTATCAAATGTAGAGCAATTGGCAATTATAAATGCCAGTTGATGTGATGGTTGAGTTTTAAAATTGATACAGGGGCAGATGTTACCGTGATGTATTACATTTAGAAGTTTCCTGAAGCATCTGTAAATGAAAAAGAGATGGAAATTTGTAGCCCTGCAGGTAAACTCAAATGCGTTGGTAAATTTCGAGCTATGCCTATGTGAAAGGGGCACATTTTTGAGTTTTGAGTTTATGTGGTGCATGTTCTGCATGCAGAGACATGCTTTGTGACATACAAAATGGGTTTAGTAGCATGAATTTAAGTCAGTGTTGGTGTATTTGGTGAAGTTGGCCTGTTTGACTGTAAACCATAAAAATCATGCCAAAACCAACTACTGATGTTCATCGTGTTTCACTGTTGCAGTCATTACATTTGGGTAATCTGTTGGCAGGTTGCCCTCAGTCGGCCTGATTAACAAAGTCTTGGGTACTGCGTCGGTTGCTGTCCCTTCTTCCATGACGTCAGGTCGTCAGGGGTATCAAACATGCGGCTGACACCATTATATCAGCCTTTCTTGCTGCGCGGTGCCCAAAGCAGTTCGCAAGTGCCGGTCGTCCGACACCTGAAATTTTCATTTTCGAGTTTAAGAACCAAAATTTTCAACTTAAAGCTAAGTACCCCATCTTGCTCCTTACCGATGTCAGTAAAAGTTAATAATTGTATTACTTGTGGGAAGCAAATACCATTTGTACTGTATTCCTTGCCTAGGCCCTGACCACAACGTACCTTGCTGTCAGTTTTGTGCTTTATTTAATCAGCGCACTATCCGTCGTCTGTACATTTTTGCTTCAAAATATTTTGGTTCTCGGTTTAATTATCCAGAAATGACGTCGGTTAGCCATCCGACTACCGGAATACAGAAAAAAATGCAAAGAAAAAGACAGAGACAGGCTGTTGAGGTCCAAACTGCTGACTACGCTTCTAAGCCAGTTGCCAGTTCACTGGTACTCAGTGAGGTGCTTTCGCAGCCCCTGATACCCACTACTTCTGATTCGCAGGCCTCTACTGAGACCCATTCAGAGTCCGGTATGCCGCGAGATGCTTCACATATGGAACCTGCGGATGACTCTACCTTGGATGGGTCCTGAGCTGCTGAGCAGGCACCGGCTTCTGAGGGTGTATGCAGGCCTACAGACTTGCATATTAAACCAACTCCAATGTCAGTGCTAAGGCCTAAATCTCAATCTATGTCTAAAAAAAAACAATGCCCAGGCCACATGTTCAGGCCCCTATGCCTAAAAAACAAATGATCAAAATGGCTGAAGATTTAATTACTCTAAGCGGGGGTAGTCAACCCCCCCCCCCCCCCCCAGAGGCCTAGGATTGAATTTGACTATGAATTTTCTGAACAGGACTCTGTTTCTTCTGACTCTTCTAATGATCTGGATTTGTCTATACCTACTTATGAGGACTCTGATGCAGAGGATTCTGTTCCCTCTGCTTCTTTGCTTGAGGATTTCTCTTTTGGGAAAACTTTACATACCTTAAGGGAGCATTTCCACTGGGAAAGTCAGGATTTCTCTGAATCCAAAAAGAGGCTTAGGGATTTCCTTCTTCTTCCTCAGCATAGGCCTTTGGCTATGCCTCCTGTACTAGATATTGTTGATGTGTTTTAGGAATCCAGTATGGCCCCTAATTCCTTGCCTCCAGCCCCTAGCAAACCAGACAGTTACTACAGGGTTCCTGAGTCCCACAAATTCCTTTTGAAAAACCCTGTTGCGGACCCTGAAACCATTTCTGAGGGGCCCAAGGGCATTAAGGCTTCTACTGCTAAAAATCCTACCCCTTCTGATAGAGACTCCAGGACGCTGGATAGATGGGGTAAAAAGGTTTATACTTCTGCAGCCATGGCTTTAAACTGTCAATTCCATATGCTAAAATATCAACAGCATATCATGGGACTGCTTAAACAGAAAATGACGTTGATTTCTGACTGTGTGGAGAATAAAGATTTGCAGGATTTATTGTATTCAGCTGAACAAGTTGGCAAACATACTTTGCAATGTGGTTTTGATTCTTTAGAGGCCTCTTGTAGGGCTGCTGTTACTGGGTCTGTGCTTAGAAGGCATGCTTGGCTTAAAGAGCAATCTCTGCCTGATCATGTTAAAGCAAAACTTTTGGATGCTCCTTTACAGCAAGACCGCTTATTTGGCAATAAGGCTGAAGAAGTTCTAAAAAAGATGGAAGATAAAGCTAAATCTATGCAAACTGTGAAAGATTTCTTACAAGTCCTTTCCAGCTCCTTCCAGAGCCACTATGGCCAAACCCAGACATTCCAAAACCCCCAGGTTTCAGTCCCAAGGAACTTTCAGAACTAAGCAATGGGGTGCTTCCTCTTCCAAATCTGGAAACAACAAGGCACCATGCTATGGTAAACAGTCTCAATGACTTCCCTTTCAAATTACCAAGCACTTAACTTTTAGCCGCCCCTTTGGGGGAAAAACTGGCTCTTCATTCAAGAAATTGGCAACTTATAACCCAGGACAAATGGGTTTTAAATGTAGTGTCTCAGGGATACAGATTTAATTTCCACATGCTACAAACTCCAAACGGGTGGCCAGACCTGCCCCCAAATCAGTGGGCAGAGGCTCAGAAACAAGTTCCTTCCCTCCTAAACATGGTGGCTATTCAACTAGTACCAGAAGAGGAAAAGGGACAAGGTTTCTATTCCAGACTTTTCCTGGTACCCAGAAAAGACAAATCATGTCATCCAATTCTGGACCTGTCTTCTCTAAACACCTTTCTGGACATTCCAAAATTCAAGATGCTGACTCTTCACCAGTTACTTCCTATGTTAGGCAAGGATGCCTGGTTGGCAACTCTCGACCTAAAAGAGGCTTACCTGCATACCCCAGTCAGGGAATCTTGCAGAAAATTCCTATGCTTCAAAGCAGGCTGCATGCATTATCAGTTCTCTGCACTGCCCTTTGGATTGTCTACTGCACCCAGGGTATTCACAAAGTGCCTGGCTCCAGTAATTGCATTTTGCATGCAAAGAAATATTCAAATATATCCATGCCTGGACGATTGTCTAATTCAGGCAGAAAACCAGGCCATTCTTCTAAAACAACTGGCGTTTGTTAAAAGACTTCTAACCTGTCTAGGGTACACCATAAACGAAAAGAAAGCTTGAATACAACTGCCCAGATGGCTTTCCTTATGCCAGAAAAGCAAATTAATTTGGTGACTTACTTCAAACAGATGGTCCCAAAAAAACCTTGCTATCTGCAAGGCAAATACTGCAAGCCTTGGGGTTCATGGCCTCATGCATTCTTCTAATTCCATATGCAAGACTGCATATGAGGAAACTTCAAGTTTATGGAGTCAACATTGTCACAGCCTGGAAACAAAGATTCCTATCATACCTTGCCTGCGCCTAGAGTTCCTTTGGTGGGCAAAGGCCTGCCACCAAAACAAGGGACTGCCATTCACACCACCCCCTGCCACCCAAACCCTAACTACAGACGCATCAGATTATGCATGGGGGTCTCATCTGGCAGGGAAGTGCATTCAGGGCAAATGGAGCCCAAATCAAATGCACCTTCATATAAATCAAAAAGAAATGCTAGCTGTACAGAATGCACTGACAGCCTTCAAGGACTATCTTCATCCAGGACAACACCACACTTATGTGGTACATAAACAAGCAGGGGGATACACATTCCTACCCCCTCTGCAGACTAGCCATGGCATTGTGGAACATGGCCTTGAGCTACCAAGTACAACTACAAGCTCAATTCCTGCCAGGAAACTGAATATTCTGGCAGATGAACTAAGCGGAAATCTCATGGACCCACACGAATGGAAACTGGAACCAGGGATTTTCAACATGTTGACACGCAAATGGAGGAGCCCAGACAGATCTTTTTGCCTCACCCCAGAATTACCAGTTGGACAAATTTTGCATAAGAACTCCTCACAAAAAAGCCTGGAAAGTGGATGCTCTGTTCAGCTGGAAAAACCTTTGCTCTCCAAAGTTCTACTAAAAGTCAAACAGGACAAACCAAAAATTATTTTGATTGCTCCAGACTGGCCTCACCAACACTGGTACCCACTCCTGTGCAGTGTGTCACAAATTTCTCCATGGTACTTGCCTCCGACACCTTCCTTACTGTCTCAGCAGGAGAACCAGGTTCTGCACCCTCAGCTCCAAACATTGAATCTTGCAGCTTGGCTAATCATTTAAATTCCTCCTTAGCATCCCTCAGCAAACCTGTGATGGATGTCATTTTGGAGGCAAAAAGACCCAGTACTAGAAAATCTTATGCTGACAAATGGAAAAGATTCTGTGCCTGGAATCAATCTCAAGGGATGAGCACAGCAACGCCCAATTTACCTCAGATTTTGCAATACTTAACTGAGATGCTTCACAAGGGCCTGTCTTTTCCCTCCATAAAAATCCATGCCTCAGCCATTTCAGCTCATTACAACACAGGACCTCCCCCCCCTTCTCTCATCCTCTGCTAAAGCAGTGTCTCAGAGGGGCCAAAAACTTGAGACCACCCAGGAGAGCTCCAATCCCTGCCGGGGACCTTAACTTTGTATTGGAGAAACTAACTCTACCTTCTTTCAAGCCAGCTACTACTGCAGACTTAAAATATCTTTCCTGGAAAACAGCCTTCCTTTTAGCAACCACTTCAGCTAGAAGGATATCTGAATTACAGACCCTTATGGCAGTGGAGCCTTTCATCATTTTTCATGCGGATAGGGTGTCACTCAGGACCAATCCATCCTTCATGCCCAAGGTGGTATCCAGTGTGGCTCTTAGTCAGTCCATTCATTTGCCAACTTTCTTTCCTAATCCACAGAACAAGGGGAGTGGATTCTGCATTCATTGGATGTACACAGACAACTTAGATTCTACTTGGACAGGACTAAATCTCAAAGAAAATCTGAACAACTGCTGGTAGCATTTGCTGCAGGGGCAGAGTGGAAGGCTATTTCAAAACAAACCATTTCAAAATGAGTAAGCCATTGTATTCATTTTTGCTATAAGCACCAAGGAAAACCTATCCCCCTGGGGATCAGATCTCATTCCACCAGGGTTGCATCTACTTCTACAGCCTTTCTCAGAGGTGTCCCTACCAGGGATATTCTAGAAGCTGCTACCTGGAGTTCAGTTCATACTTTCACCAAGCATGATCACTTACCAATTTTCTCTAAATCCAGAGCTGGCTTTGCCACTGCTGTTTTGTAGGGCCTTATAGCTGGTCCTAATTTTGTATAAATCTATCCTCCCAGCCATAGCTTTGGGAATCTACCCAAATGTAATGCCTGCAACAGTGAAACACGAAGAACATAGTACAGTTGTGTACACTTATCATAAATGTAGATGTTCGAGTGTATTCACTGTTGCAGTCCTGGTTACCCTCCCTCCAGCTCCCTGTTTTTCTCTTACTATACCTCTACTTTCTTTTACTATGGTTAAAAGCCTTTTTGGTGTATTTGCTTTTGTTCGGAGGTATATTTTTGTGTTTTTAATTATTTATATATATTTTGCTCCCCATTTGGGGGGAACCTGACATCTGGGGCAAGAAAAACTGATGTAATGGCATCGGCTGCATGTTTTATATCCCTAACGACCTGACGTCATGGAAGAAGGGACAGCAACCGATGCAGGACCCAAGATTTTGTTAATCAGGCCGACTGAGGGCAACCTGCCAGCAGATTACCCAAATGTAATGACTGCAACAGTGAATACACTCAAATATCTACATTTATGGTAAGTGTACATAACTGTACTTTACTCAGTCCCTTTGAGAAGTCTATTAGTTGTTACACAAGGATTTTCCAGAACCTGTACCAATTCCTCCAGGTCTGTCTGCTTTAGAGGATTTGTGTGTTACTGCCTGCAGTTTTCCTGATAGCCAGCTGCCCATAAAAAGGTAGATAGAATGTATAAAGTTCCTCAGTCTTTTAAATTTTTATAAACTATTTCCAAACCTGACCTAGCAGCTACAGTTTTAGTTGATGGTACTGCTGCTAAACATACTCTTTCTGATAAGGATGGAAAAATTATTGCTAGGTATGGGAGAAAGAGTATACTTGTGCAAATTTGATATTCTCATAATTTTGAATTGTCAGGCTCATAAATTAAAGTTTGTTCTAACAGACTGTGAAATTATGATGAATTAGCTGCAGTTTCTTTTTCTGAGAATAAATCTGCTTTAAATAACTTGGTTTCTTCTGCACGGGTCACTGCTCATTGTTTACATTGTGTGCATGTCTCTGTTGATACTACTATCAAGGATATGGCCATTTGTACTGTTTTGAGGAGGTTTGCATAGCTGCATTCTCAGAACCTCCAAGATGATAAAATTGAGATTTTAAATTCTCTATTGGATAGACATTTAGTATTTGGCCCCTCTGCTATAGAGATGATCAAAAAGTGTGATGAAAGGGGCAGGCGTGATCCAGGGAGTCTCTAAGATTTTTCAGTTTTGGCAAAAAAAAAAGTAACAATTTTACAAGGTATTTACTACTTCCTCATCCATTGTAGGCAAAAAAAAAAGAATAAACAGTCTCAAAAAACAAAAAATACAGGTAAACAGATGTTTAAGAAGAAGTAGTGAGGGAGTTGCAAAAAGAAGTCTCAAACCTCCCCAAAACCAAGGACAGTCCAACTAGCCAACAAGTCCGAATGACTGTTCAAGAGACCCTGTACCCCCCTCCCACCATGGCCCCCCTTTTTGACCAAAAGGTCTGAATCTCAATTTTTCTCTTTGGCAACAGATTGTTTCAGACAAATGAGCTCTGAAAATCATTCATCAAGGTTATAGATGGCAGTGGAAGGAAATTCCTTCTTTCCAGAGGTTCATTCTTCATCCTCCAGATCAGAGACTCGTGTTCTTCATTGCATGCTTTCCCAAGAAGTGAAAGAACCGGTTCTTCCTCCCCAGGTGGGGAAGGTTGTTTATTCAAGAATATTCCTAGTTTCAAAGAAAGAAAATGCTCAGATCTTTCTTTACTAAACCTGTTTGTCATAGTGTCCAAATTCAAAATTATGTCACTTCACAACGTGTTTCCTCCTCTTCCTCTTTCAAGTTTTCTGTCAAGACTAGACTTTTAAAGGATGCTTATCACATCCCTATTCATCCAGACTTCAGATGTTTCTTAAAGTTTTCTCTGTCTGGATCACATTATCATTCCTGTTCCTTACCTTTAGGACTATCCACTGCTCCAGGAGTGTTCACAGAGTATTTAGCCCCAGTTAAAGCGCATTGCAAGCTACAGGATATCCATATTTTTCCATATTTAGATGACTTGCTCATCTTCGCAGAGTCTTTTTCAAAGTGTCTATAATCCTTCTCTCTCGTGAGACATCTCTTACACAAGCTGTGATTCCAAGAGAACATTCAGAATATTTTTGATGACTTCATACAGGATTGTGTTCCTGAGATGTCAGCTAGACACCTCCGTTCAAATCACTTTTCTTCCACAGGAAAAAATAGATCTTTATCTACATCTGTTTTTAAGGTTATCCACTCAGTCTTCAGTCTCTGTGATGGAATACCTCAGGATTTTGGCAGTCATGCCATCTATGATTCTCATGATACCCCTGACAAGACTCCACATGAGAAAGATACGGTGGTATCTGAAATCTCTCCCAGTGTCAACACTTTATCATTTCAAATCCTGGTGCTGGGATTTGTCGCAAGAGAAATCTTTTAGTGGAAACAGTCAGTATCATTAAGTCCAGGTCTCCCCTTCTCCATCTCTGCTCCAAAGTAGTCAGTCACCATGGATACTTCGGATTTTACATGGGGAGCAGTTTTGAGATAAGAGTGCAAGAGGTATGGGACACCAAGGACAGAAGCAAGCACATAAATATAAAGATGTTTGGCCTGATCAAGACACAACTCTCTGAACTATCTGTGGCCCCCATGACCTCTCCAGGTGGTTACAGACATTACCACATGCGTGTGGTACATCCACAAGCAAGGGGGGATCCAAGCTTTACCTCCTTTGCACACTAGTCATACTAGCTTGGGATATAGCTTCAAAGCACGGTCTCACTGTACAGGCATCCTACATTCTGTCAGAGCAAAATTGTGTAGAAGACAAGCTGAGCAGGACCAGGCAGGCCCTCATAAATGGAAGCTAAATCAGTGGTCTTCCAAGATTTGATCCATCAGTGGGAAGTTCCTCAGATCTCTCTGATGACTCTCTG